>NC_092786.1:58401100-58704433 GCF_047496795.1 Chiloscyllium punctatum
CAGACAATGTGTCCACTCCAGGGATTAAACCTCCTCTGAACTGCTTCCAACACATCTGTAATCTTCCTTAAATAAGGAGATTAAAACTGCACGCAGTACTCCAGATGTGGTTTCACTCTGTATAAATGAAGCATAATCTCTTTAGTTTTGTATTTGATTCCCCTCACACTGGACTGTAACATTCTATTCACTTTCCTAATTACTTGCTGCACATGTATACTAATCTTTTGCATCTCATGCACAAGGACACCTAGATCCCTCTGCCTCACAGTTTGGAAATCTGACAATTCAATTCATATACCTTTTTATTCGTCCTGTCAAAACAGACAATTATATATTTTCCTTCATTATACTTCATTTCCCGGGTGTTGTCCACTAACCTAACCCATTATATCCCTCTCTTGCTTCCTAAGGCCTCTGTGTTCCTACAACTTGCCTTCCTACCTATCTGTGTCATCAGCAAATTTAACAGCCATGTCTTTAGTCTTTAGGTGCAAGTCTCATTTTCTCCTCTTTCTCTCTTATCTTTTCCTCACTCTGTCCCTCTCTCTACTTTCTCCCTTTATCTTTCCTTCCCTTCTGTCTCAGTCTCCTCTTTTTTCTCTGCCACTTCCCCCTCATGTCTAGGATAATTTGAATTGCCAGTGTGTGCTGGCACCTGAACGTGCACTGATTGATGTGTCAGGGTTAGTAATGGTCTGGGTAGTGGAGAGAGACGGCGGGGGGGGGGGGGGGTGAGCATTGTCACAGAATCATAGAGATGTACAGCACAGAAACAGACCCTTCAGTCCAACTCGTCCATGCCGACCAGATATCCGAAACTAATCTGGTCCTATTTGCCAACACTTGGCCCATATCCCTCTAAACCCTTCCTATTTATGTACCCATCCAGATGCCTTTTAAATGTTGTAATTGTACCAGCCTCCTCCACTTCCTCTGGCAACTCATTCCGTACAATTACCACCCTCTGCGTGAAAAAGTAGCCCCTTAGATCCCTTTTATATCTTTCCCCTCTCACCCTGCACCTATAGCCTCTAGATCTCAACAGTTCTGATGTCAGGCAAAGAAATATGAAGGGGGAAAAGCTAAGCCTTCCAGACAGCCCTAATGGTATCAGAACAACTGACTGGAAATATCAGTAAAAAACATCTGCATTTCTCAATGTGAACATTCCTCCTGTAGGATGTCTCGGGAAATGCAGCATTCCTAGCCTTCACTCCATCTGGATTTGTGGTCTTACAAGGAAACAAGAGGATTCATTTTATAAAATGGTGAGTGAACAGTTTCCTGGTTTAGTGCAGTGATGTTTTCTGCTGTTCCCTCAAAAGTAAAATACAACTTTGCTGCTGTTCCCAGCCAAAACATACCAGCAGGATAACAGCTTTATTCATTCATTCATGGAGGTGGTCTTCCAGAACCGGGATCACTGTTTAAAGAAACAGAAATGACCATTTAGGACTGAGATGAGAACTGTTTTCACCCAAAGGGTGTGGAGCCTGTGGAATTCTCTGTTGCAGAAAGGGGTTCATGGCAATGAAATAACTCCACCAAGGCCAATATCCTGTCACTAAGTCACCCTTTGTTTACACATGGAGTGTCCTTGACCCTGATCCAGCTCCCTCAGAGCCAGCTCCCAGAGTGAACAGAACCTCTGACACTTTTTTTTCTGTCTTGTTTTTTTCCTTCTCTTTTTAGCACCCATGTTGTGTGTGTGCAGGTGTGAGACACAGTGAGAGACACAAGGTGTACAAATCTTTATTCAATTTCCACCACCAGGAAGATAGGAAACACCCGAGTGTCCAGTGACCGGCAGTGCCCTTCACAAAAGGCAATGCTGTGTGATCAGACACTCTTGTTTATATCTGTCAGACAGGGCTCCCTGATTGGACCAGGTTAACAGCTGCAATCAGGGAACTCATATTCTGTGAAATCCACCCGGCTGACCTCGTTACAATCGCTACAGCCAAAACATTGAGTGTTTCCAAGAAGGAGTTAGATATCAGTCTTAAGGATCAAGGGATCAAAGGGTAAGGAGAGAACAGGGTGAGGATCAGCCATAATCATGTTGAATGGGGGAGCAGGTTTGAAGGGCCGAATGGCCTACTCCTGCTCTTATTTACTATGTTTCTATGTTGAGCTGGGTGTGAGGACATTTATTTCCCCATCCCTAATTGCCCTGGGGAAGGTGGTGCTGAACTGTCTCTCTGAACTCCTCTGGGTCTTAGGTTGGAGGGCATTTACAACACCTTTGGGGACGGCGTTCTGGGAGTCTGATACATTTCTGAGTTCCTGTTACAAATGTCCATATTGCAGATTCTTCATTTTTTGTTACCCAGAAACAGTGAAATCCCTCTTGCCTAGTGTCAGCAAAAGCTTTTTCTTGTTGTTTAACTTATGGTGGATCTCCCACAGACAGTGACACAGAATAAAGGTGACTGTGGGACTGGATTCTATCAGGCTATGGGGATCTTGCCCACTGGTTTCCAAAATGGTAGACTTGCCCCTCCGAGTCAACTTCAATGGGGGTGGGGGGTGGTGAGGTTGCTATTTGAATATTGAGTGAGTTTTCTGATTCCTGAAGAAGGGCTGATGCCCGAAACGTCGATTCTCCTGTTCCCTGGATGCTGCCTGACCTGCTGCGCTTTTCCAGCAACACATTTTCAGCTCTGAGGTTTCTGATTAACAGTATCACTGTTCCCTTTCTTTCAGGGCTGATGTCAACAAGATGAAGTTTGAAGGGAAAACATTTAATTTGTATGCAACTCAGAAAGAGGTAAATGCTGACATTGTTTAAACATTAGTTACCTGTGTTCAAGCTAATGTAGTTCATCATCGAATCACTGCAGAAATATTTACTTCCTGACCCTCTGAATTTGCGAGGTACAGCTCAACACCTGACACAATTGGCATTTCATAAACAAGGACTTATCAGAATTATACTCAATACCTTCTTAAAAAATTCTGGATTGCACATTGCTGGCTGGGCCAGGCATTTATTGCCCATCCCTATTTGCCCCTTGAGAAGTTGGCAGTGAGCTGCCTTCTTGAACTGCTGCAGGCATGTGCTGTGGGTAGACTCTCGATGCTGTTGAGGAAGGAGTTCCAGGATTTGAACCCAGTGATGATAAAGTGTTGACCCTAAATAAAACCGGACAGCAGAGAAGCAGGCCATTCGGCCGTCCTGATCTATGTTGGTGTTTTTTCTCCACACAAGCCTCCTCCCATCCCTATTTCATCTCAACTTTTCCCTCTATTACCTTCTCCCTCGCTAGTTCTCCCTAGTTTCCAGTTCAATACCCTGTGGAACTCCCTCCCTAACAGCACTGCATCCTGTGAAATTATTGAGGTAAAGCTGCACAAGTTGAAAATTCTCTTCTTAGGGCCTTTTGACAAGATAATTTATTTTATTGCTTACATTATCAGGAATCAAAGATTATTTTGACATACTTTGCACCAACACCTGAAGCTTGCAAGCATCTGTGGAAATGTGGAGTGGAAAATCAAGCATTTTACAAGTAAGTGCCTTTTATTACAAATTAATTACAGCAGAGGGAATGGCCACAAAACTAGTCCATGCAGCATGTGAGCCTTCTCCCTCCTTATCTCCTCTCACCCTAACACCACCTCCTTCTATTCATGTCTCACTTGTGTGTTTATCCAGCATGCCTTTAAATACATTAGTAGTATTCACCTCCCCCTCTTCCTGTGTTAGGAATATTCCCATTCCAGTCACTCTGAGTGAGTACTCCTGTGGCTTTATTGCTCATTGATTTAATGCTTGGTTAACTGTGCAATAATGGGGCTCAGGGATGGGCAACTGCTAATCTAATTGACTGAATTTGCCACTGTGGGTGTTCTGGAAATGTTGGGAGTGCACTCAGGGCCATGGCTCTGGGCTCCATTCCTGATAGAAACACCAGCACCACCTCCAACAGTGCGACACTACCTGGGCACTCTGCTGTGAGTGCTAGCACTCTCGAGTGGGACTCCAACCTACAACCTTCTGAGTCAGAGACAAGCAACCAGTCACTAAATCACAAACTAAATCTTGGAGATCGCTGCCAGGGGGAGATTATTAACTTGTATATTATATTGGGAATAATCTTGATCACTGGATGCCATAAATGTATTTGAAGAGGATTTTTCTTTCTAATCTGGCTTTATAAAACGAATAGACTATTTCTTCTTCTTCTTATGAAGAATAGATATTGCGGTGTATGACCTTAAACATTGCAGTTATGGTTTTATCAAATGGTTCATGCCATGTGGTTCTGTTTAACCTTGAGCTAAACATCCCACCCCATATTGATACCATCACCAGTGCCAACTCCATCGTTATCACCCACCATTGCTCCTGCCTTAACTGATCTGTTGTTGAAGCTCACCTCCAGCTACTTCCAGACTAGACAATTCCAATACTTACCCGGCTCGTCTCCCATTTCTCCCTCTGTAAACTCATGCTCAACTAACATTCTGCTGCCCAGATTCTAACTCACACCATGTCCCATTTCGCACCATCTCTTGTGTTCACTAGGTTAAGTTAACCCCCCAATCCAGCAACGTCTTACACATAACATTCTCAACCTTGTTTTGATATTCCTCCATGGACCTGCCTCTCTCAATTTCTGTAACTACCACCATCCAAGATTTATTCTGCAATCCTGGCTTCTCGAGCACACCTGTTTTTAAACACATCACCATTTAGCAGCAATGCTTTCAGCTGCCTGGGTCTGTGAGCGCTGGAAATCCTCCATCAACATCTCCACAATTCCCTTTGTTCCTTTAAGATCCTCCTTAAAACTGACCACTTTGAACCACCTGTTGATCACTTGTCCTCATCTTAATTTATGTAGCGCAGTATCACATCCCTGCAAAGCAGCCTGGGAGATTTTTAGTGCAACAAAATACTATATCAATGCAAGTCTTTGTTGTTAAAGGCTCTGTTTGAATGTTGGGACTGATTTTTTTTGTTGTTTTGAGGTGGCAGGTTGGGGAACAGGGTGATTCCCAGATGTTTTGAAGATGCTGGGTGATTGTAGCTGAGTTGAACATTGTTACTTTATTTGCTGTCGACCAGGTTTGAAAAGTCCAGTCAGGTTCGGACAGTTTCAAGCAGCAACCTATTCTTCAAAGGAAGCCGGTTCCGATACAGGTAAATAATCAGAGTAAGTAGTGGCTACTGAAAACTAATCCTCTATTTCGATTCTTCAGGAGACACTGGAAGGAAACCCATGGAGTAAAACCAATTACTGAGCAAAGAACGAAACGTATTTGGCATTAAATGAGAGTCACCATCCAGGCAGCTGGTTGGCTGGTTTGGTGCTAGGGTTGGTGATGACTTTCTGTGATATTAAGGAACTAACCTCAGAATTTTGTATTGTTTTTGAGTGTCTGCGTAGAAGCTGGAGAAGATAGAAAGCTGATGTGAAAGGAAAATTTACAATTGCAATTCAGTTATAAAAAAATGACATTTTCTAATTGCCTTGCAACTGGGGGAATCTTATCGCGTTTTTCAAAGTGACATTTAACAGACATTAGTTACAAATGGCCATTGAAAGCTGTTTAGTTAAGCATTGAGATAATTGAAGGCAATTATTATGGTATGGCTGATTAGTCCCACACAGATCTCCATCTGCAAAATATATAGGTCATGCTTCTTCAGCCTGCCTCAGGATAAAGCCAGGCAATGATGACTGTGTCCCCCAGTCTTAACAGGTCAATGATAAAATAAATTAGTGTCTGATTGTTAGTTCCCTTGTACTGACACTGTCTCTATGGCTCCATTGTTACTGCATTTAGTGGGAAAGTCGCAAAGGAAGTGATCGAGTCCAGTGCAAAGATTAAAAGGAGCCCCCCAGAAATTCACAGGTAAGATTGCTCACTCGAGTGACTCTGAGTTAAACGTTTATTAGAACCTATCTCACTGTGTTGTGCAGATGAATCCAGATAAAAAGCTTGCTGTATCATCACCATTTCTTTGAGTATCCTTCATATTCTGTATTTACTGTCCTCTGTGCTCTGTCTCTGATGGATTTGTTTTACCTTGTGATAACCTGTGTCCACTTTTAAGTGATATCATCCAGTCCTGTCTTTATTCTCTGATCACTCTGTGCCTGTCTCCGCTGCTTCATTCTTTTATTACTCTGTGATACCTTGTTACCCAACATCTCCACTTGCTTTGAAGTCTCCTGTACATCTAACTTGCTGTTCACTGCCTCTCTATTTCATTTCTAACCTGTACCAATTGAAGCTTAGCAATTTTTACTTACCGACTAAAAGCTCCTACACCATTGTTAAACTGTGGTAATATTCACTGGTCCATAGAAACTATCAGCAGCTCACAGTAACTACAATCAATTCAGGTAACTAATGTTAACCTACCGTAACTACCATTGACCCAGAAAGACAACCATTGGCTCCAGTAACTATTGTTAGGCTTCAGTGTCTGCCATTAACTATCTGTCAGCTCCAATAACCCCCTGCAGTAGCCACTGTTATAGGCTGCACTCACCACAGTTAACCACCTTTGACAATCATTAAGGTTCTGTTTCTATCTCAATGTTCAAACACACTCGGTGACTCCTGTCAAATTGCCCTGGGTATTGAAACTCCTGAGCTAATGTCTTCCCTCTCCAGATCAGGTCTGGTCCCGAGTCGCAGTTGCCCGTCCATTTCTCACGGATCCAGGCTGTGCAGTGTGCCCAGGACTCGCAGGAGAGCGGTGCACATTTCCATTATGGAAGGTAAGGACCGTCTGAAAATGGCAGGTTTGGACAAGGTCAGAGTGAGGAACCAATCCCTGGGTCAACAGGATTGGGTCAGAGGCCGGAGGCACTATTCGGAAAATGTGCCGGAAAATCACAGCAAACTTTGTGGAGCTGAATTCTGCTTAAATCTCGCTCAAACACATTCGCATTATTTCTGAAATGCCCCATCGTGGGTCATTAGATGACATAATTGATCCTAATCAATTACTGATGAACACAGGCCTCAAAGAATGAATTAAATTAATTTAAAAGAAAATTGAAATCAAGTAATGGCAAATCAGTGGTTTTGATTGTTGTACCAAATCTAAAATTCCTTGTGTTGATGAATTTCGAACTTGTCTCAACTGACTTTTAGGTATTTATGGCTTAATTATCCGTGCTGTAATTTACTTTCATACCCAGAGTCATACCCAGTTCTCTGCCATTAAAAAACTATGTTCAAGTCTTGCTTCTTGAGATACCTGGGAGCTTGCTATGCTTCCTCATTGCTTTCTCCATGGTAACACCTTAGCCTATCAGAATTTGGTAATTAATCAACTTCCTTTTTTCCTGTGGTATGAATTTGGCACTCTTGCATGTGTCCTGATGAGTTTGAGATGAAAAGCTTTGGTGTAGGTCCCTCTTTTCAACAATGTTGGAAGTCCTGACTTTACCAAGTAGCTGCGCTGGATTTATCTGGATGAGCAACAGATTCCAATGAGACTCTACTCTGGGCATTGGAAGTGATTGGCATTGGAGCCAAGTGACCACGCACCATGTGATGTACTGGCAAATAGTACAATTGGCAAAATTGTGCCCTGGGTCGTGACCTGGTTTTATTTTTGGTTGAGACATGGAAAACACAAACATAGAGGTGTTGGGGTGGTTCACAGACATTTAAACCTCCCCAGTTCAAAATTGTTGATTCATTGGATCACGAGAGAGCTCACGGATCTTCGACCCCTGCTCCAGATTTTTATGTCCATCCTGAAACAATGGCAGCTCACCTTCTTCTATCTTCCCACAGGGGCTGTTTAACTGTAAATTTAAAGGAGCCTGGGTCCCAGAGAAATGGGATCAACATTATTCCCAGTTTGTAAGGTCTTGGCTCACTCACTTTCGAAAATTATTGTAATTACATCACCACAGATCCAGAGACTGAGTGGAGACCTGCATCAAATCTTTGGAAGAAATGAAATCTGTCTTTTATTTGAAAGAGGATGACTCATATTTTGGGCACAGTTTAACAGGAGACTCTCACCTAGGCCTTGGCTTAATGAGAGACTGTCAGGTGTGCTGCCTTCATATCGCCACAAATGTGCTTTGGCAAGAGCTTGTGCTGGAAGTGGACAAAAAACCTTGCATTTATAGTTATAAATCAGACAACACCAGGTTATAGTCCAACAGGTTTATTTGGAAACACTAGCTTTTGGAGCACTGTTCCTTCTTCAGGTAGTTGGGTAGCAGGACCATAAGACACAGAATTTATAGCAAAAGATTACAGTGTCAGGCAAGTAAATTGATATATTTGACAAACCTTGATTGTTAAATGTATCCTCCAATAACCCCCTGCAGTAACCACTGTTATAGGCTTCACTCACCACAGCTAACCACCTTTGCTATCAAGTTCGGTCCCCATAAGGATGTCCTCAACGGGGATCTTGGATTCTTTTCACACTGTAGGTGACCCCACTACACTATGCAATCTCTCTCACACACACAAGCACACATACACATAACACCCACGCACGCACACACATTCTTACATACACTCACACAGACCCCCTCTCATATACATCCGCTCTCATACACGCACACATATAACCGCCCCACTCTCACCAATGCACAAATCTCTCACAGGCTTATACCCCATCACACTCACACACATTACCAAGCTTGCACACACACAAACACATACTCTCTCACATGCACTCACATGCACACACTCACATGTACACACTCAGTCTGTCTTTTTCGCACACACGCGCACACATATAAGTCAATGGGGTGAATTTGTATTTAAGAACAGAGAACAAAACAAATTTACAGCCCAGGAACAGGCCCTTCAGCCCTCCAAGCCTGAGTCGATCCAAATCTACTGTCTAAACCTGTCGCCCATTTCCTCAGCATCTGTATCCCTCTGCTCCCCACCTACTCATCCATCTGTCCAGACGTATCTTAAATGAATCTACTGTGCCTGCCTCTACTATCTTTGCTGGCAACGCGTTCCAAACGCCCACCACCCTCTGTGTAAAGTAGTTGCCGGGTGTATTCCCCTTAAACTTTCCACCTCTCACCTTGAAAGTGTGACCTCTCGTTATTGAATCCTTCACCCTGGGAAAAAGCTTATCTCTATCTACCCTGTCTATACCCTGTCAATGCTAAGTTATATTTACAGTTACATTCTATTTTGCTCAAAAAATACACAACCAGTAGGCAGTCAGTGCAGTCAATCCATATAATAATATTTTGTAAATTCCACTTTGGAAATAGAACCAGTCTGAGTCAAGATTGGGATACAGACAGACTCTGACATCACCTTTAATGCATTGTCTGAGCTGAAATGTCACCTTTTTTTATAAAACCATAACTTATCTGTGACTTAAAAGAAGTTCTGAGATTTGCATATCAATGAACTGAAACCTGTAATCCATTCGAAAAGATGAAAGACTTAACAGCAATTGAGGTTTGTTAAATATATCATTTCAGTTGCATGACACTGTAACCTTTTGCTATAAATTCTGTGTCTTATGATCCTGCTCCACAACCACCCGATGAAGGAGCAGCACTCTGAAAGCCGAGGCTTCCAATTAAACCTGTTGGACTGTAACCTGGTGTTGTGTGATTTGTAACTTTGTCCACCCCAGTCCAACACCGGCATCTCCACATCATGCATTTATATAGTGCCTTTGATGATCTCAGAAAATCTACAAACACTTTTCAGCCATTTAAGTAATTGTAAAGTGTGATTACTGTTGTAATGTAGGAAATGCAAGATAGGCAGTAAGTACAGACCCAGCCAGTGAATGAGGGAAAACAAGCATAACAACCAATTTATAATCCCATAACATTAATGTGGTCATGGCCATTTGGTTGAAGGGGCTGGGGAAGGTGGGATGTCCCCTGCACTTCTCTGAAATAATGCATTGTATCTTTTACATCCACTTGACAGTGTTCTGCTTTGATACCTTATCTAACAAATGCAACTTGCAATTGAGCAGAATTCCTCGGTACTGCACTGGGAGTCAGACTGGATTTTGTGTTCCGATCCCAGGATCTGGGATTTGAACCCATGATTCTCTGACATAGGAATCCTGGAATCTCTGCCGTGCAGGTAGAGGCCATTTAGCCCATCAAGTTTTACAGCAACCCTTCAAAGGGCATCCCACTCTATCTCCATAATCCTGCCTTTCCCATGGCTAACACACCTGGCCTACATGTCTCTGGACACTATGGGCAATTTCCCATGGTCAATCCACCTCACCTGTACAACTCCAGACTACAGGAGGTCTGGAGCACCCGGCAGAGACGCAGGCACAGGGAGAATGTGCAAATTCCACACAGACAGTTGCTGAAGGCTCAAATTGAACTTCGGTCCCTGATGCTGTGAAGCAGCAGTGCTAACCACTGAGCCACCGTGCCACCCCAACTGACGATCTCCCTTGTGTGTCACTCCTTCATACCCTGTCCAGAAAGTGTCCCTTCAAAGCCACATAACATTGGTATGAAACTGTATTTACAATCTTGACAATCTCCAAATGATTGTCTGTGAGATTCAGTGCAGGCTCCCTGGGGAAGCTTCTCATGTGAGCTCACTGCAGCAGAAACAATAACATTAGTGCGACTGAGATTGACAAATGCACTGTAACCTGACTGAGATCAATGTCACTCGGTGGAACCTGTTTAAAAACATGTTCACACACCAGTTAATAGCAGCTTCTCCAGATTATTTTGAGTAAAATGCTCTTTGACATTAAGAGTGCAAGCAAGTACAAGCTTGATTTGTAACCCAAGCAAATCAATGTAAGTTTACAGTAACACAGTTAAACTCCAGTGGTGGTTTGTCAGAAATAGCTGAATGTAAAAAAAAATGTTCTTACCAGCGTCATCATTTCAGGGAGGTGATGACCTAGTGATGTGATCACTGGAGTATTAATCCAGAGTCCCAGATAATGTTTTAGGGACCCAGGTTTCAATCTACTGCAGCAGATGGTGGAATTTGAATTCAATAAAAATCTGGAATTAAGAGTCTAATGATGATCATGAATCCATTGCCAATTGTTGGAAAAATCCACCTGGTTCACTGATGTCTTTTAGGGAAAGAAATCTGCCATCCTTACCTGGTCTGACCTACATGTGGACCCACAGCAATATGGTTGACTCTCAACTACCCTCTGGGTAATTAGGGATGGGCAATAAATGCTGGCCCAGCCAGTGACGTCCTCATCCTGTAAAAGAATGAAAAAACCCTAAATGATGAAACCTACCTATAATAACCTCATTGATGGGATCTTGCTGAGTGTAAATCGATTGCTGGATTTATCCATGCTACTACAGTCACACTCTTCTTACCTGTGGTCACCGGTGGAAAGTAGGGATCACTCTCTCCCGTGGACTTGGAAGGTCGTGGATTCGGGGTCACTAGAGTCTTGAGTATAAACTCCAGGCTGAGGCGAGCAGTGAGGCACTGAGGGGGTGCTGCACTGTCAGAGGTGCTGTCTTTCAGGTTAGATATTAAACCAAGGTTCTTGCCATCCTCTCAGGTCAATGTAAATGATCACAAATTGCACTTCTGAGTAATAGCGAGTGAATTTTCTCCAGTGTCATGGGACAGATCACCTGTACTGTGTGGGATACTACTGTGCTCAAATTGGCTTCTGAAGTTCCTGTATGTGTTTGTTCATTCATGGGATATGGGTGTTGTTGGCAGGATCAGCATTTGTTGCCCGTCCCTCGTTGCCTTTTGAACGGCTGCAGTCCATGTGCTGTGGGTAGACCCACAATTGAATTGAATTGAATTGAGTTGAATTTATTGTCACGTGTATGAGGCACAGTGAAAAGTTTTGTCTTGTGAGCTATACAGGCAGATCACAGAGTTAAGTAACATAGATAAGTAAATAATAGGTAAACAGCGGCACAAACAAAAACACAGGTACAGGCGAATGTTAAGAGTTTGTGAGTCCATTCAGTATTCTAACAACAAGGAGGGTAGAAACTGTCACAATGCCATTAAGGAAGGAATTGCAGGACTTTGATCCAGCAACATTGAAGGAACAGCAATATACTTCCAAGTCAGGATGGTGAGTCAGGATTGGAGGAAAGGTTTCAGGTGGTAGTGTCTCAGTGTATTTGCTGCCCTTGTTTTTCCAGATGGTAGAGGTTACAGGTTTGGAAAGTGCTGTCAGTGGAGCCTCAGTGTATTACTGCAGTGCATCCTGTATACATTTTAACATTAACAAGGTGTTTAATGAATTGTAACACTATGCAGCACAGAAAGAGGCCAATCAGCCCATCCTCTCCATGTCAGCTCTCTGAAAGTGGTTTCCTTCACTGGGTTTATCAAAAAAAATCTGTCAAATAACGTTTAAAAGAGACAGTGGCAGAATGCTGAGATTCAATAGTTTTATTAATAAAAACTGAAAACAAATTATTCCCTCTAGACTTGGTTCATTTCACCAAAATCGGCTCTGTAACCATTAATGCCAGGAATTTTGGCTTGAAGAGGATTTTTACAAAGTAGCTCTTTACAAACTGGGACTCTTCTCAGTGAAAGAGAAAGGTGATTAACTTTGGCGGAGAATACAGTGTCGTGGAAATTAAATCGACTTGACTCAATAATTAGCAAGAGCAAATGGATAATTTTCCATTACAACAGAGAGACCAATGAGCTATCAGAATGGAGAGCAGAGAGACAGATGGAACAATATTAACCTTATTGGTTTGGTTACTGACGAATGGAACATACGAGCCCAGATGGAAATCCTATTCACTTTCCTATCACAGAGCAGTTACAGCTCAGGATGAGACCATTCATCCCATTGTGTCTGTGTTGGCTCTCCCAATGAGCATTTTACTCAGTGTCATTCTCCCACAACACTGCCCATGGTTCCTTTACAAATTGCCATCAGTTAAAAGCCTCAACTGAATCTATCTCCAGCACAGTCTCAGGAAGTGCATTACATATCCTAACTATTCAATTGGGTGGCCTGATAGCTCAGTGGTTAGTACTGCTGCTTCACAGTGCTAGGGACCTGGGTTCAATTCCTGCCTTGGGTGACTGTCTTTGTGGAGTTTATACATTCTCTGTGTGGATTTCCTCCTGCAGGTCAGGTGAATGGGCTGTGCTAAATTGCCCATAGTGTTAGGGGGTTGGGTTACTCTTTGGAGGGTCAGTGTGGACTTGTGGGCCAAAGGCCTGTTCCATACTGTAAGGAATCTAATCTTTAAAAAAAAGCTTTTCCTTTTGTTGTTTTTACTACTTTTAGGAATTACTTTAGTTGTCCTCGATCCTGTAAGGAGTGGGATCATTTTCTCCCTTTTTCCAGACATCTCAGAATTTGGAATCTTTCCCAAATCTCTGCTCAACCTTCTTTCCAAGGAGATCTGCCCTAGTGTCTCCAAGTCTGTCCTCTTGTCTGAAACCTGTCACCTTTGGGGATCATTGTTGAAGATCATTTCTGTATTCTGTTGAATGTCTTCACCTCCTTAAAGTGCACAGAACTGGATGCATTACTCCAGCTGAGGCCAAACTACTGTCTTAAGCAAGTCAAGCATTACCTCCTCTCCAGACCATACTCTGTCCTTGTTAATAAATCCTCAGATACTATACGGTTTATTAACTCCCTGCACCTGTCCTGGCACCTTTAATGACCTGTGCACATATAAAACCAGGCCTCCCCATCCCTGCATTTCTTTAAGGTTGTCCCTTTATTATATATTGTCAAATTGATACTGCGCTTTTAACACAGTAAAACAAATCAAGCTGACTTACTGCCGTGATTATCACAAACAATATTTGACACAACACCATTTGAGGTGATGTTGGGGGACAGGTGATGAAAACCCTGATCAAACAGGTAGGTTGAATGGAGTGTGTTAAGGGAAGAAAGCAAGGGATTGGTGGAGACCTTTAGGGAGGAAATCCAAACCTTCAGGTCCAGGCAGCTGAAACACACTGCCAATGGCAAGAGTAAAGCAGACATACATTCATATAGCACCTTGCATGACCACCGATGTTGCAAAGTGCTAAACAGGCAATGAACTATGGTTTTGAAATGGGATCACTGTTGTAATGCAGGAAGACATCAGCCAATTTGTGCACAGCAACCTCCAACAACATCACAATGACCAGTAATCTGTTTTATTGATGTTGACGAATGGACTATATAGGTTAGCACATCAGGGAGATTACCCTTACTCCTCCACAGGATTTGCACCTGTCAGGCCTTATTAGGAGCTGAAAGACGATACTCCTGACTGTGTGGCATTTTCCTCAGTACGTTTTTACCTTTCATGCTCAATTGAACCTTCAGGCTCAGAGGCGAGCGTGTGGCCCACACTCTGACAACAATGGCTTGGCTATAATAGGGCTTGTCAGCACTGGAGGCAAGCTTTGGGAGAGCACCAATATCTCCAGGCATTTTTGGTCTGGAGGAGGTTACAGAGAGAGAGAGAGAGAGGGATTGCAAAATACAGTGGAGAATTTTAAAATAGAATCATAGCTTGGTTTAATGGGACAGCTGAGAAAGTGTGTGTGTGTGTTATTGAAGCAGACAGAGGGCAGAGGGAATATCAGGTAGAGGAGAATCACATGATCTCTCCCTAGGCTCCTGCTGTGCGTAGTGCCATTATGCTCTGCTGCCCAGTATTATCATGGTGTTAAGAAACCAGCCACATTGTTACAAAAGTGTTTGAAGACCTGCCGAGGAAACCAGGAGGAGATTGTGGGTGTGAAAAGCTTCTAGCCTTTCTCTGCTGAAACCCGAGAACCTGAACAAGAATCATTTATAAACCATTAAGCAGCAATGGTATAAATAGCACGTTTGCAAATAGCACGAGACTTGATGTCACTTGTTCACTGGCCATTTATGTCGCCGTAATTTTGTTGGGCCTGAAGGTTTCCGATTTCAGCTGCTCGCATCTGCCCTGTGTTTGCCCAGTATCTCATCAAATACAGCTCGCCACACTCACTGTTTGGAGAAATCTTTAATGTTGGCAAGAATTGAAATTAACAGTTGTGTTTGACAGGGAGCCATGGTTAAATGTTTAATCAAGATTAAGACCAAAGTCAATGTTCACCTTCGGATGATAAACCACTGTTACCGAGATGTCAAAGTACGGGTGCTCAGTCTCGGTCCCCGGATCCTCAGCAAAGCTCTCGGTGCGTTGCCCATCTTTCCCGCACTGACAGGGCCAAACCAGCAGGAGAGACAGCTTTCCAACACGTCGACTATCTTACGAGGTAACTCCCAGACCCTTCTCTCTGTAGAAGCTGCTTTGCTTTTCACGCTCGATACTCTTGTCCCTGGTTACAAAGCCACTTCTCAGCCCAGTCTCTGGGGGCTGGCCCCAGTTCAGGAGCTGAGTGCAGAATCCAGACCGACGGAACGCCAAGCTGTCAGAGGGGGCCGGCATGTCAACTGAGACATTAACCCAATGTCTGCCCTCTCAGATAAATATCATCAACTTTAGTGAGGTATTGGAAACAGAGCAGGGGGTTTCTCTCCCGACCAGTGGGAGTCTCAGCCTAAACCACAAAAACAAACTGATTATCTGGTTGTTGTTAACATTGCTGTTAAAGGGATCTTGCTGTACAAAAATCAGTTGTCACAGTTTCTATACAACAACAGTGACTGCATGTCTAAACTACTCAATTCCTGTGAAGCAACTTGGAATGAGCTGAAGGATAAAAAGTGTCTATAGAAATGCATGTCTTGCTTTTTTTCCCCCTCTCTGTAATGTTCTCCAGCTATAGTGGTGGTCAATAGGCAATGCCTGGCCAATGTTGACCATCATACATGATTGTTTCTAATAATGGGCAGAGTGTTTTTTCAAAACCTGGTATGTGGGCATCACTGGCATTTATTGGCCATCACTAGTTGTCCCTTGAGAAGGTGGTGCTGAGCTGCCTTCTTGAACCGCTGCAGCCCATGTGCTGTAGATGGACGCACTAAAGGGAGGGAGTTCCAGGATTTTGACCCAGCAACAGCGAAGCAATGGAAACAAATTTCCAAGCAATGTTGATAAAGGGAAACCAGAAGATGTGGTGTATTTGGATTTTCAGAAGGCGTTTGATAAAATTTGACATTAACATTTATTGCACAAGAAGGGGTGGCATGGTGGCTCAATGGTTAGCAATGTTGCCTCTCAGTGCCAAGGACCTGGGTTTGATTCCAGTCTCGGGTGACTGTCTGTGTGGAGTTTGCACATTCTCCCCATGTCTGCGTGGGTTTCTCCGGGTTTTCCAGTTTCCTCCCACAATCCAAAGATGTGCAAGTTAGGTGAATTGGCCGTGCTAAACTGCCCATAGTGTTTAGGGATGTGTATGTTAGGTGCATTAATCGGGGTAAATGTAGAGTAATAGGGGAATGGGTCTGGGTGGCTTACTCTTCTGAGGGTCAGTGTGGGCCTGTCACAAAGCTGGTCCCTTTTTTTCTAAAAGCTGTTCCTTTTCTCAAGGACACTGTGTCCTTGGGGTTTTCAGATAAGTCGTAAACAGCTCCTGGTTCTGATTAGATGGTATGGTACAGAGATTAAAGGGTATTGAGAGGCCTTTTTGATTATATGTAAACAGATGAGAATTCAGGCCAAAGTGGTCATGTTCTAGAAGTGACCTGTATAATGAAAGGGGAGTGGTCAGCTCTCTAGCTGAGCAGTTCAGCCCAGAACTAGTTAGGCATTCAGCTGCATGTAAACAGGCCCTCTCTCTCCTTCTACCCTTCTAACTTCAACTTGTAAGCATTTGTTCCATTTTTACTGCTTTTTGAGGGGATTTGCTCATTAGGGCTGTTGTGTACATTTGGAACAGCATAATTAAGTCTAGTTTGGATAGACTGAGTTCTGTAGGGTATTTATTCTGTTCTTTGTGTTTCATTGTGTAATTTTGTGAATCAATTTTTGTTTGTTTAAAAACCTGGTAGTCAACCTTGCTAACTTACTCTGGGTAATTTTCACTGTACACTTACCGAAACCAATTGCAAAGTTATGGTCTGGGGTTGCCTGCTTAAGAATATTTTGAATGGTCTGGCCTAGTCCATAACAGGCCAAAGGGTCTGTTTCCACACTGTAGAGATTCTGTGATTCTTCATCTTCAATGAAGATTGGAGCAGATACTATTGGGGATAATGTAGTAATATGGGTTGAGGATCAGTTAACACAGAAAACAGAGTTGAGATTTCAAGTTGGAAAGGCATAATTAGTGTAGTGTCACAAGATCAGTCCTGGAGCCTCAATTATTTACTATTTACATTGAAGTCTTGAGGGAGAGGGCATGTTGTGATAAGGTATGAGAAAGCTGCAAAGGGATATGGATTGGTTAAGTGATTGGGCATACACTTGGCAGTTTAATGTAGGAAAGTGTTGGGTCATGCACATTGGTGGAATCACTTGGCTGATTTCAGGATGAAGTGGTTGACTTATGGCGAAGCAGATTAGACCTTTATTCGTTAGGGTTTATAAGAGTAATAAGGGGTGATCTTATTGAGGGGAGATACTTCTATTAGAACATAGAACATTACAGCACAGTACAGGCCCCTCAGCCCTCGAATGTGAAATTAATCTGATGCCCATCTAACCCACACCGTTCCATTATTATCCATATGTTTGTCTAATGCCCATTTAAATGCCCTTAACATTGGTGAGTCTACTACTGTTGCAGGCAGGCTGTTCCATACCCCTATTACTCTCTGAGTGAAGAAATTACCCTTGATACCTGTCCTAGTGGGCGGCACGGTGGTTCAGTGGTTAGCACTGCTGCCTCACAGCACTAGGATCCCAGGTTCGATTCCGGCCTTGGGTAACTGTCTGTGTGGAGTTTGCACATTCTCCCCATGTCTGTGTGGGTTTTCTCCGGGTGCTCCAGTTTCCTCCCACAGTCCAAAGATGTGCAGGTTGGGTGGATTCTGGATTAGTGGTGCTGGAAGAGCACAGCAGTTCAGGCAGCATCCAAGTAGCTTCGAAATTGACGTTTCGGGCAAAAGCCCTTCATCAGGAATAAAGACAGTGAGCCTGAAGCATGGAGAGATAAGGTAGAGGAGGGTGGGGGTGGGGAGAGAGTAGCATAGAGCACAATGGGTGAGTGGGGGTGCTTTCTCCCCACCCCCACCCTCCTCGAGCTTATCTCTCCATGCTTCAGGCTCACTGTCTTTATTCCTGATGAAGGGCTTTTGCCCGAAACGTTGATTTCGCTGCTCGTTGGATGCTGCCTGAACTGCTGTGCTCTTCCAGCACCACTAATCCAGAATCTGGTTTCCAGCATCTGCAGTCATTGTTTTTACCGAGGTCAGGTGAATTGCCCATAGTGTTAGGTGCATTGGTTAGAGTGCAATGGGTCTGGGTGGGTTACTTTTCGGAGGGTCAGTGTGGACTGGTTGGGCTGAAGGGCCTGTTTCCACACTGTAGGGAATCTAATCTAAATCTTTGTCCCACCGTGTTAGCCTTCACCATCTGAAGAAAAAGGCTCTCACTGTCCACCATGTCTAATCCTCTGATGATCTTATATGTCTTGATTAGATCACTTCTTCTCTCCCACAAAAAAAGCCTCAGTTCCCTCCGCCTTTGAGTAAGACCTTCCCTCCATACCAGGCAACATCCCAGTAAATCTCCCCTGAACCCTTTCCAAAGGTCCCACCTCTTTCCTATAATGTGGTGACCAGAACTGTATGCAATACCCCAGATGCAGCCTTACCAGTGTCTTGTACAACTGAAGCATGACCTCATGGCTCTGAAACTCAATCCCCCTACCAATAAACGGCAACACACCGTATACCTTCTTAACAACCCTATCAACCCAGGAGGCAATGTTCAGGGATTTAGGCACCTGGACACCGAGATCTCTCTGTTCATCTACACTGCCAAGAATTTTACCATTAGCCCAGTACTCCGCATTCCTGTTACTACTTCTGAAATGACCTACCTCACACTTTTCCATATTAAACTCCATTTGCCACTTCTCAGCCCAGCTCTGCATCTTATCTATGTCCCTCTGTAGCCCACAACATCGTTCAGCACTATCCACAACTCTGCCTACCTTAGAATCATCCGTAAATTTATTAACCCATCCTTCCACACCCACATCCAGATCATTTATAAAAATGACAAACAGCAGTGGCTCCAAAACAGATCCTTGTGGCGCACCACTAGTAACTGAGATCCAAGATGAACATTTCCCATCAACCACCACCCTTTGTCTTCTTCAGCTCGCCAGTTTCTGATTCAAACCGCTAACTCACCTTCAATCCCAAATTCCGTATTTTGTGCCATTGCCTACCGTGTGGAACCTTATCAAATGCCTTACTGAAATCCATATACACCACATCAACCACTTTACCTTCATCCACCTGTTTTGTCTCCTTCTCGAAGAACTCAATAAGGTTAGAGAGGCACAATCTACCCTTCACAAAACCGTGTTGACTATCTCTAATTAAATTATTCCTTTCCAGATAATTATAAATCTTATCTCTTATAACCTTTTCCAACTCCTTCCCCACAACCGAAGTAAGGCTGACTGGCCTATAATTACTTGGGTTGTCTCTACTCCCCTTCTTAAACAAGGAAACAACGTTTGCTATCCTCCAGTCTTCTGGCACTCCTCCTGTCGACAATGATGACATAAAAATCGAAGCCAAAGGCTCCTCCCTGGCTTCCCAGAGAATCTGAGGATAAACCCCATCCAGCCCAGAGGTTTTATCTATTTTCAGATTTTCCAAAATTGCTAAAACCTCCTCTTTGTCAACTCAATCACATCTAATCCTGTAGCCTGTATCTCTGTATTCTCACTAACATTCCCTTTTCCAATGTGAATACTGACAAAAAGTATTCATTAAGCACTTCCCCACTGTCCTCAGATTCCACACATAACTTTCCATTAATATCTTTGATTGGCCCAAACTTACTCTAGTCATTCTTTTATTCCTGATATTCCTATAGAAGGCCTTAGGGTTTTCCTTGATCCTATACACCAATGACTTCTCATGTCCCCTCCTGGCTCTTCTTAGTCCTCTCTTTAGATATTTTCTGGCTAACTTACAACTCTCAAGCCTCCTAACTGAGCCTTCATGCCTCATCCTCACGTAAGCCTTCTTCTTCCTCTTGACAAGAGCTTCAACATCTATAGTAAACCATGGTTCCCTCTCCCGAAACTCCCTCCCTGCCTGATAGGTATATACTTATCATGGACACACAGTAGCTGTTTCTTAAATGAGCTCCACATTTCAAGAGTGCCCATCCCCTGAAGTTTCCTTCCCCATCCTATGCATCCTAAATCTTGCCTAATCGCATCATAATTGCCTTTCCCCCAGTTATACCTCTTTCCCTGCGGTATATACCTATCCCTGCCCATTGCTATTGTAAACATAACCAAATTATGGTCACTATCGCCAAAGTGCTCACCTACCTCCAAATCTAATAGCTGGCCGGGTTCATTCCCCAGTACCAAATCCAATGTTGCCTCACCCCTAGTTGGCCTGTCTATATACTATGTCAGAAAACCCTCCTGCACACATTGAACAAAAATGGACCCATCTAAACTACTTGAACTATAGTATTCCCAGTCAATGTTGGGGAAGTTAAAGTTTCCCATAACAGCTACCCTGTTACTCTTGTTTCCTATCGAGAATCATCTTTGCTATCCTTTTCTCTACATCCCTGGAATATTTCAGAGGCCTACAAAAAACTCCCAATAGGGTGACCTCTCCTTTCCTGTTTCTAACCTCAGTCCAAACTATGTCAGTGGATGAGTCCTCACATGTTATCTCAGCTGTTGTAATAACACCCTTGATTAACAAAGCCACACCACCCCCCTTTTAGCATCTTCTCTGTTCTCTGAACATTAGTGGGGCAACCAAAACTGTGGGACACAGTTTAAAAAAAAAGGGGGACACTGAGATGTGAAGGGACTGCTTCTCCCAGATGGTAGTGAATGCCTGGATTTCTTTCTCCAAGAGAGTTGTGGAGGCTAGATCACTGGAGGTATTTGAAGAGGGTTTTAAAATATTGGGGAGTTAAGGAGCTGGTGCAAAACAGGAACTGAGTTTACATCAGAGTGGTGCTGGAAAAGCACAGCAGGTCAGGCACCATCTGAGGAGCAGGAAAATCGACGTTTCGGGCAAAAGCCCTTCATCAGGAATAGAGGTGCCAGGGTGGAGAGATAAATGGGGCCTGATAAATGGAACTGAGGCCTAGGGCAGATTGGCTTTAATCTTATCGAATGGCAGGGCAGGCTTGAGGGGCTGAGTGGCCCACTGCTGCTCCTTTATCTTATGTTCTAAGTCAAGATGATGTGTGGCCCAGAGGGACCCTGCAGATGGTGGTATCCCCGTATATCTGCTGCCCTGGTCTTTCTAAGGGGCAGAGGGAACAAAACAGAAATTACTGGGAAACCTCAGCAGGTCAGGCAGCATCTGTGCAGAGAAGCAGAGTTAATGTTTCCGGTCCAGTGACCCAAAGAATGTTAAGACTTTTTTTCTGATTTGCAGCATTTGTAGTTCTTTGGGGTTCTTGTTAAGGGAGCAGAGAGTACAGTTTGTAAAACGCTATTGGAGGGGGCTTGGTGAATTTTGGCAGGGCATTTTGTGGAAGGTACACGCTGCTGTGACTGTGCATCATTAATGGACAGAATGAAGGTTTAAGGTGGAGAGTGCGCTGCCAGACAGAACAGGCTGACTTGCCCTGGATACCATTTAGTTTCCTGTTGCTATGTAAAACATCTTGGGATCTTTTTCAACATTAAACCCTCTATATAAATGATTGTTATTGGAGCAGCATCAGGGATTAATAGACCACAGCATCTCCCTGTGGGTCAGGCTTTCTGCTGACATTGCCAAGGTGTTCAAAATCAACTCAAGTGACCGCTGGAAATATATGGTGCTTTGTGACACTAGTGCCAGCTGATTCAAGAGGGAACTGGATGTAAATGTAACTGA
Organism: Chiloscyllium punctatum; assembly: GCF_047496795.1. Lineage (NCBI taxonomy): Eukaryota > Metazoa > Chordata > Chondrichthyes > Orectolobiformes > Hemiscylliidae > Chiloscyllium > Chiloscyllium punctatum. Next base: position 58,422,987 of record NC_092786.1, read on the forward strand.
GAAAGGGGTTGACGAGAGTGTGAGATTGAGAGATCAGGCAGTGACGGGGAGATTTCATACTGAAATTCAATCGAATGACCATTGTTTTTAAATGATGGAAGAAATAGAAGGTGTGGCCTTGTGCTGTGACTGGAGGAAGGCTGTTATTTACTATTTCATGCAGTTTAGATGCAGGCCTCCCAGTATCTCCGAACTTAAGCCAGCTGGACAAGAGGTGCTCCAAAAGGCAAAAGTGATTTTTAAAAAAATCTTCATGTCAAGTTGGTGATCTAGAACAGTCAGTCTAGAATGTGAAAGATTCAGCATCTAGAACACAGGGTTATCACGCTGCGAGCTGATTGAAATTTATCCGAGTGCTTTTATTATTTTTCTAAAATATAGAATCTTAGATCACAGGTAGAGGCCACTCAGCCAGTTGCTCCTATGCTAACTCTTTTAAAGTGCTATAACCCTCCACCTCATATTGCTGCAGTTTTAAACTGCACATATTAAACCACGTGCCTTTCTAGAGGTTTTTGTTGCACTTATTTCTGCTGTACTTTTAAACAGTTCATTGCAGAACACAATTATTTGCTGCTTCAGACATTTCTTGCTATCGCCTTACCCTACCCTTAACCATAAGATGTAGGAACAGAAGGAGGCCATTCAGCCCTTCGAGTCTGCTCCACCATTCAATATGATCATGGCTGATCTGATCATCCTCAATGTCACTTTCCTGCCTTTTCTTCATAACGCTTCAATCCCCTCACTGACTAAAAATTGGTCTCTGAGCCTTGATTATCCTGAATGACCCAGCCTCGACTGCCGTCTGCAGTAAAAAATTCCACAGATTCATTCCTCTCTGAGAGAAGAAATTCCTCCTCATCTCTGTCTTAATTGGGTAACCCCTTACTGAGGGTATGTTCTCTCATCCTAGACTCTGCCACAGGAGAAACAGCCTCTCAGTATTTACCCTATCAACCCCTTAAGAATCTTATATTTTCAGTAAGACCTCCTCTAATTCTTCTGAACTCCACTGAGTACGACCAACCTCCTCAACCTCTCCTCACAGGACAGTCCCTCTCTTCCTGGGATCAGCCAAGTGAACCTTCTCTGGACCTGCCTCCAAGGCCAGTCTGTCTTTCCTTAGATAGGGGGCTGACTGGTGCCTTGTATGGTTTTACAAAAACTTAGCTATTTTTATACTTCAATCCCTTTGAAATAAAGGCCAACATTTTATTTTACCTCATGAACTTGGATGCTAGTTTTTCGTGATTCATGGATAAGGAATCTCAAATCCCTCTGTTCTGTTTTGCAGTTAAATAATATTCAGCTCCTCTATTCTTCCTGCCCAAATCTCCTCACATTATATTCCACCAACAACATTTTTGCCCACTCACTTAACCTGCCTTATTGCTAATTTTCTGAAATTTGTGTTTTCTAGTCCTGACTTTCCTGCTGTAGAAATAGCTTTGTTTTCTTAATTAGCTGATAGGATGAGGGTATCTCTGACTGCGCCAGCATTTACTGCCCATCCCTAATTGCCCAGAGGGCAGGTAAGAGTCAACCACATCGCTGTGGGTCTAGAGTCACATGTAGGTAAGGGCAGCAGCTTCCTTCCTTAAAGGACATTAGTGAACCAGATGGTTTTTCATGGTCAACATTAGATTCTTAATTCCAGATATTTATTTAATGCAAATTCCACCAACTGCCGTGGTGGGAATCAAACCTGGGTGCCCAGAATGTTATCTGGATCTCAGGATTAATAATCCAGTGATAACACCACTAAACCACCATCTCCCAGGTGAACTGATGAAGGAGCAGTGCTCTGAAAGCTTGTGATTTGAAATAAACCTGTTGGACTATAACCTGGTGTCATGTGACTTCTGACTTTGTCCACCCCAGTCCAACACAAGCACCTCCACATCCTGATCATCCAATGGTGACAGGAACAGCTAATAAATTGTTCAGTAAAGACAGAGTGCCAACATATTCTAACAATGGCCACATTGGTGGGCTGTGACAGACAGGAGCAGAGCCTCAAGACAGTTGGTCAGTGGTAAAAAGAAACGAGCAAGTCTGGAATTGAGATGAAGTGTTGAAATGATCAAATTACGATGTAACTGAGCAGCTCCCCATCCAGAGCGCGAGAGTAGAAGAATGTATGAAGTCATTGTGAAATCATTTCCTTCCCCTGTCCCTCTTGTCTTCACCTCTCTTTCTGCATCAGACTTCATTTCCCGATTAGCCAATCACCAGCTAGATCTCTGTCACATCCTCTCTGCAAATGAACTGTTGATGTGGTTCCTAGGGATCTACTGTGGGTCTCCTCCTTTCATGATCTGCAACGACACGCCCAGCAAACACTGTAAAACATGAAAGATGTTTGAGCAGTAAAGGAGCAAAGGGTTACAGTGAGTGGCTGTTTACATGGACCTGAGTCCTGGAGAAGATCAGCCATGATCTTATTGAATGGACTCAATGGGTCAGGTGGCCTACTCCTGCTCCTATTTCCTGTGTTCTTAGGTGTACTGTACAGGGGAAAACACAGGCCAGAAACCAGAGAATTAATTACATGGGCTAGTAAATAGAAACCAAATCCTTAGTGAGAGCATCTCTACAGTTAGCAAGTACTTGCTCCATCGTCGCTCAATAGAAAGTCCTGAAACGTCCTCCCTGATTGCACTGTCACTTCTCAAGGGTCAATCCGGGTGGACAATAAACATCTCAGCTCGGACAACAAGGGCCACATTCTTAGAATGAAACTTAGAAACGTAGGCACTCACCATATTGACCACTGTGGGATCTTCAGAATGTTCCAGAACATAGTGAATTGGAGTTTTACATAGTGATACACTGATAATTCTATACATTTTAACTGTTAAATCACATTTATGGTGAATTAGATCAGTGATCACTTGTTGACATGTTACCCACAGTTATTAACTTTCCTCAGGACATTAAGTGAATGGTTCATTGTAACAGCCTTTGTGAGTTAAATTGGGGTTTGATGTAAAATTAAGGAAAATATACAATTAAGGTTGAGGTTAGTACCTGTCATACCCAAGCTTTCACATATCTCCTTGGACCCGATAACTGGTGATCTTCCTCCAATCCACAGTCACAGACTCCAGTCCACAATTTCCTGAGGTAGTCTCCTCAGTAGTGCCAGGCTGTAGAGTGACAGAAAAGACACCAAAGGCAACAAGCTACATTTATATAGAGCCTGTCATGTTGTAACCCATCCCAAGGTGTTTCACAGGAAAGTTACGAAACAAAATACAACACCGAGCCACAAAGCATGATATTAGCTTGGATAGTCAAAGCTGTCATCAAAGTTGTAGCTTTTAAGAAGTATTTTTAAGGAGGAGAGGGAATTGGAGAGGTTTAAGGAGGGAATTTCAGAACTTGGCACCCAGGCAACTGAAGATACAGTTATCAATAGTGGAGCAATTAAAAAGAGCAATGTATTTGATGTGAGAATGAGAGGAGGACAGGGATCTCTGAGGGCTATGGACATCGAAGGGTTCATGGAGATTGGGAAGGGGAAGGGGGATGGGGGCTGGGTGATGGAGGAGCAAAGTCAGTATTTAAAAACACAAAGTACAGGGCAGCAGCTCCTGAGTTTTAGAAAGTGCTGCACTGTTCCTCATCTATTAATAGAGGTTGTGTGTGACGCAGATCTGTAGATGCAAGTATTGTGACAGAGTCACTTGGGAGTCAGGTGGCTGTGGTACAGAACAGCCTCACTGTTTCTGGTTTACACAATACCTGAGCCAGCTGTCTACAGGATCAGGTGTCATCGATTACTCTCAGCAGTCTGACAATCTCTGACTGGCTGAATGCTGTGCATTGGGTGGACAAACACAGACAGCATAACAGTGATATCGGCCCTCACACGGGATACTCACAGTCTTACTCTGTGAGTTATAAATGTCCCAATCTTTACTTAAATATTTCAGAATTAGGGAATTTTGCTCCTGTTTAGTTTTTTTGTTTACTTGTTCCTAATGGCGTGAAGTGCCATTTCACAGAACGCTGGTCTTTTTAATCTTTTCATGGGGGATGTGGGCATCACTGATAAGGCCAGCATTTACTGCCCCTCCCTAATGCCATTGAGCTGAGGTAAGTTATTCCACCATTTCTGAAGGAGTCATCCACATTGCTATGGGTCTGGAGTCATTCTGTCAAGGACATTAGTGAGCCAAATAAGTTTCCATGACAATGGGCGATGATTCCACAGTGAAATGTAATTAATTGAAATTAAATTCCATGAGCTGATTTGGCGTCTGTGTCCATCTCAGGCCTCAGTGTCTCCAGTCCAGTGACAATGCGACTGTGTCACCATCTCTCCAAGTGAGCATCGTCGATGAGTGGGTGTAGACTGGGAGAATCTGCCTGCTTTAGTTTGTGTCACATAGTCAGAGCTGAGCCCAGTTTTGTGTTTTCGGTTTCAGCTGGGAGTAGGTACCTCAGCTCTCTGTAGGTACAGAGACTGGTGCCCTCATCAATATTAACCCACCTCATTATTACACTATTACTTGTGAGCTGGAATCGAACCTGGGTCCCTGTGAGGCAGCAGTGCTAACCACTGAGCTACTGCACTGTCCACAATGTTTCCTTCCCTAAAGGGTATTCGTGAACTAGACAGGCTTTAGTGATAGTTGACAGGGGTCACTATTGGGTTAATCTTTAACCCCAGATTCACTAGTTGTCATAGGATTTGAACACATACCATCAGAACATTCTGGATTACTAGCACAGTGACTTTATCCACAGTGCCACCAAATCCCGCTAACTTCCCTGGAGAAGGTAGTCTTTTTGAACTGCTGCAGTCCGTGTGCTGCAGTCATGTTAGGGAGGGAATTCTGGGATTTTGATACAGTGATACTGAAGGACCATCTTAAAAATGGCTGTGTCCCCATGTATCTGCTGTTGTGTCCTGTGAGGCGAGAGGTTTGGAAGGTGCTGTTGGAAGAATTTTTAAACGCTCTGTTTTCACTCTTTGTATCCTTTAATTTCAAAGTTTGAAGTGACTGGGGAAGAATTTATTGAGGGAATATCATAAAGCATTTCCTTACTGTCCCTCATAACCATGTATGTTCACCTCGGAGATGGACTGGACCCAGGTGTGGACAGCTGTATGAATAGTGGAGGGAAGTGAGCCATGATCATGCTGAAGGGCAAACCTGATTCAAAGACTAATTGGCTGACTCCTTTCCTAAGTTCTTATTTTGGGAAATAATAGATAAAATTTGTTGGAAAATTTTGCCTGAAAGAGAGAGTAAATGTTGTCCATTGCTGCTCTCCCAGCTGTCAGTAGTTAAATAGTTTTCTAGTTTCTCATTTCCAACTCCAATGACCTTGGCTGCACCTTATTTGCTTGCACGAAGCCAAGGAGGCCTGTGTTGTTGCGAGCTGAGATATTTCAGGACTGCTGACAACTAGCAAAAGATTTCCCTGGCAACAATAATGAAACAGGAAAGCTTTATTAACTCTTTCAGACCTGGTACAGTTTATAGTCTCCAGAACAAACTGAAAAACTCAGGGCAGGAAGGCCCTGAAGGCCTGGCATCTTACTAATCCTTTCAGTCCTTCAGCTGTAACCAGGGTTTCAAGCCCCACTCTCCCCACAGGTGTGTCATCACTTCGGTGGATAGGTTGGTTGGAAAATGTCTCAACCCCTTACGCAGCAAATACCTCTCGCTGTCAAGAGTTCACATTTTCAGTCAACCCCTGACCTCAAGTTTTCCAAAGAAAATTCCATGGATGGGAATGTGACTACTAAAACAGACAAGCAATAAAAATCTGGGATGTTCAAGAAACCAGACTGACCACAGGGATCACAGAAGGTTTAGGGCCAGAGGAAGCTTCAGAGACTGGGACAGGGTGAGGGAGGGAGATGGATTCAAAAACAAGGTTTTATAAAATTCATTTATGGGATGAGGGGGGTCACTGGCTAGGCCAGCATTTATTAACTATCCCTGATTAAGGGTTAAACACCCTGGTGTGGGTCTGGAGTCAAATGTAGGCCAGATCGGGTAAGGATAACAGTTTCATTCCCAAACCAGTTAGGAATGGATTCATTAAACTCTTCATTCCAGAGATTTTTAATTGAATTCAGATTCCACCGTGGTGGGATTTGAACTCAGATCCCCAGAGCATTGCCTGGATTAACAGTCCAGTGATAAAACCACTAGGCCTTCCCCTTAGTCAAACAACTATAGAATGGTGGTGTTGCTGGGATGTGCGTCAGAGTAGGCTGGGGAGCACAGGTTTGTCAGGTGGCTTGTTGTGAATTAAAACTCAGGAAACAAAGTATTGATGGGCTCAGTTTGGAAACGGTAACAAGATTGAGACTGGCTAGTAAGGGACTATCCAGCAGATTACAATGATTTGAACAAACATTGATCTGCTGTTACTAAGGTAAATGAGCTTTGAGTGTGTGATGTTTCCTTGGTAATTGTAACTATCCCCCAGTTTGAGGGTTTTGTCAGGCTCTGTTGTACTTTGATGACTCAGAACAGCTGACGAAAGCAGCAAAACCACCCTCTTCTGTTTGATAATCCAATGGGATCAAAGGAGCTCAAATATTTATCGTTCTCAAATTGCAACAAACACCAAAATATTCATGGACTTAAAACACCAAAATTAGTGAAGGCATTACCCTGTCAGTTGATGAATTTGAGATGGGGGAGTAGATTGAAGACTAACGGTCTGTTTTATAGCCAACAGTCTATTTAACAGGAGCCTGTATGAATTGTCAAAACTATGGCAAGTTTCAACAGGATGTTGTGAATGCAGGATAGTTATAACATGGAAGTGAGGTGACTGCAATTGGTTTCATATACAACAGTGGTTTCCAGGTGTGAGTATCCAGTCGGAAAGATGGTGATGATATCACTGTATTTAATACTCCAGAAGCTATGGGCCTGAGTTCAAAATCCAGCAGCAACGAAATTTAGTGAAAGTTAATCTCAGTAATGGTAATCATGAAACTATCATCGACTCTTGTGTGAGCCCATCTGCTTCACTAATATCCTTCAAAGATGTTACCTAGTCTGGCTCCACGTAACTCTTGAACCACAGCAATGTGGTTGGCTGATAACTGCCCTATGAGATGGCTTGGCTATCCACTCAATTCAGAGGGTAATTAGGGATGGGCCTTACCAGTGAGGCCCTCATCCCATAAAACAACAAAAAAAAAATCACCATTCTGTCTGGGAGCAGTGGGATCCTGGTCAGGAGCCCTAACTCCAGGGGGAGACCCAGGGGACATTAAACACTGTTATGTGGCAAAGTTCAAAGATGCTGTTAATAGATTGAGGTTAATACAGAGATTGGAACAGGAGTAGATGATCAAGTCCCTCAAGCTATCACTCACTGAGATTGTGGCGGATCCATAGTCTATTTTTGTATATCCCTTAATACCTTTACTTAATAAAAACATATCTAGAAGATCTTAAATTAACATGCAGCCTCCTCAGGTGTTTGTGAAGAGAGCTTGGAAACATCTCCCACCCTTGGTGTGTCGAAGTGCTTCCTAACATCTCTCCTGAACAGTCGGGCCTTCATTCTCAGACTATGTCTCCTAGTTCTAGAATTCCCCAAACAGTCAAAATGGTCTATCTTTATCTACTCTGCCTTTTCCTCTTAATAGTTTGAAGACTTTGATCATGATGAGGAAGAGACAGTAGTTTTCTCACCTTCCTGGCAGTCCAGTTGAATTGGTTAGAACACAGTAAAGTTCGCTTTGTCTCAGCAAAGCTATGATTTCCATAGAATGAGCAGTGCAGGCTCTCCAGACTTGGTCCTGGAATGACAGATTGGGGAAGCAGGGCCTGTCTTATATAGCGTTTTGAAGAATGAGAGATGAGCTCATTGAAATTCACAAAATATTTAAAGGGCTCCAAGGTTAGTGTGAAGATTTGTAGCTCGGATGCTGGTTGTTGTGGTTCGCTGAGCAGGGAAGTTGATTTGCAAATGTTTCATCCATATCTAAGTGACATCTTCCGTGCGTTGGAGCCCCTGTGAAGCGCTGCTGTACTGTGTGTGTGTGGAGGCTCCATTGCACAGAAAATGTCAATAAACAGGGATGAAATGTCTGCAAATCAGCTTGGCGAACATACCCACAACCACAGCGTTTAAACAGGTTGAAAGGAAAATGTGGTCTAGCTGGGCCCTGTCCTGTTATCACATGGACCGCTTTCAGCTAACACACTTTCACCTACAGGTACTTACGGTACTCATTCGCAGCTTTTATTTCTCTCCTGTTAGTATTATCCAGCCCTTTACTTAACTGCCTTCCTCTCTCTCTGGGCTTCACCTATCACTTCCTCCTTAACACCCCATCACCACCCCATGTCTTCAACAGATAGGCTCACTGTAGTCCAAACAATAACTCTGTTTCTCTCTGCACAGATGTTACCCGGCCTGCTGAGTTATTCCAGCAATTTCTGTTTTTGTTTCAGATTTACAGCATCTGCAGTTCTGCGTTTTATTTTAGGTGTCCGTAAGGTGTTTCCCCAATTGGGGAAGTGTAGACGTGGGGTTGGGAGGTGGGGGGAGGACCATTTATAAAGAAGTGGGATACCACTCAGGTCAGAGATGAGGAGAAATGATTCTATGGTCTCTGATACTCAGACAGTTGTGGATCTGGAACTTTCTACCACAGAGGCTGTCAACGCTCGATCTGATTGATTAGATTAGATTACTTACAGTGTGGAAACAGGCCCTTCGGCCCAACAAGTCCACACCGCCCCGCCGAAGCGTAACCCACCCATACCCCTACATTTACCCCTTACCTAACACTATGGGCAATTTAGCATGGCCAATTCACCTGACCTGCACATCTTTGGACAGTGGGAGGAAACCGGAGCACCCGGAGGAAACCCACGCAGACACGGGGGAGAACGTGCAAACTCCACACAGTCAGTCGCCTGAGGCGGGAATCGAACCCGGGTCTCAGGCGCTGTGAGGCAGCAGTGCTAACCACTGTGCCACCGTGCCGCCCCGTTTGAGGGAGAGATTGATCGATTTCTGATTCCTGTTGGTGTACAGAGTTACGGGGATGGAGTGGGTAAAAGATACAGAAGTGTTCAGTCAGCTGTGACCATATTTAATGCTGAATGGACTGAATGACTTACACTTGTTCCTACATTTCTCAGATCATCTGTGTGTGAGACTAAGCACTTTATGATAAATTTCTGACTACACTGGACAACATGATGACTGTTTCCTACCTATGTTGCATTGGAATAGCGCCTTTGCAGTTACCTTTCCCTTCCCAAACACTAATGTGCACCTTGTGAGACTTCGGAAAGCAAGTCAACAATATTTAACAGTTAAAATGCTCAGGTGCAGTTGGTCTAGATATTAAAAATACATTAACACTCTGGGTTTGAATTATTTATCATAGATTAGCGGATCACAGGGCCAGCACATCTGCCTTTCAAATCCATGTGGGTTAGCAGGAAGTGATCAGGTGTGGGAACCCAGGCCCTTTTCCCATTATTGGGCTTTGAGATTCGGAATCAGTAAAAGCTTGTTATTCTTCCAGCTGAGGACAGACACAAAGCTGCATAGTCCAGGGATTGACCGAGGGGCCAGTATGTTTGTGTCTCTGTATGAAAACAGCGAAAAGGAAAGACTCTAGAGTCCCATTCAATCCAGCCGCTGTGAGTCAGAAACTGAAACCTGAATTCTGTTAAGAAAGTTGTCATTAGTGTTGAAAATGTGAAATATCTAACACTGTTTCTGAGGGTTGATTTTGTGTGATTATAGTGTAGAGAGGGTTTTTATGTAGAGGTTCCTGTCATTAATTGTTCCGCTGTTGACATGGGTAAAAGATTCAGAAAACCGGAGCCAGATGAGCCAGAATCTTACTGGGGCAATGCTGCTCATCGTTAGTGTTCCAACCGTAGTGCCTTCATCAATCCCCTGCATAAACCTCCCTCTTATCCGTTAAAATGTTCCTCAAATCTTGCTATTTTTACCGAGCTTAGATTGTGTGTGTGTGTGTGTGTGTGTCTGTCTGTCTGTCTGTGTAAAATACCAGTTGTAATGTCACCCTAGGATTTTTCAGGATTTTCCAGATTTTCCATGTCAACGTGCTGGAAAGCATCCCACGTCAAGAGTCAGAGACATTTGTTTTGGAGGGTCCTGGGGAGTGGGGGATTTGCCAGTCGGAAGTTTAAATGTCCCAGGCAGTTCGCACAGGGTCAGTGCTTCCAGACCTCCCAGGAGCCCCAGTCAATATCTTCTGGGCTGAGTCCAATCTTTGAACTCAGTGGGAGCAGGAAGTCAGTCCTTGAGCTTACCTCATACACTCTATTCCAACAACAGAAGCATTGAAAATTAACAATATCTTGTATGGAGCACACCCAATGCCTCATTCTCCTGAAAACACTTGAAAAGCAACTTTCCCCTTGTGTTCCACCTCGGCAATGCCGACTACTTGTCTATCCGAGGATTGTCAGTAACACAGAGCAGTAAAGACCTTTTTCAAGGGGGAGCTGTACTTAGCAGCATGTGGATTCTCTTTCTGATTTGCCAACATGATTCATCTTTCAGATGTGGGCATTAGTGGCAAGGCAGCCATTTATTTCTGCCTTCCCATAGCTGTCCAATAGTATTTTGCTACAGCTGAGCATGCTCAACCATTTAAGAGTCAGATTAAGAGGGAAGCCTAATGCTATTGCAGTGGAGTCACGTGAAGAGGTGACCAGGTAAGGATGACACACTAACCTTCCCTGAAAGATGTTTGTGACTCAGATGAACCTTTGTGATGGTTCCACACTCACTAATTCTGATGTCAGCTGTTTATCTCCCAGAATATTTAAATGGAGTTAAAATTATCAAATTGCCAATAGGGTTTGACCTCTGAATAGTTCAGCCATTTGTTAATATACCCATTAGGTCACTAACCCAATCAATCTGTTTCTCTTTAAGACCCAGGTGCAGTTTAACCTTCTGTAGTGGGGAGCAATTCAATTCTGCAAACTCTCTTGACAAACTGTTCTGAAAACCGCCAGGGAAGGTATACACTCAAAAAAACTCAACACCATCCGGAACAAAGGATCTGACTGGAGCAGCATCCCAGTCACTGCCTTCAGCAACCTTTCCCTCCAGCTGACAGAATGGAACAGCAGCGTCAACAAGATGCACTGCTGCAACTCTTCAGGGCTCTTTCAACTGCACCTCCCAAACCCACAACCTCTATCATCTACAAGGATGACAGCTCCAGATCCACGAGAACACCACTCACTATGCAAGTTCACCGCCATCCTGAGTTGGAGTTTAATTGCTGTAGCTGGGTCAAATTCCTCCCATTCTTTCCCGACGAACACTGTGGATATCCCTGCTTCACACAGACTGCAGTCCTTCAAGAAAGTGACTCATTGCCATCACACTCTCATCACCGACACTTTCTGATCAACACCACTATCTCACGAATGAATTGCAGAGTTCAGTCACTGACAGTCTTAACAGCAACATACACATCCCAAAAATAATTTGGAAGAAGCAACTCCTTCAGTTTAGCCGAATGTGGAACATTTGCAATTCACACCTGGGCCCCTGCAGTGCAGCAAACAAGTCTGTTTGATCCCTTATAGGGCTCAGCCTGTTTTGAATATTTTCATCATGTCTTCTCCAATATTGGACAAACGTCCTGATGTTCATCAACAAACCTCCCACTCAGAAAGCTTCCCCTGTGCAGGGTACAGCGTGTGCACGTTAGTGGGAGGGAGTAGGGAAGGCAGAACCTTGAACCATAATGTGAGTAAATAGAGTCATAAGAGATGTACAGCACAGAAACAGACCCTTCGATCCAACACATCCACGCTGACCAGATATCCCAACCCAATCTAGTCCCACTTGTCAGCACTTGGCCCATATCCCTTTAAACCCTTCCTATTCATATACCCATCCAAATGCCTTTTAAATGTTGCAATTGTACCAGACTCCACCACATCCTCTGGCAGCTTATTCCATACACTCACCACCCTCTGCATGAAAAAATTGCCCCTTACGTCTCTTTTATCTTGCCCCTCTCACCTAAACCTATGCCCTCTAGTTCTGGACTCCCCGACCCCAGGAAAAAGGCCTTGTCTATTTATCCTATCCATGCCCCTCATAATTTTGCAAACCTCTATAAGGTCACCCCTCAGCCACCGACACTCCAGGGAAAACAGCCCCAGCCTGTTCAGCCTCTCCCTGTCGCTCAAATCCTTCAACCTGGCAACATTCTTGTAAATCTTTTCTGAACCCTTTCAAATTTCACAACATCCTTTCGATAGGAAGGAGACCAGAATTGCACACAATATTCCAACAGTGGCCTAACCAATGTCCTGTACAGCCGCAACATGACCTTCCAACTCCTGTACTCAATACTCTGACCAATAAAGGAAAGCATACCAAATGCCTTCACTGTCCTATCAACCTGAGACTCCACTTTCAAGGAGCTATGAACCTGCACTCCAAGGTCTCTTTGTTCAGCAACACTCCCTAGGACCTTACGATTAACTGTATAAGTCCTGCTAAGATTTGCTTTCCCAAAATGCAGCACCTCGCATTTATCTGAATTAAACTCCATCTGCCCTTCTCAGCCCATTGGCCCATCTGATCACGATCCCATTGTGCTCCGAGATAACCCTCTTCGCTGTCCACTCCACCTCCAATTTTAGTGTTATCTGCAAACTTATTAACTATACCTCCAATGTTCACATCCAAATCATTTACATAAATGACAAAAAGTAGTGGACCCAGCACCGATCCTTGTGGCAGTCCACTGGTCACAGGCCTCCAGTCTGAAAAACAATCCTCCACCACCACCCTCTGTCTTCTACCTTTGAGCCAGTTCTGTATCCAAATGGCTAGTTCTCCCTGTATTCCATGAGATCTAACCTTGCTAACCAGTCTCCCATAGGAACCTTGTCGAACGCTGTACTGAAGTCCATATAGATCACATCTACTGCTCTGCCCTCATCAATCTTCTTTGTTACTTCCTCAGAAAACTGAATTAATCAAGTTTGTGAGACATGACTTCCCATGCACAAAGCCATGTTGACTATCCCTAATCAGTCCTTGCCTTTCCAAATACATGTAAATCCTGTCCCTCAGGATTCCTTGCAACAACTTGCCTATCACCGACGTCAGGCTCACTGGTCTCTCGTTCCCTGGCTTGTCTTTACCACCCTTCTTGAATATAGGCACCACGTCAGCCAACTTCCAGTCCTCTGGCACCTCACCTGTGACTATCGATGATACAAATATCTCAGCAAGAGGCCCAGCAATCACTTCCCTAGCTTCTAGAGTACACCTGATCAGGTCCTGGGGATTTATCCACTTTTATGCGTTTCAAGACATCCAGCACTTCCTCCTCTGTAATATGGTCATTTTTCAAGATGGTCACTATCTATTTCCCCAAATTCTACTTCTTTCATGTCCTTCTCCACAGTAAAAAATCACACAACACCAGGTTATAGTCCAACAGGTTTAATTGGAAGCACACTAGCTTTCGGAACGACGCTCCTTCATCAGGTGATAGTGGAGGGCTCGATCCTAACACAGAATTTATAGCAAAAATTTACAGTGTGATGTAACTGAAATTAGACATTGAAAAATTGATTGTCTGTTACGCCTTTCATATGTTAGAATACAGTGTATTCTAACAGATACATCTGTATTCTAACAGATGAAAGGCTTAACAGACAATCAGTTTTTCAATGTCTAATTTCAGTTACATCACACTGTAAATTTTTGCTATAAATTCTGTGTTACGATCGAGCCCTCCACTATCACCTGATGAAGGAGCGTCGCTCTGAAAGCTAGTGTGCTTCCAATTAAACCTGTAGGACTATAACCTGGTGTTGTGTGATTTTTAACTTTATACACCCCAGTCCAACACCGGCATCTCCAAATCATGACTTCTCCACAGTAAACACTGATACTAAATTAGTATTTTTCATTCCCCCTATCTCCTGCAGCACCATTCAGAAGCTGCTTTGCTGATCTTTGAGGGGCCGTATTCTCTCCCTAGTTACCCTTTTGTCCTTACTGTATTAGTAAAAACCCTTTGGATTCTCCTTAACCCTATTTGCCAAATCTATCTCATGTCCCCTTTTTGCCCTCCTGATTTCCCTCTTCAATATCCTCCTGCTGCCATTATACTGTTCTAAGGATTCACTCAATCTGTGTCAGGGAGCTGTCTGTGTTGTGATTGTCACAAGGTCAGCCAGATGGACATCATTGAATAAGAGTTTTGAGATTGGGGCTGTTAATCTGGTCCAATCGTGGCCAATCTAATCCCAGTTGACAGCTAACAGGAATGTCAAACATCGCTGTCACTCTGAGAAAGGCAGACCACTATCAATGCAGTCCTATCACGTGTAAATAAAGGGAGACTTGGCAACGGGATGCCTGTCGATGTGAGTTATCTCAGTTGGATGTGCCCTGTCTGCTGAACTCACCAAATCCCTCCACTGACTGACAGCCTTGGATCTCCTCGACCTCCATCTGTTGCCCTCTGTCAACGCATCATTCCTGTTCGCTGATCTTCACATCCATGCAGTCCCTCAGCACGCTAACCAGGAGCTCTCCAGGCAGCATTCCCTGGGCCGGAAGCTCTCCGTGCCAGCAGGACATTTGCACCTGCATCAGGGAGAACACCATTTGGTTTAAAGCTGTAACTATCCTCTGGAGAAGCATGTGGTCACAGAGCACAGTGCTGTTTCAGCTTCTGCTGCAGGATCAGAGCTGTTTATTCGCTGAACAGAGTTGGTGAAGTGTGTTTTTGAACAGGAGAAATGTAAGATGAAACTTTCAGAAATGTATGTTCTCAGCCTCTTCAGTGAAGTGGGATTTGTGGTAATTTCTAGCAGCACGTGGGAGAATTCAAAAGCAAACTTAACTTCACATAAAATGGCTCAAGCACACCCTCTGCAGGCCCTCCATCTTACTACAGTAATAGCATCACTGCCCAACACAAAGATATTTCCATATGTACTGAAATACACGTAGACCCTTACAGAGAGTCACTGAGTATACTCAAGAAAGAGACTGCTTTTTTTTGGATTTTAAAGGCATCGAGGGGTACGGGGAGAAAATAAAGAGAGGATCAGCCATGATCCAAATTGAATGGTGGAGCAGGCTGAATGGCCTACTCCTGCTCAGAGTTTTACAGACAGTGAGATTCACACAAACATGCAGATACAAACCCTCACACTGAGATACACAAATATATGTACTCACACACACATTCAGACCAGGACCAGCTGATCTGAGCTAATCATGTAAATTACTCACATTTAGGAATGTGTGGTATAAACCTGACATCAAAGCATAAGTTTCTGTTAATTCATCAAATGCTAAAACAATCTGGAATAAAAAAACAGAAAGTTGCAGAATCTTGCTCTAAGTGATTGCCTTACTGCAATAATTTGAAATTTCCAGTGTCTGATTGATTTGGAACTGCAGACCAGTCTGCTGCTTCTCTCTGTGACTGGCTTCAGTGTTTGCACCCTGGAAGTTGGGGGTAGTTTTCTGATGAAGCACTGGGAGTTATTTCCTCTTTAAAACTTTCCCCAATAAATGCCAGTCAAAAGATGGCCTCATTTCTCAGGCTTTGACCCGGTTCCTGTTTGCAGATTGCCCATTTATTTCCAGGACGAGTCAATCTAATTCAGAAACTATTCTCCCAGAAATACTCAAACTGCAACTTTTGCAAGTTTAAGTGTGAGTGAAATTATATCACATTTATTCAACCCGTACAGTAATTTACAATTAGGATTCTGCTCCCAAACTTTCTTTGTCTCTGGATTCTGTGACGTCTAAACATTATCACCTCAGCCAACAATGAAGTTCTTTGAGTTGAATTGATCCAGTTGCGTTCTCTGTAAACGAGTGTGAGAAAAGATCATGCATTTCTGAATGGGATTCCTGTTTGCAACCTGTATCACGGTTATCTTACCAACCCAGTACCAGATCAAGTCTTAAAGTAAAACAGAAGAACTGCAGATTCTGTCTCACTTGACTCTCAGTTACTGATTCTCTCTCTTTCAGGGTTAGAGTCTCTCCGAGACAGTGCCCACTCGACCCCAGTGCGATCGACCTCACACACAGACACGTTTGGTGCCCGTCCAGGCAAGAGCACTGCCACAGAGGGCAATGAAGCGAGCTCTGTGATAGCGGATGAGCTATACAGCCCAGCCAACAGTGTCCTGCCCACTCCAGTGTCTGACCCTGGTCTGGAATCAATTCTTCCTCGGCAAACCAATGGCAGCAGCACTGGCAACTGTGGCATTGAAGAGGAGAAAGAGTGTGATATCAGTGCCTCATTGGAGCCTGAGGAGCCTGGAAGAGGGGCTAGTGCCTTACCAGAAGGTGTTAATGACAGGGCCGAGAGGGAACAGGTGAATACGTTTGTTTTAAGTGTGGTCCGTTTGCTGCTTGTGACCATAGGCCTCCTGTTTGCCTTGCTGCTGCTGCTGATAGGGCTTACAGAGTCAGATATTGACATTACTTTTTTACGTGATATACGGCAGACCCCTGAATTTGAACAGTTCCATTATGAATACTTTTGTCCCCTCAGGCGATGGTTTGCCTGCAAGGTGCGGTCCCTGCTAAGCCTTCTCAGTGACACCTGATACCAGCCAACCTGAGCTGTCCGCCCAGGGACATTGAATCAACAGATGGCACCAAGTGACCAACAGTCTGGGCACCCCTTCTCCCCTCTGGGTGGTACCGTCAGGCATGTAAAGCCACCTGTAATGGACGAATTCAACCACTGCTGGGAGACTTTGTGAATCATCAAGATTTCAAGAAGGAATTTAAAACAAAGGAGGAAAGAAATCTGCATTCAACCTGCCATCCCTTCCACCATAACCAACATGAAGCTCTTGAGACTGTTGTGCTTTATAAGTCTGTTAGAATAAGTGATTAACTATTAGTAACCTCCAGGAACTGAGTAACAAAGTGTGGAGTTTTGTTATTGTGATGTTCAAGAGTTATCCTGCCTTCTGACTTTATTAAAAGTGCAGAGACCATAATATTAACAATTGTAACGACCAGCTCCCATATTTAAACATATCGAGTACACCGGGTTAGTAGCAAGACATTTTCCCTCAGAACTGTTAGACTTTTAATGTTTGTTAATCATTTCCATGTAATATTTTAACTATTTGACAAAAAAAAAACTTATTTTGTTTATTGAACGCTGTACAGTCCCAACACATCCTTGGATGGTTTCCCTGGGAAGTTTCCTCCACACAAATAGTGTGATCGATCTGCAAAACCAGAAAGGCTGGAAATGGAAGCATTGTTTGAAAATGCAGACTGTTCATATGGTCTTTAAGATTGGAATAAAAAGAACCCAGGGAGCAATGCTGAGTGATTTTGTTGAGTATACTGCTGCACAACAGTACAACCAGCACAAACATCACATTGGGAAAACAGATTGCATTGGTTCGGAGTGTTTTCACTGGGATTTAGAAGAATTGGGTGGGGAGAGTTGGTGAGATAGAGAGGGAGACACACACAACTCTCATTGAAACCTCCAGACTTCTAACAGGACAAGATGCAGGAAAGATGTTCCCAATGATGTGGGAGTCAAGAACCAGGGATGAAAGCTGCTGGATACAGGGTAGGCCATTTCGAAACTGAGATTGGTTAGTCTGTGGAATTCTCTGTCACAGAAAGTGGCTGAGACTAAAACACTGAATTGTTTTCAAGGAGTTAGATCTGGTTCTTAAGAGATGAATAGGTATGGAGAGAAAGCAGGAATGGGAGACTGAGCTGGATGAGCAGCTGTGACCATATTGAATAGCACAGCAAACTCGAACGGCTGATTGGCCTACTGCTGTTTTTGATGACCCTACCGGTACAAGGATCTGGGAGCTGCTGTTTTGATGTTCTTTCATTTGCACTAAGATAAAACAAACAATTTTCTTGTTTCAAAGTGAGTCTGTTTCAGTCAGACCAACACTGCTTGTAGAATCATCCGCCTGCTCTCTGTATAATGTCTCCGTGAGGTGAATTGATGATAACACCACCTCAAACCCAGAACACAGCTCTGTTCCATTCAGGTTCACACGGCTGGTACCACAACTGACAGGGTGTAATGGTCAGGCAAGACTGGACAAGCCTGGGGGCTTTCCATACACAGGAGAGGATTGAGGTATGACTTCATAAAAGGTCTTTAAGATTACAAAAGGGCTCAGTAGATGTAGAGAAGATGTTTTTGTGTGCCAATGAGACAAGACTATGGGGCCGTAAACAGTAGAGTCATTAATAAATCTAAACATGAATTCCTGGAGAATATGGAACTCACTACCGTAGAGTGTGGGTAAAGGCATGTGGACAGTTACACGGACAGAGGAATGGAAAGGTACATTGATAAAGTGAGATGGAGGCAGCTGTGAATAATCAAATGATCCCTACAGTGCATTTGGCTCATTGAGACAACATGGACCCTCTGAAGAGCATCCCCCAGGGAGGCATGGGGCTAGGTGTTAGAGAGAGGTCTTTGCTCATTATCCATAGAGAAAAGCCAATCATTTTACAGCTGGGGGTACAAAATATTTTCCCGTACTTGCAGCTTAGCAAGTAATTAAATAATTCAAAAGAAATAAGTAAATGGAAAGTGCATATATTAAAATTTAATGAAGAAGCACTTACACTTTTTTGATTTAATAGGCATTAATTACAGGGAAAGTCTATGCCCAGTGTCTTTCTCAAATATTTGATAGCAACAGTTTCGCATAGTTGAATATTTAAGCATCATGTCATGTTACCACACGGTTTGCTGAGAGTCTTGTCAACAAGATAGATGAATGTTGGGAAAATGTTTCTGTTGTTAGGAGAAACTAGGACCCGAAGGCACAGCCTTAAAGTAAAGGGAAGACCTTTCAGAATGGGGAACAGGAGAAACGTCTTCAGCCAGAGAGTGGGGAATTTGTGGAATTCATTGCCACAGGAGGCTGTGGAGACCAGGTCATTGAGTATATTTAAGTCAGAGACAGAGTTTCTTGATTGTCAAGGGGATCGAGGCTTACAGGGAAAATGTGTTTGAAATTGAAAAACTTATCAGCTATGATTGAATGGCGGAGCTGATTTGATGGGCTGAATGCCTTACCAACCCTTGATTGAACAGTTCCAATTCATTGCAAGTGTAATGTATGCCAGAGTCCCATAAAAAAAAGTGAAATTAACCACTGAATGCAGACATTCACACATTAACATGTATAACTGTATATGGAACAGTTCTGACAAATAGCAATGCACCTTTGTTACTGCTTATGGGAAGACAGGTGACTCAATCCTTTCACTTTTAGCCAATATCGGGATGCCAAGTGCTACTTTCTTGAAAAAGGTTACACCCAAAATACATGTCATTAATAATGTTATTTTTCCCAGCTGATGCGATGGGATTTGGGCTCTATCATGCAGGGCATTATTCCAGGATTTGGGATTGCTAAACCCCAACAGAATCATGATACCACTGTCCTTAGCATCCACCTATTTTGGTCATTGTCAGGATGTGAGCATCACTAACATTTATTGCCCAGAGTCTAGTGGCCCCCAAGATGCAGTCATGCAACGAGCAGCCAAGAGTCAACCAATTTGACCATGAAATATAGAAGCAGGCCATTCTGCCCATCGAGTCTGCTCCATCATTCAATAACATCATGGCAGATCTGATAATCCTCAACTCCATTTTCCAGCTGTCTCTAGTAAACTTAAAGATGGCACGGTGACTCTGTGGTTAGCACTGCTGCCTCACAGCACCAGGTTCAATTCCAGCCTTGGGCGACTGTCTGTGTGGAGTTTGCACATTCTCCCCGTGTCTGTGTGGGTTTCCTCCGGGTGCTCCGGTTTCCTCTCACAGTCCAAAGATGTGCTGAAATTAGCCATGCTAAATTTCCCATAGTGTTAGATACATTAGTCATGGGTAAGCATAGGATAGGGGACTGGGACTGGGTCTGGGTGGGTTACTCTTCGGAAGGTCAGTGTAATCTTGTTGGGCCAAAGGGCCTGTTTCCATAGTGTAGGGAATCTAATCTAATCAAAAAAATGGGTGAGCCCTTACTCGGAGATGAAGCCCTCTGGTTCTGAAACAATCTTGCAGCAGCTCCCTTAGAATCTGTACGTTTCAATGAGGGCTCCTCTTATTCTCCTCAATACCAAGGAGTACAGGCCCAACCTCTTCAGCTTCTCCTAAGAAAATTGCTCCATACCCAGTATGAGCCCAATGAACCTTCCCTACAGTGCCTCTGATACAAGCCTTTCCTGGATAAGGCTATATAAGGGACCCAAAACTGCTCAGTTTTCCAGTTGTGCCTTGTGCAGTTTTAGCAAAACCTCCTTACTAGTATACTGCATTCCCTCTCCCCTTCTAATCTTGTTTACTAAATGTTTGCAATTCATGTTCAAACGCCTTGCACTCCCAAATCACTGCAGCTTTCTACTGTCTTTCCCATCTTAAATAATACCCAGCTTTTCTATTCTTCCTGCTAAAGTCCATCATCTCACATTATATTCCATTTGCCAAGTTTTTACACACTCAACCTGCCTATATCCTTCTGCAGCCTGTGCCATCGTCACAACTCACCTTTCCACCTACTGTTGAATCATCCACAAATTTGGCTACAGTACATTCACTCCCAAGTCATTAGGCTAGATGGGTTAATAGGTGTTTGTGTGCTCTGGGCAATGAATGCCAACAACGTGGGACTGGAGTCATGCATTAGCTAAGGGCAAGGAAGGACAGGAACTTGAAAAGCGTTGAGGAATTGAGGTTTTATTGATAACCTAACAATTTCGATTCCCGTTTACAGATTTCCTCTGCTTATTTTTTAAGCAGAGAAAAGAAAATTACTGAATTCAGATCCTCAAACTGCCATAATCAGATTTCACTCTTGAATATTAATTTAGTAACATAACCACTAAACATTAGTTAAGATTACCTTACAGGTGAGGCATTCAAATAATGCACAAACTATATGAAAAGGTAAGTTTATTTGAAGATTAATAGTTTAATAGATTTCTGAAAAAATACACAACAGTTCTGCACTAAGAATGCTCGAAGTTTGTGCCCTGTAAATGAAACCACTCCGACGTTCTGGAGGGATGGTGAAGTTACATTATCTTTACAAAGTTTAAATAAAATTAATCTTTTTAGCGCTCTCCACGAAGAAAATATAAGCACAGCTTTCTCATGAGTGGGCTCTGCAGTAAGAATATGCCCCACAACCCACTTTCCAGACCTCAAATAATGATCGGTCTCTCTCATTTTCTCCCACAAATCGGAGCAGCACTCTGGGATGGCATTAAGGAATAAAGCAGTGATCAGCAGCATTGGGCCAGAGGAAGGGGAGGGGGAGAGAGAGAGAGAGAGAGAGAGTGTGTGAGTGTGTGAGTGAGTGAGTGAGAGAGAGAGAGTGTAATGGCATCACTTCAATGGCAGGAACACGAGGGGAAACTCAAATACTAATATTAAAATCTCAAAATGAAATGAGTTACTACAAAATCTTGCCTGAAAATACAGAATCAAGACAATCAGCAGAAAATAACTCCGTTCCTGTTATTTCTGAGCAGACCTCTATTTGACCTTACAATGGAGCTATGTTAGATAATATCAGCAATGCTGGGGGATAAAGGAGATATGACCTCATTTTCAGTGGTTTTGTTTTTGGAGGCAATGGGAGAGAAAGAGAACAATTCCTGAACAGGTAAGCACTGTCTTGGGGCATAGTGACGGACCTATCAAGGCTGCCTTCTCACAAGTGAACACCAATCCGGACATTTTAGCTGATGGTCCCGATCTGACGGGGTTACGATCTTTCTCGGATAGGTTTAGAAACTCAAAGCATAACAGCATTCAGGAAACATTCCTGAACAATCCGAACAGATCTCCTAGAGTCGGATTTGTCAAATTGATCAGGTTCCAAAGAATGACATGACATGACATTAGCAGGAATGGAAACTACACCTCATCTGTCTGACTCTTATTTGCAGAATGATGTTTTAATACTGTCCAATACTGTTCTAATTTTATTACAGCCACTTTCCTCATTTACCATGAGATGATTCTTCTCTCCAGCAGGAGATAATAAGGTTGTTCTGATCTATTCAATCGGGATTTTTAAGACCAAAAAAACTACAGGTGGTCTTCTAACTGCATCTGTCTTTATCATGTAAACCAACAGATCTGTTGTAATTTCTAGTTTGTACTTAAGCTGTTTATATAACAATTAAAAATTTATAACTGAACAGGGCAGACAATATACTCAATTTCTAAAGGACTTTCCCCTCAAGATTCGGCGCATAACCCAATAAGACTCTTGGCTTCCATGTTATGGTGACTCTGCAGGGATTCTCCTATTACCCACTCAGTGCACCATCTGTGAAAACATGGAGGCGTCCACTGGAGTTCCCACCAACCAGGACATTCCTTGTCGGGTGCATGACATTTATGGAGCAGACAGACCCCAGCCATTCCATGTCCCTGAATTCTCGCACTTTTGAGCCTGTGAAGTGGAACACTTCGATCTGCCTTGGCCTGGCCATACTACCCACAACAAAGCAATCGTCCCTTTTCGGATCCCAGACTGCCCGGAATTTAGTCAGCCAGCGCCCGGTGCAATTGTTATGTCTGTTTAAAAACCGAGAAAAGAGAACAAGGTTAACAGTCCAATTAAAAATAATTTGTAGCACAGAAAGGGCCACTCAGCCGAACTGTCCTTGTTAGTCTGCGCCTCACACCGCCTCACCCGCCCTCACACCGCCTCACCCCGCCCCACCCACCGCCTCACCCTGACCCACCCACCCTCACCCCGCCTCACCCACCCCTGCTACGTCACCCAGCCTCCCTCACCGCCTCACAGTCACCCCCCCCCTCACCCAGCAACAGTTCAGTGTTCTATCAGAGTGAGTGGTCACAATGTGGCAGCTCTATTTCAGGTGTTCACCACTACATTAGGGGTCATCTATTCATCTACTGCGATTGGCCAGTTGTCCACTGACATCAGCCCTTTCAAACCTTTATCGGAGTGTCCAGGAGGAATATTCAGCTCCCACTCTCTGGAACTGAACTTTGGACAACTAGCCTTCCCTGGTCACAGAGTGCAAACGGAATCACGGATGGTATCGCTGAGTCCTGACCCATAATGTCTATCAGAGACGGCAAACAAAAAGGAGCTGAGCAAAACCAGAAGGGACAGGAGAATTTAACAGTTTGGTAATGCTCGCTGTCCTGGCTCACCCAGCTGTAGGGCTGGACCCCAGTATTGAGTTGGGCAGCAGTGGGTGTACAAAAGTAAACCACAGGAGACCAAACATCTCAGGAACTTGGCGAACTTCAGAAAGGGCTCACTTCAACTTCACAATCTAACGGCAAAACATCTAGTTAATTGGTTACTTGGAAATATTTTACTTACATTATTGATGCCACAACTGGAATCTTGGGAATTATGGCACTTGTGTCAAATATTCTGCAATAAATTATTTAAAGACAATTAAAAAGATCTGAACCAACACGAAGCCCACTGCTTTAAATAGGCACTCCACTGGAAAGTATTTTAATTCCAGCAAACAGAAAAGGCATTCCTTAAAACAGGGGCTCCTGGTAAATCCATTGTTAATGAGAACAGCAGTGTATCCACTGCAGACAGAATTGGTGGGATGGTAATGGCTGTGGATTAGTAACCCAGAGAACCAAGCTAGTGCTCCGAGGACGCGGGTTCAAACCCCACCACAGCAACTTGTGACATTTAAATTCAATTAATAAATCTGTAAATCAGTGAGCATGAAACTACTGATTGTTGTAAAAACCCACCTGGCTTACTGAGGGCCTTTTGGGAAGGCACAACCCAAAGCAACAGGTTATTGTCGCAAAGCGGCTGACTCTTTCCTGCCTTTAGTTTGGCCAGATCAAGGAAAACTAATGCCCACGTCCCAAAGAATAAAGAAATCTCACAATTGATACAGGGAGATGGTTAAAGAGACACACGGAACGTGAACATTGGACCAGACCAGTGGTCTGAATGCCCTAGATCCGTGCTGTGTAATTCTACCTTCATGACCCTTACTGTAAAGAATGACAACAGAAGGACCCATCTACAGTCAGTACCTCTCCTCATAGAAAAGAGTTCATTGGTTATTCAGGTTTCCATGTTCTAGCGCACAGTTTGTCTGAAGAATCACAAAGCGTGACACAGAATGTCAATAATTCAACATCCAGCCCCTAGTTTCTCAAACCAGCAACAGTATGTATCTAAAACGGGGATTCCCACCTTGCGTCAGCTTAGGATAATGGCAGGTAATGAAAATGATCTTGGAAATCAGGTTCATGGTTCCTTGACAGTGGAATTGCAGGTATGCAGGATAGTAAAGGTGGTGTTTGGTATGCTTGCCTTTACCGGTAACTGCATTGAGTATAGGAATTGCGAGGTCACATTGCGGCGATACAGGATACTGGTTCGACCACTTTTGCAATACTGCTTCCAATTCTGATCTGTGATGGGTGATAAAATCATGAGGGGCATGGATCGGGCAAATAGCCAAGGTTATGGGGCAACTTTTCACAAAGAGGGTGGTGTGTGAACGGAATGAGCTGATACAGGAAGTGGTGGAGGCTGGTACAATTACAGCATTGAAAAGGCATCTGGATGGGGACATGAATAGGAAGCTTTTAGAGAGATATAGAGGCCGAACGCTGGCAAATGGGACTAGATTAATTTGGAATATATGGTTGGAGCGAAGGGTCTGTTCTCTCTGACTGTATGAACCAGTGGGAGGTGATCCTGTCAAGGCAGACTAGAGTGAAAGAATGTGGACAGATTAATCTGGGATGGATGATCATTAGAAAGACCCCAACAAATTAAAAATCCTACTTCTAGCTTTCAGTTCTTTGAATTGTACAATTTAATGTTGTACCAACTATTCAGTCACACTCACTCTGGGGTTTGTTGGTATTACCTGATCCTATCATCCATGCAGGTTGTCACCACTTTATTACCAGTAAGTGATGAGAAGTAGGCAGAGCTTACATTCTTTGTGTGTATCCCCAGGGAAGCTACAGCCTTTTTGGGTGATGCTTTTAGATTCCGAACATCATAGATAGCTGCACACCTGTTGGAAACAGAAGGAATGAGGTCAGATCTTTCTCTGAAATCAAAAATTCATTCGTAAATGACACGGGAGCAGAAATCCTGTGATGACAGAATCAGGAGGCTGCCATTCATTGGGCCAGGAGATGGTTAACCACCCAAACCCGTCCCACTACTCAGTCAAGTCATGAATATACACTCACGAGGAATCGGAGTCGAGAAGAATTCCAAACTTTTTCTATATTTTTTGTCTGTCAATGTCTTTCTTAATTTCACCCCTGAACTTCGACATCTCATTTAGTTAGATCAACTTGATTCTTAACGTTCATCCAATTGCCTCCTCCCCCACCCCCCATCCCTCAATAAGCTTCCCTGACAAAAAATACATTAGCTTCAATTTATAAACTGACTGCCAAACTTAACCTCCCCTGTTATCTGGGCAAAAGACAGTGCCTCTTTCCACTCTGGTATAAAAATATTATGTTGTTAAACAGAATGCCAGGTTATACAAAGAACATTCTGCGGGCAGCCACACAATGTGTGCTAGACGGTAAAGGGTAAGTAATGAAGGTGTGCAGAGAAAACAGGAGCGCCAGTAATAGGTTGTTGAGAGTGAGCTTACCGCGTCCCGGCAGCAACAAAATACTGACGATGCATCGGGTGAACACCGACAGTCCGAAAATGGTTTACGCCCAGATCGGCATCCAGTTCCCCTGAAGTACTGTGGAAAATTGCACAGGAAAGAAAATAAGAAAAACTGCTGCTAATTCCGTAATGTGTACGTGTACACATTCACCACAAAAACAAATCCAAAACACCTGGTGTTAAATACAAGCTTTTTAAACAAAATGAAAATACTCAAATCGTTTTGATTTGATTTACTATTGTCACGTACTGAGATACAGTGGAAATATTGTTTTGCGTGCGATCCAGACAAGTCATACCTTACAATAAAATAGAATACAGAATATAGTGTTACAGCTACAGAGATGGTGCAGAGAAAGGACTCAGTTTGTAAGTCTGATGACAGTGTTATCTGTTGGTAGGTGTTTTCAAATGTTTGTATTTTCTGCTCAAAAGGAAGAGGATGGAAAAGAGTATAACTGGGGTGGGAGAGGTCGGTGATGATGCTGGCTGCTTTCCTGAGGCAGTGGGAAGTGTAGTCGGAGCCAATGGATGGACTGGGCTGTGTTCACAACTCTCTGTAGTCTCCTTAGCCAGAACAGTTCCCATACCAAGTCGTGATGCATCCTGACAGAATACTTTCTATGGTGCATCTATTAAAAATTGGGAAGAGAGTCATTGTGGAATAACGTGATTTGCTTTTTGTTTCCAGTCTTTACTTTCATTCAGGCTTTTCCACGTTAGCGGGTAATGCAGCAGTGATGGTGCTAACTGCAGACTCGCCCTGTTACCTGCCCCACCTGGTCACTGACTCCCCACCTCCCCCCCCGCCCCAACCATTGCTGTTCCAGAAATACAAATGATTGCCACAAAGAGTGCAGCAGCTCAGGGAGGTGGGGGGAGGGGGGAAAGTGCAGGCGGCTAGAGAAAAGAAGAGAGAGAGAACCACCAAACCCACAAAAGCAACAAACAACAGGAACTCAAAAGTATCATCAGTCCCAGCACACCCCCCAATGTAAGCAAAGTAAAAGTTGGAAGAGTTTTCATCTTGAAAAGCAAAGAAGGTAAATAGCTCTGAATTGTTGCCGAACAGACCTGTTGTAATGTGGGGGTTTACAAAGTGAGCACCCCTCTCCTGACAAGTACTTACCTGGGGGTCCGTCTGTCAACAACAGCCACATTCCCATCCCAGTGACTGACTATCAACGTGGAACCATCTTCAGCCAAGAAGTCAAAGGAAGACGTGGCCCACGTGTCAGACGTATATACCTAGGAACAGGTTCAGTGTTGAATTAACTGGCTCCAAACCCGGAGATTCAGAGCCCCCAAATCAAATTAGAAACCAGTTTCCTCAGATACCATTTTAATTGGAAAGGTCTCATTAAATCAGCAGAGACCAGGCATTGTTGAGCAATCAGGTAAAACCAACTCAGAAATCGTGGGTTAGAACCAAATAAACTTCAGGCAGTTTCTGTGGAGACTGCTACAGTTCACTACAATAAGGAGGATGGGGGGGCTAGAGTCAGGAATGGCTCAGGAGAGATGCAGATTCTTCTATTAATTTCAATCACTCAATTGGAATGATTACAACACAGGAGATGGCCATTCGGCCCATTGTGCATATGCTTCAGGGAATCAGCAGTCATCCCCTGTAAACCAGAGATTGTTTCCTCTTCAGATAATATTCCAATTCTCTTCTGAGAGTGTCCACAGCCTCAAACCAGAGCATTCCAGATCCTAACCACTTGCTGCAGAAAACCGTTTATCCTCATGTCTCAACTGGTTCTTTTGACAATTACCTTAAATCCATGTTCTCTGGCTTTTCCAACAATTTCTCACTGCTTACCAAGTGGGAGACTTTGTGATGTTGAGTATTTCAATCAAACCTTCTCAGTTACTTTTCTCTTAAAGTTTCAACTTCGCCAACTTTTTTTTTTAAAACAAGTAACCAAAACTCTTCATCCCTGGGACCATACTAATGAATCTCTTCTGCTCGCTCTCTTTTTCTCTTTCTCTCGAGCTTTCAGATGCTTCCTAAAGGATAACTGGAACTTGACAAAACTCTGCAGCTAAAGCTGAACCAAGTGTTTTACCCAAGTACAACATAACCTTGCTTTTGTATGTTATGCTCCTATTAATGATATCTTGTGCTGTACTGTTACTCCTTACAGGATAAGTAAATATTTTTAAGCATAATAAACTCCCAAAAAAGGACATTTTCCTGACATTTCACATCTTCCACCCACACTGAATGAGTTGCCTTTTCTGAAATACAGTCGGTTCTGCTATAACGCGGTAGTTCCATTCTCAGGCAACCCCGTGTTATAAGAAAATCGTGTAACAGCAGCACCATTTACACTAATAGGACCAGAATCACACGATAACTTTGTGCTTTTGAAACCATGTGCACAATTCGTCAATCATGTGACAGTTAATCGGTGTTAACAAAATGCACGTTATAGTAGAACAACCTGTGAATGATCGAGGAAGGAGGAGGATTGCAGGAGACTGCTCACACTCTCTCTGCTCCCCCCCGCCCTCACCTCTCTGAACTCTCACAAGCCTTAACACCAGATACAAGAAGATGCAACATTCCAAACCAAAGTAACATTTGGGTTCCTAGATAATTAATTTTCCTTTTGCTATCTTCTTGGTTCAGTGCAGAAGGTGTTTAGGTAAAATAGGATTTTGACCATCTTCATTTAGAGAAGGCACATGTTTTCTTGTAACAGAAAACCATCAATGCATTTCATACTTTCTGGTAACATAAAACCCACAAAAAAGACAGTTTTAGTGCATTTTACCTCATCAAAGACAGCAGCAGCTACATTTCCACAGCGAATACTCCCTTCGTTGCTTAGTGACAGGAGCTCAGCAGAGTTTGAAGGGGAAAAATGCAAACAGTTAATAGTGTTACAATGAGGCTTGAACTGATGGACTGTACCCTCCTGGGAACTCTACAATAAAAAAAGAGAGAAGAGCAAAGATTGCAATCAGGGTTGGATCATTAAGAAACAAATAACTTACATTTCTGTGGCACCTTTCCTGACTTCAGGCCACCTGCATTCCTTCCCAACCAAGGTAGCCCGTTCTGAAACACAGTCACTATTGTAAAGCAGGAAACAGGCAGACAGTTCACGCACAGTAAGCTCCCACAGACAGCAGTGTGACAATGATCAGATAATCTGTTTTTGGGATACTTCTGGAGGAATAACTAGCAGCTGGTACACGAGAAGTTATCTGCAATGTTTTATGTTCAGCATAAAGGACGGTACTTGGGGCAATGCAGCACTCCCTCACTCCTGCAATGAATTGTCTGCTTCAATTCTATACCAAGTTTTTGCAGTGGAACTTGAATCCGGGAGCGGACAGTGCTCCCTATGAGCTACAGTTGACACAGCATCAGGCTGCAAATATAAATAAACAAAAATAGTCTCCTCAGTACTGAGTAAATGTGAATCACTCACATCTGCTACTCTTTAGAAACTGTCCATCGTCCATTTAAAACACATTCTGGTGCTGCTCAGGAATCCAAATTGCAGAAGGTCACAGAAACAAATTCAATTCAAAGTTCTCCCAGGGCACAGGCTAGTTGTGGCAAAGGGGCCAGCTCTATATAATTCAAAGTAGTTAGACAGTAGTAAGCAAATGTGGATTAGAATAATCTCTCCTCAAAAAGAGAGACTTCCTCTTCGTATATAATAGTCACCCCTTAAAGTTTCAAAATCAGTTAACAACCAGGAAATTCCATAAAAGACACATCTCTTACAGACTAATGTTCTCTCAGGTGGACTGAAAAGAGACCCTGATATTATTCAAAGAGCAGGAGAACTCTCCCAGTGTCCTGCTTAATTTTAATCCCTCAGCAATATCACTCAAAAAGTAATACTTACCATTTAAGGGAGCTGTTGCTGTGTTTCCTACAAGTGACTGTGCTTCAGAAACACCTCACTGGTCGTAAAGAATTTGGTGATGTCCTGAAGGTGTGAAAGGTCTAAGGAAAAAGTAAGTCTTTTTGTACATCCAGAATAACAAAATTGATTCACTGACCAGATCCCACAGTCCGATGTGTCCGTAAGTGCTCCCAGCAGCAACTAGGAAGTTGCGCGGAGACGGATGAAAGGCCAGTGAGCCGACCCGGCTTGGTGTCACTTTAGCAACGAAACCTTCTTGCATGGTCATCCTGTGCAAAGTGGACTTGTACCTGCTCAGAGCAACAACGATGATGCCAGTGATTTATAAAAATAAGCAAACAACAAACAGACATAGCTTTTATTTTATAATTGAAACCAACTCTCGACTGAAGAGAGTTGCTTGGTAGCACAGAACTTGAATATTGCTGAAAACAAATACACACTTTTAACAAAACTTTCCATCGGGATAAGTTGCAAGAATACCAATAATGAGAAAAATGAATATTTATATGATGAGAGGAGAGCATTAATTGGGTGACAACTGGATTCTGATTGGCAGAGGCAATGAGATGGAGCATCACGCTGAAAAGAAACTTACGTTTTCAGTTCTACTGGCTGCTTCTTTTTGGTGTGCACCTCACCCTGAGGAAAACATGATGGAAATATTCAGCTCGGGACTACATCAGACTCCTCCTTTACATTATTTGCATTCTCTATTTTAACCAAAACACTGAAACCAAGCTCTTAACGTTAATATCATTTTGCACTGATGGGGATGAAGGCTAGAATGGGAGGAAACAAGAGGCAACATTAACCAAAGTTTGAGATACTGAAAAAAATTGGCCTTCATAAACTCTTAAAATTATTTATTTTAACCATCACAATTTAAACATTTATCGCTACATATTCTATAGGATTAAAAACACCTATTCAAAGGCCAATTTAATTTGATCTTTTTAGGTATCTTTGGAAAGAACTCTTGTCCAGATATTTAACCAACAAAATTTAACATAAAGCAGCTGTCTCTTAAAAGGACAAGCGTCATCACTTTCTACAAAATGAAGTAAAAACTCACTCAAACTTTCAGAATTCTCCCAGAAGGATCACAGTCTTACACAGAACCTTGAACCACCTAAACAGTGGTATGATATGCAACAGCTCAATGTTGCGTTAATAAAAATTAGGCATTTGGTTCAGTCTCTCAGTTCAGTTATAAAATGGAATACCTGGCTCATCTCCAGCCATATCTTCATCAGATGTGGAGTTTCTTTGCTGTCGTCTTCATCATCTTGAACCATTTTCACTGGCCCAGAAATCTGAGGAAGAGGAGCAAGAAAATAACATAACCAATACAGAATATATGGCACAAACAGCCATTCAGCCCAATCAATCTGTGCCAGTATTTATTCTGGAATTGAGAATTCCCATATTCTGCTCCATCAGCTTTATCTTGTATTCCTTTCTCCCTCATGTACGTGATTGGCCTCACCTTAAATGAATCTATATTATTCTCTCGTACACAGGTTCTCTGTGTGTGTGTCTCTCTCTCCCCCTTCTTTACCATGTATGCATCCGACTCAAAAACACACATACTTCCTCCCACACACATGCACATACACTCCCTGTGTCACACTCTCTCTTTGCCCCACATGGGAGTGTACATTCAGTGACGTCAGTGCACATGGGCTCCCTTTCTGCCCTCTCACACACACACACACACACACACACACACACACACGCTCCCACTCCCTATCAGACACTCAGGAACCCTCTGCCTCCTCCTCACATGAACTCTTTTTTGTCGATCAGTCAATCGCATCATGCTCTCTCCCCCATGTGCATGCACTTCCTCTCTGCCTCCCTCACACCCAGGTGCTTTGTGCCTATCTCCCTCAAACACACACGTGCCTAAACCCCCTCCCTGGTGTTTCCCCAAATACCATGTGTGTGAGAGAATTGGAAATACCACACTGTAGAATTTTGTGCTTTGGCTCTGGTTAAGGTACACAAATGATACAGAGCCACGAGACCTCTACTGTGTATCTACGTTGTGATGGTAGATCATCCTGGCACTAACCTCATCTCTGCCCTGCCAAAACCCGACTAGTGCAAAAGAAATGTTGAACTTGTTACAAATCCTGCATTCACAGACACCCAAACAGAGAGACCCACCCTTTCTTCCGACTCCTTTTGTATTTCTATTGGGATTTCTGGGAGTGGGGTGCCTGTTGGGTCCAATCTCAGTAATCGCATCGATCGGCGAACTATAGGCTGCACCCCAGAGCTTTGAAGTTTCTTTCTGAAAGACAGAAAAAGAATCAAACTTAAAATAAAGTTGCACACGATGGGACAATAAAGATAATACAAATGCACTTAAACAAAGTGAGAACAATGATCAACATTCCCTGTGAAATTTCTGCCACTGAGGTGTGTCAGATTAATTTTAAATTTTCTTGACTGGCTCCTAATATTTAGCCTCCCTCCGAGCTTAGCATCATCTGCACAATCATCAATTTCAGAATCTCAGGCTACCAATTTGATTTAGAAGCTCCAATACATATTCCTGTGGCACCTCCTCACTACACCACAACTTCTGTAACAAGCAATTATCATCATCATCTGTGCAGCTCCAGGTTTTATCATGAAACTCTTGCAACTATGAACCATTTTGTTTCCTTTGAACTTTCAGAAGCTCAGTTATCAACATGTCCACATTAATGTTACTCTCTCAACAGGTGCGGATGTTGTAAAGGAATACAGCAACAGCACAGCCATGACCTTGTGTAACAGTAGAGCAGGCGCAAGGGACTGAATGGCCTCCTTTATGTTGAGACCTTTTAGACTCTCACAGTAGAGATAATCAGATGTAACATGATTCAAAAACACAAAACTAAACTTGATCGATCTTCTAATTGCATTGCACCAATCATACCTTTTGGATGCATTCGGTCTTTTTGTTTGACGTCGTTTACCGATTTCTCTGAGTTTTGCAGCAGTCTGTAAAATAAAACAGCAAATTCCTTTGTGGATCAGCAAAAGACCATTTACTTTTATTTCCCAAATATTTCAACCAGTTTCAATTTGTCGAAGACAGACTAGGAGAGAGTAGGACTGGTTGCTGAACACTCAAAATAGTTGCACATGAAAGGACAGCAACATTCACGTTAGCCTGGCGTATCCCCAATACCCAGCCTGAGATTCAATCAGGGTCAAACACACAAAGTATAATTCTATTATCTCCTTTTATCCTGCCTACTGCAACACCCAGCAAAAAAATGTTTGACCTGAAAGTATCCTCAGATGCGACTGATTCTAAATAAAAACTCAGTAATCCAGCACAGAGGGCCACTGGGCCCATCTCACTCTTCCATAAGCCTATCAAATTAATTCCGCTCCCTCACTCTTTCCACCCAGCCCTGCTCGGTATGTTCCCTTTAATCCTCCTATTCTGGAATCAAAGGGAAATGGAGCATGAGCAGGAAAGTAATATCTAGGTGGAATGGTTTGTTCCTGTACCTTATATTCCTATCCAATTCATTTCCGACAGTCTCTATTCAATCTGCTTCCAACACCTTTCCAGACAAGGCAGTCCTAATCACAACAGTTCACTGCTCAGAGATAAATGTTTCCTCATATTGCCTTTCTTTTAAGTCAAATCCCTTAAATCCTCATGCCTTGGTTTACTCACACTCCTCCCACTGAAAATAGTTTCCTTTATTTACTCCACGTCAATCTTAAAGGTGTGGAACACTCCATCAAATCTCAGCTTCAAGGAGAAGGACTGCGTGCAGCATCACTCCAGTTCCGTGAAAATCATCAGCCGCTCAGCCAAGGCTTTGGACAGTCGTGTTGGCTAAACCACCTCCCGTAAAGCAATAACTTTTATGTTCAATGGACCGAAACCATGAACAGAACCAACTCAGCTCAACAGCAATAATGAGACAGAGGGTGGTGGAGGAGGGTTGTTTCCCTTGAACCGTTGCGATCAATGTGTTATTTACCTCCTGCATATTCAAAGATGCAAAGAACCGGGCATTTTCCTGAATATTTTTCAGTCGCTTCTTCTCGTACAATGACAGCCCCTCGGATTGTCGATGAAACTAAAACACAAAACATAACATTGAAAGGTACAAACTCCTCACTGAACAGATTCCAGTGTCACTCACTATTTCAAAGCTCCGAACCCAGCCAATGTACAGCAAGAGTGGTGCTGGAAAAGCACAGCAGATCAGGCAGCATCCAAGAAGCAGGAGAATCAATGCTTCAGGCAAAAGCCCTTCATCAGGAATGGGACTGTGAGTCAAAGGGGTAGTAAGATAAATGGGGGGGGGGGGGGGGGGAAATGGGGCTGGGTGGGGGAGGTAGCTGAGAGTGCAATAGGTGGATGGAGATAGAGGTAAAAGTGATAGGACAGAGGGGAGGGTGGTGAGGATAGGTGGGAAGATGGACAGGTGGGGCAGGCCATGAGGACAGTGCCGAGTTGGAGGGTTGGAACTGGGGTAAGGTGGGGGAGGGGAAAATGGGGAAACTGGTGAAGTCCACATTGACGCCCTGGGGTTGAAGGGTTCCGAGGCGGAAGATGAGGCGTTCTTCCTCCAGGCATCAGGTGGTGAGGGAGTGGCGGTGGAGGAGGCCCAGGACCTGCATATCTTTGGCACAGTGAGAGGGGGAGTGTGTTCAGCCATTGGGTGGTGGGGTTGGTTGGTGCGGGCGTCCTGGAGATATTCTCTGAAGCAGTCTGCGAGCAGGCGTCCTGTCTCACCAATTTAGAGGGGACCACATCGGGAGCAAAAGATGCAATAAATGACATTGGTGGATGAGCTTTGCAGATAGGGGTGGGGAGGGAAATATATCCCCAGTGGTGGGGTCCGTTTGTTGGTGGCGGAAAGGTCAGCAGATGATGTGGTTTATGTGGAGGTTGGTGGGGTGGAAGGTGAGCACCAGGGGGGTTCTGCCCTCGTTGAGGTTGGAGGGGTGGGGTTTGAGAGAAGATGCGGGAAGTGGATGAGAGACGTTGGAGGGAATCATCAGCCAAGTGGGAGGGGAAATTACGGTCTTTAAAGGAGGCGGCCATCTGGTGTGTTCTGTGGTGGAACTGGTCCTCCTGGGAGCAGATACGGTGGAGGCGGAGGAATTGGGAATATGGGATGGCATTTTTACAGAAGACAGGGTGGGAGGAGGTATAATCCAGGTAGCCGTGGGAGTCAGTAGGTTTGAAGATGGCAGTATTGAGTCAGTCACTGTTGATTGAAATGGAGGGGTCGAGGAAGGGGAGGGAGGGATGTGTCTAAAATGGTCCAGGTGAATTTAAGCTCGGGGTGGAATGTGTTGGTGAAGTCGATGAACTGATCAACCTCCTCGCGGGTGCATGATGTGATGCAGTCATCAATGTTGCAGAGGAAGAGGTGAGGAGTGGTGCAGGTGTAACTACGGAAGATGGACTGTTCTACGTAGCCAACAAAGAGACAGGCATAGCTGGGGCCCATACGGGTGCCCATGGCTACCCTTTTGGTCTGGAGGGAGGTTTCAAAGGAGAAATTGTTAATGGTGAGGACCAGTTCAGCCAAACGAATGAGAATGTCAGTGGAAGGGTACTGTTGGGGTTGTGGGGAAGAGGAACATATGGAGGGCTTGGAGGCCCTGGTCATGGCAGATGGAGGTGTTCAACAGCAACAGCTCAGTGTCACTAAGGGAGAGGGAGCATGGTAAGGTGTGGGAAAGCATGATCCTCCCAGTTAAAAGCAGTGTTCTAAAGGGAAAGACATGACACACTGCAGAAATATCTGTACATCCCCCTCAATAATGAATTAACCTCTCAGTTTTCCTATGTATGGAAACTGGTCAAACCTGGGCCTTCAGTTGTATATTTAAAGAAGGCTGTGCAAATCACACAATACAAAAAAACCATAGTGCAATGGGAATGAAACAAAACATGAGACAAAGTTTAAAGCCTTAACAAAAGCAAAAAATGCTGGAGAAACTCAGCAGGTCTGGCAGCATCTGTGGAGAGAAAGCACAGTTAACATTACGGGTCCAGTGATCCTCCTCCAGAAGCCAGATGTCACCAGACCTGCTGAGTTTCTCCAGCATTCACAGTTCTTTTTTTGAGAAAGTTTAAAGTCTTGGTTGATGTTACTTCAACTAACCCAATTGGAGTAAAATCATAGAATCTAATGGCAGAGGTGATTATTTGGGACACTATCTATGCAGATTGTTTGAATTATTAATTAGACTGCAGTAACTTTTTCACGCAGAGGGTGGTGTGTGTATGGAATGAGCTGCCAGAGGTAGTGGTGGAGGCTGCTACAATTATAACATTTAAAAGGCATTTGGATGGGTATATGAATAGGAAGGGTTGAGAGGGATATGGGTCAAGTTTTGGAAAATGGGACTAGACCGGGTTGGGATACCTGGTTGGCATGGACGAGTTGGACCGAAGGGTCAGTTTCCATGACTCTATAATTAGTTGAGTGGTCAACTCTCAGGATACAAATGAGGAAGGCTGAGCTTAGGTAGTGAAGTGGTTGGTGTCTCTACCTCTGCATTAGAAAATCCAGGATAAAGTGCCACCACCGGCAGACATATTTCATGATAAGGTAAAAATAAGGACTGCAGATGCAGGAAACCAGAGTCTAGATTAGAGTATTTCATAATAAGCCTGAACATGTTGACTTCAAATATCTATAAAATTGGCACATTTTCCCCTGAAGGATGATTGCAGTGAAGCCCCTCTCTATCCCACCACCCCCACATTAACTCTGTGATTGCATTGTGCCCAAACACCAAACATTGAGGACCAGGAGAGCTGGGAGTCACCTCAGCACCCTCCTCCTGTTCACTGTCAAAAGACATATTGAACAGAATCCTGGCAGTCATCAAGTAATCTATAGGTAAAACTGTAGGACAATCTCGTTATATATTCATCCCACGCATCCTACCCTGCAATTAGTCGGTCCAAATTGTGAGAAACAAAGCTCACACACTTCAATAATTTCAGTCCGAGACAAGATCTGAATCAATAGTGTCATTTATTTTACACTTGCAAGTGGGTGTGATGTCCCGTGTCTAAGAGGCAGAAGACATACACACACTAGGTTCAATTCATACATAATATTTATATGATTTAATGTCCATTGTTTTACATTGCTCCCTCCCCTGCTTACATCATCCACTTCCCTAAGACCGGCCTCCATTACCCCTGTTTGCCTCTTGCCTTATCCGGCCTTGTCTGTGATAAAATGCTTATTTCTGGTCTCACAAGGCTGTTTGACCTTACCCTGTTATAGGTCATTGTTAGGCATATCCCTTCTTCATCATTATCTACCCCCTTCATCTGTGCCTTTCCCGAGGCCGTTCTGATCCCTATGACCCTTTTAATTGGGGTTTGTTCCTGTGTTTTTGTAAAAGTGGGAAGCACATGTTTATACCTACTGTTTGTACAGGCGTATCTAGCTTAACTTCATCCCCTCACAACATCTTATCTACTTGCCCATAATGTCTACCTTCTGACATACAGTTTTAGCTAATACAAAAACAATTATATATTTCCTCCACATCGTTTCCATTCTTGTTGACTCAGCTCGTGGCTAAAACAATTACACACTGGTGTGAGTTCATTTTACTTTGTAAGATGGAATTGCATAATTGCAGAAGTAACATTAATTCACCTATATCCCACAAAATAAAAACAAACTTGCATTTGTATAGCACCTTTATGTAATGAATTTTCTCAGGACCCTTCTTAGGTGAGATATCAGACACTGGTTACATAATGAAGTGAAGGACACTTTGTAGGTTACTAGAAGTGTCTTAAAGAGCAAAGAGGATGAAGAAATAAATAACTACAAACTAAAAGTCAGTTTGTCCTGATTCCTTACCGACAGAGGAAACTCATCGTCGGTGCTGAAACCATCCGAGTCTGAGGGGGCCATGCCCGGCTCGGCAGGGCTTGTTGGCCCAGGAGGGATGTCCCCCTGAGCTGCTGGGACTTGCCGCTGGTCAGCCCCATCCTGGCGCACCCTCCTGTTTGAAGACCGGCCCGGGGTCCCCCTCCCCGGGGTCTCCGGGCCCGGGGTCTCCCTCCCCGGGGTCCCCCTCCCCGGGGTCTCCCTCCCCGGGGTCTCCGGGCCCGGGGTCTCTCCGCCTCCGCCTCCGGGCCCGAGCCGCCGTTTTCGGTTGACCGAGCCGGCTGCTGTCGGCTGCCGCCCGAGAGCCGTGCCCCGAGCCCCAGGCTTCATGGCCTTTGAGGGGAAAGACGCTGCTGTCCCCGGCGCCGAGCGGCCACTTCCGGGCGCGCTGCAGCTTATTTGTGACATAAATGGTGACATTTCCCGCCCTCCGTTTCCCGCGACCAGAGATAGGGCACTTTCACATCCGCCATCTTGGAAACCGCAACGCCCCCTGGGATAGCTCGCTCTGCTGAAGAGCAGCTACAGCGGTTCGAATCAACCAGACACTGCAACTAACATTAAAACAAGTAACTGCGAATGAACATCTGAAACAAAAAACAGAGGTTGTTGGAGAAACTCATCAGGTCTGGCAGTATGTGTGGACAGAGAAACAGAGTTGATGTTTCAAGTCCAATGAGCCATCTTCAGAACTCAAATCTGAAATACCCTGCCTGAAAAACCAATGGAAAGTAGGTTAAAAATAAACTTTCAAATGGAACTTACTTGATAGGAAATGGTTTGCGCAGCATTTGGGGAGAAAAAAAGGGAGTGAAACTTATCAGATAGCCCTTCATAGGAGTCAACACGAGGATGGGTGTAATCAGCTCCCTCTGTGCTGTTATAATCTTAGGATATTTACACTGGGTGGGACAAATAAATCAGTCTTCAACAACCCAGTTGTGTTCTATATTTAAAATATTTGGATAATGTTAACTATTACTGCAATATGGACTGTCCCCAAGATATCATCACTAACTTCTCCAAGTCTCCATGGTAAGCACAAAGGAGAAATATTCATTGAGAACCTCACCCATCTCCTGTGGGTCTACACATACATGTCCACTTTGGTTGCTAAGGGGCCCTATTCCCTCTCCTGTTATTCATTTTTCCTTTAATATACTTAAAGAACCTATTTGGATTCACCTTAAGGTATCTCATGTCCCCTTTTCACCCTCCCAATTTCCTTCTTCAGTAAACTCCCATATTCCTTATCATCGCCAGGGATTTCCTTGATCCTAGGAGCCACGCCTCTTCCTTTTTTCTGGTCAAAGCCTCAATATCTCATCATCCAGGGTTCCCTATTCCTGCTAACTTTGCCCTTCACCCCCAAAGGAACATATAGACCTTGAATTCTAGTCATATCATTTTTAAAGGTCTCCCAATCACCATAGGTCCCTTTGCCTACAAACTACTCCAAACAATCCCTGCAAGCTCCTGTCTAATTCCATCAAAATTCACCTTGCCCCAATTTAGAACTTGAACCTGTGGACCAGTTTTGTCCCTCTCCGTAACTATTTTAAAATTAATAGAACTATAGTTGCTGATCCCAAAGTGCTCCCCCACTATCACCTCCATCAATTGTCCTGCCCTATTTTCCAAGAGTAGGTCAAAGAAACTTTCCTGAATGTACTTAACACTCTGGCAGTGCCACTCTTAGGAAAATTAAAATCCCCTACTATGACAAGCCTACTGCGACTGCAAGTCTCCCCAAACTCCCTGCATATTTGTTCCTCTAATTCCTGTTGACTATTTAGGGACTTATAGTACAACCCCAATAATGTCATCATCCCCTTCTTATTTCTTAGCTCCACCCACAAAACCTAACTGGATGATTGATTTGATAATCCTCAACTCCACTTTCTTGCCATCTAACCATAAACCTAGATTTCCTTAATGATTATAAAGCTGTCTCTCTCAGCCTTGATCTATTTAATGATACAGTCCTATGTGGAAAAGAATTCCAATGATGCATCATCCTCGGAGAGGAAGTCCTCATCTGTCTTAAATGGACAAATCCTTACCCCTAAATCATGCCATCTGTTCACAGACTCTCCCGTAGGGAAAACAACCACTCAACAACTAGTCTGTCAAGTCTCCTAAGAATCTGGTGTTTCAATAAGGTCTCCTCTCAACTTTCTACACTTAACTACAAGCCCAACCTACTCAACCACTCCTCGAATCCTTCTACCCCAGCATCAAGTAGATCTTCTCTGGACTACCTCCAATGGCAGTATATCTTTCCTTAGATAAAGGACCCAAAACTCTTCACAGTATTCCAGCTGCAGTCTAATGAGTGACTGTCAGGGTTTAACAAGATTTCGCTATTTATCTAGCAAAATAATTTACACTTTTTTACCTTTGAAATAAAGGTCAACATTACATTCACATTTCCCATTGGAAACTGGATGTTATCATGTGATTCATGCACGAGGACCCCAAATCTCTTCCATGCTGTAGCTTCCGCTAGTCTTTTCCTATTTTAATATTCA
Source organism: Chiloscyllium punctatum (assembly GCF_047496795.1). Lineage (NCBI taxonomy): Eukaryota > Metazoa > Chordata > Chondrichthyes > Orectolobiformes > Hemiscylliidae > Chiloscyllium > Chiloscyllium punctatum. The sequence continues at coordinate 58,463,048 of NC_092786.1, forward strand.
GCTGTATTTTCCCACCAAAATGCATAACCTTACATTTTCTCACATCATATTCTATCTATCGCATTTTTAACAAAAGACTTAACCTGTCTATATCCCTCGGTACCCTCCTTGTGTTATCCTCACTACTTGCCTTCCTGCTTATTCCTGTCATTTGCAAACTTAGCTATAGTGCATTCACTTTCCTCATTCAGATAAATAATTGAACGCTGTGGTACTCCACTAGTTAAAGGGTGCCAGCTTTAAAAATTCCCCACTTTATACCTATGCTAATAGACCAACGCTAACACCACAGGCTCTTATGTTAAGTAGCCTTGTATGGTTCCCTATCGAATACCTTTTTGGAAGTCCAAACTACACTAACTGATTCCCTTTTATCTACCCTGCTTATTACCTCAAAAATCTGTAATAAATTTGTCAGGCATGACCTTCCCTTTGTGAAACCATGCTGACTCAACTTGATTTGTATGTGTTTAAACACTCCATTACTGCATTCTTTATAACAGACTCTAACACTTTCCTAATAGGAGACAGTGACTGGCCTATGAGCTACCTGATTTTTGTTTCACTTTTTGAATATGGATGTTACATTGGAAGGAAATGTGCATCCACCATTTCTACAGCTACTTCCTGTAAAATTGTAGGGTGCATTCCCTCAGGTCCTGGGTACTCATCAACCTTTCACCCCATTAAGTTTCTCTTGTAATTTCTCTCTAGTGATTGTTATATTGTATATTGCCCCTCCACAACCCCCTACAATTTTTAGCCCTTTAATTATTGCTGGAACACTGTTAATATCCTCCACTATGAAGACAGATCTAAAGCAATTGTTCAGTTTTTCTGCCATTTCTTGGCTCCCCATTATTATTTCCCCAGCCTCATTCTCTAAGCTGCCCGCATTCACTGTTGCCTCTCTCTTCCTGTTTTATTTATTTAAAGCAGCTCGGTTTTTGATCATTACTAGTTTGCCCCTTTGTTTTATTGGCATCTTCAGTTGGTGTTTAAAACTTTCCCGATCCTCTGATTTACCATAATTATACGCTTACATTCAAACGCATCATGTAAGCTGTTGTTTCAGAAGAACAAAATTGAAAAGACAGTTTTAAATTCCTTGAAATACAGAAACCCAGTCAGAAAGATATATTTTGCGACCTATAAATATCATTGTAAATTAAACTCAATTTGTCTACAAAAAAATTAAAACAATGTTTCACCCAGCTTATGAATAAACTGCAACAGCAAGAGATTGAAATAACACTGTTCCTGTCAATCAAAATTCACTCTATAATCCACATCAACCCTTTACTTTTTAAAAGCAGAGAATCAACTGAAAAGTATGTACAGAATAAGTGAGGCATGTGCATCATTGGGTATTAATCTCTACGGACACAAAATATCTATCACAAGGTGTGTACAATGATGTACAAAATAGTAAATACAAGTACAGTAAAACTCTAAGACAAACTTCATCAACTTTTGCAACTAGCCACTAGTGCCCAGAGGTCCTTTATTGTTTAAACACAGTCCGCAGGACTGGAAAAAAATGAAACCTTATATTTATTGCATAATTTAAAACACAAAATGCCTTCTTGCAAACTGTAATACATTACATTAATGAAATAGATATACACTGGCACCATATAGAATGACAGATCAAAGAATGGATTTCTCATCGTGCAGTTTTCTGGGTGAGGTGGACGTGGGAAGACCAGAGGAGAGCAGTGCGTGACAATATACGAGGGGAGGCAAATTAACTCATTAGCCCATTAGCCTGCAACAGTTACAGCAGTCACATAGTTCAGCCATGGACACAAGGTCCTGCAAACATGATGAAGTAATAGGGTTTGAGATGTTAAATGAGAGTGAAGTTCCAGAATATGCTTCCAGTTGAGGACTGAAGATTAGGGAAAATTATTATATTCAAAATCAAACTAAAACACAAAATCTCATTGAAGTTTGCAGCAGAAATGCAATTTCTGTAAAATATGTAAACCAAGCTTCAAGACTGAAATATAGTTTGAGAATAGTTTATGTATATTTAAGATGAAATGCAGTTACGTGCAATGTTTAAAAAAACAGGTTTTAGCAACAAATTGATCTAAGCAGATTGCTGAATTTATCCAAAGTGTAATTACAAACTGTCAGAAGAACAGATCTATTCAATAAAGTAACTTTATGAAGATCAGGTATCTAGTGAGTGCAAAGACAGTATTTTACTGTACAAGAATTCCAGCCTGGTCCCACAAAGGCAAATATTCTGTGGACCCAACATATCTTCGAAATTAATTCCTTTTCTAAATAAAATGTTGCAACCTGTATTATGGTCTCAGTGCCAATGTAACGTAGATTGGGATACTGATCACTGCAGCAGCAATGCAACTGGGAGATCACTCAAGATTCCTCCTGGCTTCCATACAGAATGCAGCAAGACTTCATTCAGTACAATGACACAGGTTGAAGTCAGCAGTGAAGAGCACCTTAAATCTGAAACATCTTTTCCCCGCCTCGGTCAGCTGTCTTAGAATTCAAAATTCGACAAAATGCTTCGGATTTAATTTCCTTTTCAAACGACGCCCAAGAAACATCCATCAGCTGAGATCGCAGAAATGTCTCAAAGACTGCACACATCCCAGAGGTCACAGCAAAGGTCAGCTAAATGAGTATGATGGTTTGAGGAAGGGCCGTTGGCTGATGTTGCTGCGAGGAACAGGTAACGGCATTACCCCTGGGCGCCTGTTGCCTGTGGCTGGCCTGGGGTTGGAATGTTTTGAAGTTGTTGCAAATTTTGTGTTAGAGCTACAATAAAATAAATTAGAACAATTATTACATAGACCTGCCTTACATCTACAGAACTGACAAATATATTCCAAAACAAATAAAATAAAACATTGTCCAGATAATGTTTAGGTGATGCACTGTAAGGTTACAGAGGTGGATGGAAAATATCTAAAGCATTATTCAAGGGGAGCGAGGAATTCTGCTCACATCCTGAAAAACATAGGATCCTTGCACAAAATCACAAGTTATTCATAACACACAAACACACACACAACACAAACATTCACCCCCCCCCACATAACATACACCGACACACCTACACACACTCACCCTCCCCCACATAACTGTATACACACACCTACTTACACATACCCCTACACACACTCACCCCCTACATAACATACATCTACATAAACACATTCACCTCCCACATACACAGGTAAACACATCCATAGACAACCACATGCATTTAACCATTGACACAATCCTTCCACACCACACAGCAATACACCTCCAACTCTGCTCACTTCTCTCCCAGAGCTGTACTGTTGGAGTGTCAGTACGGAGTCCCGTGCCAACGGAAGGTCAGTACTCAGGAAGCACTGCACTGTCAGAGTCAGTATTGAAAGGGTGCTCCAGTACTGGAATTTCAGTGAAGAAGTGTGGCACTTTCGGGTCCATACTAAGGGACAGTTACACTGTTGGAGGATCGGTGTAAAGGGTATTCATTGCCACGGAGCACAGTGGAGGCGGGATGTTAAATGCCTTCAAGGCATAGATTGATAAATTCTTGATCTCACAATGAATTAAGGGATATGGGGAGAGTGTGGGTCAGTGGCATTGAAATGCCCATCAGCCATGAGTGGATGGCAGAGTGAACTCGATGGGCCAAACAGCCTTACTTCCACTCCTATTTCTTATGGAATGCTGCACTGTCTGAGCATTAGTACTGAGGACATTTAGACAGATACATGAAGAGCCAGGGAATAGAGGGATACAGACAACGTGCAGACATGGTGACTGAAGGGTCTGTTCAGTGTTTGATTGCAGTTACTGATTCTGTGTTTTAACGGTGTTTCGCTGCGTCAAGCTGAGGAGGAGCAGGAAGAGACCACCCAGCCCCTTGAGCCTGTATTACCGAGATATCAATGAGATGATGACTGATTTACATCCTCACTCAGTTCAACTGCCATTATACACTTGTTTAGCAAAGATTTATCAATCGTTTTTTACATGTCCAAATAATCTGCAGTGGAAGACAACTTTTTTGATGAAAATATCCAGACCTCAGCTCCCACGTGTGAGGAGGTACTTCCTGACATCACCCAGAACAGGCTGGCTCTAACATTTTCATGCAATCCCTCAATCTGCCCTCCCCCTGCCAGCACCAGAGGAAATACTCTCTCTCTGTATACTCTATGCAATCCTTCAACCATCTTAAACATCTCCACCCAATCACCCCTCAACTTTCTATCCTGGAGAGTCTAAAAGCCTGGCCTTTGGGACCAGCCCTCACTATTTAAGCCTGTTTAGTTTTGGTATCATTCTGGTGAATCCCTCGAAGGCCAACAATGTCTTCCTTACGGAGTCCTGTCCAGATCTGACTGTTGAGAACATAATAATGTGCAGTAGATTTTAATTTTCTTTATTCATTCACATGATGTGGGCACGGAGTGGCGGGGGGGGGGTCTGGCCAGCATTTCTTGCCCATCCCTGGAAATGTATGTTTTTCCTGTGGATGGTGCTACTCTAAAGCACTTTCAAATTCAGAATGTTGTGAAATGGCTCCCTCCAGTGTCTGCTTTGGTACAATACAGATTAGAGTACACCAGGTTTGCGCCTTCATCAGCTGGAAGCAGAGGGGACAGCCCCTGTGCCTAGCAATATGAAAACAGCAATTACGATCTTGTGGTTTGTTTGTAAAATATACCCTGTTCATACTACTTCTCTAGGTGAAGTGGCCGAGTTACCAGAGTGGGAATAAGTTTGGAAAGAGAGGGATGAGAAAAAGAAAGCAATAAGGGTTACGTGGCAAAAGTTTGAGTTTTTAAACATGCGGCCATTTCAGTTTTGAGGCAATGGGAATGAATGACCAGGAGGACTTTAAACACAATCTTTGGGAGTTGAGTTCAGATTCAAATGTGAATAGACTTCCTGTGGCTCCAGAACACTCAGCACAGAAAATCCAAACAACACAAAAGTTCAAAAACATAACAGAAGTAGTGATTTCATTGAATGGCAGACAGACTTGATGGGCTGAATGGCCTTGTATTGCTCCTATGACTAATGATCATAATTGCTCCTGCCCTCCACCCTATGACAGCCTTTCTGCTTTGATCTTCCTGCCCCTTCCCCAATTCACCAGCTTAAAAACTCTTTAATTTCAATTTCTCTTTCATTCTGATTAACAGTTACTGTCCTGAAATGATCATTCTGTTCCTCTCTCCCTAGAACTCTATCCAGTTGTTTTGTAAAATCTCAATTTAAATTTCCAACATCTGCAGCATTTTACTGCTCGATAAATTGCTTTCCTTTAATTCATTCAGGGGATATGGGTGTCACTGGCTGGGCCCAGTATTTATTGCCCATCCCTAGTTGCCCCTTGAGGAGGTGGGGGTGAGTTGCCTTCTTGAACCTCTGCAATCTGTTTAGTGTGAGTACACCCCCCCCCCCCACTCTGTTAGGAGGGAGATCCAGGATTTTCACTCACAGTCACTGGAGGAACATTCAAATTTGATGTTCTTGCACTTGTCCTGATGATTGAGAGTCAAAATATTTTCAAACACACGTAGAATAAACGCCCAGGTGGGGATTCTCTAGTCAATAAACTCGATACGGAGAATAGCTTTCACCAGCTGTGATTGACTTGAGATCACATGTCTGCCGTACTTTTGGTTTAGTTCCTGACGCACAGATATCTTTTCCTGACATTAATGATATTTTCTTTGGCATTCCGTTTTTTAAAATCCATCAACAAATCTTCAAACTCCACAGCCCCAGGCATTTTCATTGGTAAGATTTTATGTGTCAGAGGTTACAAGTGATGGAATTTCTTCAGTTGACACATTGCCAGTTTGGGTTGGAATCACGGATAGTTTATCAATCTCAGAGCACTCTGATTTACCTGGGTCACACATGATGTGTTGACATGCACCATCTGACAATACCTGGGTGTTTTATGATTGAACCTTTACCCTTTACAGTTAGAGACAGACCCTGGAAGGGATCATGCAATCGAAGCAGTTTGTTGAGATGGTTAGCAAACCAGGATCTGAAGCAAAGGAATTCCTCACAGAACCACAATGGACTTGTCAACAGGAGGAGTCTGGAGTTTATGAGAAGGGATTTATTGGCAGGCCCAGGTTTCAGCTGGGAATGTTGGACTTAGGATGTCCTGAACCTCTGAACGAACCTCCCATTGCTCAGGAACCTTAGTCCCTGAACACACTACTTTGGAATGGGGATATTTACTGCTCAGTTAAGACTTCAGCACGGAATTACTCACTGTGCAAATTCATTCCTAACACTAACCCCTACAAACCTGAGCTCATTCAAAACGTGCTGTCACTATCCTAATTCGGATCTAGTCCCAGTCACCCATTCCTCCCTGCCTTCACCATCCACACTCACTGACCTCCCCCGGCTCACTATCTGGCAGCACCTCCATTTTAAATGTCTCATCCTTGTGTCATTGGAATAAGATTGGAGGGAGAGATTATGGTCGTTATTGATCCCAATATTGAGTTGAGTAGAGGCAGAGTTGAAAGGGACGGTGTTCCATCTTTCTACAGCTTTCTACCATATAAGGAAGTTCACCAATGTCTGACCATGACCTCTGCTTCCATCTTGCTCGACATGTTTTGTTTCCTTCCTCTTTTGTTTGGTTTTGATCACATTTCCTTCTTTATCCCTACACGTTGCATTCTCATGGACTCGCTGGCAATTCACATCCCAACTGGACACAATCTTCCATTACCCCTCGTTAAGGCTGTTGCAGCATGAAATCTTGTGTTATTTTTCACCAAAATCATAGAACACAAGAGTCCTCAGAACCACACTCCCTCACACAAATATTGAACCACTTTTAACAACAACTGATGTGGTCTTGATTCAAGATTCCCAAACCTGTCCTTTTTCTGATCCTGTGCATGACTTTAAATGTACTTCAAACAGATAATGGTATCACACACACACACACACACACACAGGTGATAAGACACTTATATTTAACAGCAGAACTAGGTTGTGAAGTGAGGAATAATGATCTGAAATTGGATGCGAACCTTTTTGAAGACTGCTGGTTATTGTACCCAGTTTTCCTTTTCTTTGTCCTTCTGTAATAGGATCCTTTTTTCCGTTTTCTGTTGTTGGTATTTTTGCTTTTATTGAAGTACACAGAGGTTTCCTCGCACTGCTCCTCCTCCTCCTCCTGAGATTTTCCACAGTCTATCCAACTGTCAGAAGTTCTAGCTTCAAATGCTTCCTCCTCTGTAAACGGATTGGGAAATAGGAAAGGGGAAAGACATTTACAGAGTGAACATCACCGACATAATCTCTTCCACTCACAATAGGAGGAGCTCAATCTCTGATCCTCTATAAATTCAAGCTGATCCAAAACTCTGCTGCCTGGATATGAACCTGTACCAACCCCCATTCACCTATCATCACCAGTCTCCCAAGTATTCACTGGGCTACACAGGCTCCCAGTTTGGTAATGCCTCAACTTTGAATATTCTCATCCTTATCTACAAATGCCAACCCCATAGCCTTACCCTATCTTTGTGACATCTTTCAGCCCTTTCAAAAAAAAATCTCCGCAATTCTCGAATTCTGGTCTCTCGCACATCTCCAATTTTAATTATTGCCATGACCTTCAGCTACTTAGGTTCAAGGACCTCTCAGCTCATTTAAGAGCCATCTTAAAAGTGACCTCTTTGACCAAACTTTTGGTCACCCACCCAAAAATCCCAATTGTATTTGACTGTTGACATTTCCATGAAGCACCTTGGGATGTTTCACTACATGAAACGAGTTTAATAAATGCAGGTTATTGTGATGCTTGCTGGAAGGGAGACAAGTGAGACATTCAACTTATCTTTCTACACAGTCTTATCTCCTTCAGAAACAAAACCAGAAATTGCTAGAAAAGCTCAACAGTTTGGCAGCATCTGTGAAGAGAAACACAGAGTTAACGTTTTGGGTCCACTGAACTGTGATTTCTCTCCACAGATGCTGCCAGACCTGCTGAGGTCTTTCCAGCGCTTCCTGTGTTTGTTTCTGATTTCCAGCATCCGCAGTGCTTTAGGTTCGTATCTTCTTTATGTTTATTAATTCTATTTGTTTCAATTATTCAGTGGTAGCGAGGTCTACATTCTCATCACTCTGTAGTTGAATAAGATTCTCGTGAATAGCTTATTGGATTTATTAGTGACTAGCTTTTATGCATGATCCCTGGTTTTAGATGCCTCCACGGGTGGAAATCATTTTTCTACATTGAGATTGTAACAGGATTGAATACAATGATAAAATCAAATCAAGCTGAGAAAGGAATATGGCCTGTTTAGTTTTTCATGATTGGTATAACCTTATATCTTTGCCTCATCCTTGTGAATCTCTAGCATTTTGCACCTTTTTATTCATTGATGGAATGGGAGAGTCATTGACTGAGTCAGCATTTATTCCTAATTGTCCTGGTGAAGGTGGTGAGCTCTCTCCTTAGGGTGCACAGACACGCACAGTGCTTTTACAGCCCAGACTGGATGCTCAGTATGATAAAACACAATGTCCCTGCTTTCAGTTGTACCCCTCAATAAATACATTAGTGTGTTTGTATTGCGGTGTTTTTAAACAGCCTTGGCACGCTGCATTGTGACTTTCTGTGAAGTTGCGTATATATAAGTGGAGTCCTTTGTAGCATTGAGAACGTGATTAGTGAAGCAGTATGAAACCTTATTATTCCTCTCCAAATAAAACCTCAGCCGCACTGAAATTACTTTAGCGCTCAAGTACACTTGGGGATGGGTTAAGAAAGGCATCTTACTTCTATTGAAGATTCTTTACACATAAGTGGGAGAGACTACCCTTTACCTGGCAACTGCCATTCAGAGTACTTCTGGAGAACTTCGATAAGTTCACCTCCATATTTATCCAATTTGTCCTCGGTGACTCCGTCAATCTGCAGAAGGACTTCAGGGTCCGATGACAGTGACTCTGCAGAAAACACATCTAACATGTTAACATCCTTTCCATGTATGGACACAGGAATTAGGGGCAGGAGTAGGCTATTTGGGTCTCCAGGTTTGCTCTGCCATTCAATCAGATCATGGCTGACCTGATTGTGCTTCAAATCCAGCCTAAATACTGAGAACCTCAAAAGCAACTGGGACCTTTGTGCTGAACTAATTGCTTGGAAACAGGAACTACACACTTTCCTGTCAGGATCTCAACTATTGATAACTTTGTTCCAATTATTTTTTTCTTTTGTTTCTTTGCAGCTTCAACTTAGCCATTTACTTTTGCAAAAATAAACAGAAGGTTTGACTGATGTTTTGTGAAGCTGCATAAGAGCAAACTAATCATTCAGATCAATGTTACACACAGGCTCTGCCCGGTCATAAAATACAAGTTGTTGAGTGCATGATGAATATTCAACCAACATTCAGAGAAATATGAAAGTGAAGGGTTTTTACATTGAGTTGAAGGGTATTCAAATTGCTGACTGTCATTACCATCTCACTATCTCTGAAGACACTGATTATCGTGACAACAGAACAGCCTTGACCACAAAGTCCAGGCAGATAGTCCCACTTTGTATTTGTCATTTCACACAATGAGGCATCACTGGCAAGGCCAGCATTGGTTACCCATCACTAATCGACCTTGAATTCAGCAGTTTCCTAGGCCATTACAAAGGGCAGTTAACAGTCAAGATTCACATTGCCATGGGTCTGGAGATGAGACCTGGACAGCAGATTTCCCTGAAAGTTATCTGAAAGAATAATAGGGTGGTTATGGTAGGGGATTTTAACTTTTCAAACATAGACTGGGACTGCCATAGTGTTAGGAGCTTAGATGTAGAGGAATTTGTTAAGTGTACATAGAAAAGTTTCTGATTCAGTATGTGGATATTCCTATTAGAGAAGGTGCAAAACTTGACCTACTCTTGGGAAATAAGGGAGGGCAGGTGACTGAGGTGTCAGTGGGAGAGCACTTTGAGGCCAACGACCACAATTCTGTTAGCTTTAAAATAGTGATGGAAAAGGATAGACCGGATCTAAAATTTGAAGTTCTAAATTGGAGTAAGATTAATTTTGACGGTATTAGGCAAGGACCTTCAAAAGCTGATTGGGGGCAGATGTTCGCAGACAAAGGGACGGCTGGAAAACGGGAAGCCTTCAAATGAGATAACAAGAGTCCAGAAACAGTATATTCCTGTGAGGGTGAAAGGGAAGACTGGTAGGTATAGGGAATGCTGGATGACGAGAGAATTGAGGATTTGGTTAAGAAAAAGAAGGAAGCGTATGTCAGGTATAGACAGGATAGATCGACCGAATCCTCAGAAGAGTATAAAGACAGTAAGAGTATACTTAAGGGGGAAATCAGGAGGGCAAAAAGGGGACATGAGATAACTTTGGCAAATAGGGTTAAGGAGAATCCAAAGGGTTTTTACAAACACATCAAGGACAAAAGGGTAACTAGGGAGAGAATAGGGCTTCTGAAAGATCAACAAGGCAGCCTATGTGTGGAGAGTCAGGAGATGGGGAGAGATTAAGCGAATATTTTGCATTAGTGTGGAGAAGGGTATGGTAGGTAGAGAAGATAGAATCACGATCCTAGATAATCCTAAGAAAATGCACATTTGTGTAGCATTTTTCACAGTCACAGAACATCCCAAAGTGTTGTACAGCCACTAAAATACTTTGAAACACAGTCACTATTGTAATGTAACAAATACAGCAACCAAAGTGTACATAGCAAGCCTCTACAAGAGCAATGTGATAATGATCAGGCCATCATGATACTGATTCTGGTTAGGACAGTAGGGATAACTGCTGCAGCTGCTTCACTTTGAAACACTGCCATGGAATTGGAGAAGGCAGACAGCACCTTGGTTTGAGATCTTACCAGAAAGTATTCCCTCAGTGCTGCATTGTTGTGTCAGCTTGGTTTGGGACTTGAACCTAAAACTCTCGACTCTGAGTTGACAATGATATCTCCTGAACCATAGCTGTCTCACTGAGGAACTTGCTCAATCAGGGAGCTGGAAAGGATCCTGAGGTACTAATCATGAAGTTAGGGGAGTTCTCCCTGGTGCCCTGGCAACCTTGTACACTCCACAATCAATGCTGCTTTCAGGCTTGTTAACACATTCCTTTGCATAGGAACTAGATGTGTTTAATTGGTTGCCATAGGACAGTGACAAGACTTCAAGATGTGCTTCACTGGCTGTTAGAGTGCTTTGTCACAAACTGAGGTGGTGAAAGATATCAGATAAATACAAACTTTTCTTTTTCTTTCACGAGAACCCTCACATCATGAATTGCACTGAATAGCAAGAGATTTACAGGCCACAATATATTTCCAGGTGGCAGTGAAATCCTGCTCAAAGTTCGTAATATCGGAATCACAAAAAGAGGAATCTTTGCTTTTTCTAATGAGTCACGTCAGTTATTAGTTTTTCAAATTTACCTGCAATCCTTTTGATGGTGGCAGTGTTAAAAATGTTAAAGTAATGGACACCAAAGGTTTTGCCCAGTTTCTTGCAAAGCTCTGTGAGATCAGTAAGGCATTGCTTAACCATCTCCTCCCGTTTAGAAACATTCTTTGCCATCGAATTCCTCTGTTTCCTGATGCTGCTGGCATTATCAGTCTCCTGAAAGTCCACCTACAATTAGAGTATAAATTCCTCGCAGTTAACCAGCGTCACATCGTGTCAAGACTCTTTAGTCAATAAATTAGAGCAGAAATGTCTAATACTGGGGGGTGGGGGGGGGGGGGGGGGGGGGCATGCATTTAAGGTGAGAGGGGGCAAGTTCAAAGGAGATGTGGGGGTAAGTTTTTTTTTTTTACACAGAGTGATAGGAGTGTGGGACGCACTACCAGGGATGGTGATGGAGGCAGGTGCAATGAGGGCATTAAAGGGACTTTTAGATAAGCACATGAATATACAAGGAATGGAGGGATATGGACCAAGGTGATGCAGAAGGGATTAGTTTCAGTTGGCATCAAGATCAGCACAATATCGTGGGCCAAAGGACCCGTCCCTGTGTTCTACATTACCTCTTTGGACATAATCAGGTGGCCAAACATATATGAGAACGTTAAGTGTCAACACAGCAGACCAAATATATGAATTAAGATAAAAATTAATGTACCTGGTGCAAGCCCTTCAGAACTTGCTGAGCTTTCTCTCCAGCAGTCACATAAGCAACTGCTTGGTCATTGGCTGTGATGTACAGATCCTCACGCAGAATTCTATCCAGCACCAACTTTCGAAACAATCGTTCTACATTGTGACGGGAATAGGCAGCTCCTGTTCCAAAGATACCAGATTGGATCCTGGCATTCTTGCAACCTAGTGGGAAGTTCAGTCAGCTTTGAGCATCTTTGTGAGAATAAATTCACACAGAGCCTTAGAGAAAGAATTTACAACTGACCACGTATCTTGAAAAGATCCAACAGTGTTGCAGATTCAGGGAAAGGAAGGGGATGCCCACATAGTACAGAACTACAACCCCACATGGAGTTTTTGACAAACATAGAACATAGAAAAGTACAGCACAGAACAGGCCCTTTGGCCCACAATGATGTGCCAAGGTTTAATCCTAATCTAAAATAAAATAACCTAACCTACACACCCCTCAATTCACTGCTATCCATGTGCCTGTCCAGCAGTCGCTTAAATGTCCCCAATGACTTCACTTCCACCACCACAGCTGGCAACGCATTCCATGCATTCACAACTCTCTGCGTAAAGAATCTACCTCTGATGTCCCCTCTATACCTTCCTCCTAATATCTTAAAACTATGACCCCTTGTACCCATCAATCCTGCCCTGGGGAAAAGTCTCTGGCTATTGACTATCTGTTCCTCTCATTACCTTGTACACCTCGATCAGGTCACCTCTCTTCCTCCTTCTCACCAGAAAGAGAAGTCTGAGCTTATTCGACCTCTCTTCATAAGGCAAGCCCTCCAGTCCAGGCAGCATCCTGGGAAACCTTCTTTGCACCCTATCCAAAGCCTCTGTATCTTTCCTATAGTAGGGTGACCAGAACTGGACACAATATTCCAAGTGTGGTCTCACCAGGGACTTGTGGACCTGTAGCAAAACCTTTGCGGCTCTTAAACTCAATCCCCCTGTTAATGAAAGCCAAAACACCATATGCTTTCTTAACAACCCAATTACTTGGATGGCAAATTTGAGGGATCTATGTACTTGCACATCCAGATCCCTCTGTTCCTCCACACTGCCAAGAACCCTGTCTTTAAACTAATATTCAGCATTCGAGTTCGACCTTCCAAAATACATCACCTCTCACTTAACCAGGTTGAACTCCATCTGCCATTTCTCAGCCAAGCTCTGCATCCTGTCTATGTCGCGCTGCAGCCTACAATAGCTCTCTATACTATCGACAACACCGCCAACCTTTGTGTCATCTGCAAATTTACTAACCCACCCCTCAACCTCCTCATCCAAGTCATTCATAAAAACTACAAAGAGCAGAGGCCCAAGAACAGAGACCTGCGGGACTCCACTCAACACTGACCTCCAGGCAGAAAGAGGTTTGAAAGTTAATATTTCAACCCAACAAGTCCACACCGACCCGCTGAAGCGTAACCCACCCATTCCCGTACATTTACCCCTTTACCTAACACTACGGGCAATTTAATATGGCCAATTCACCTGACGTGCACATCTTTGGACTGTGGGAGGAAACCGGAGCACCCGGAGGAAACCCACGCAGACATGGGGAGAATGTGCAAACTCCACACAGTCAGTCGCCTGAGGCGGGAATTGAACCCGGGTCTCTGGCGCTGTGAGGCAGCAGTGCTAACCACTGTGCCACCGTGCTGCCCACGACATAATTGGCGGCCCAATAATTGATGCATTATGAAGAAGAGAATTTGCATTTATACAACACCTTTAGGTTCATTGCACATTTTGCAGCCAATAAAATAACTTTGAAATTAAGTTAGTGTTGTTACATAGGGAAAATAGCAACTTGTAAGTTCAGCAGCCTCTCGCAAACAGCAACAAACATTACAGCCAGATAATCCATTTCACTGACAATGGGTAATTGCTTTAATAAACACGGCTGGTATCTTGTATCTCACACCTCACCACCATCAACCTCTCCCCAACATCTGCAAACACATGGAGGATCATGCTGGTATCTCAGATCCCACAGCTTGGTGAGGGCAGAGGGCTCTGACCAACACCACTCAACAGATTACGGAGTCATTCTGGTCCTTCTATTGGAAACCATGTGTGGAACAAGCGGCTGCTGCATTTCCCCACACACTAACATGGGTGGCAATTTAAACCAATCCATCAGCTATAAAGTACTCAGGTTATCTCGAGGTAGTGATAAGATGAGACGGTGGAACAGCACTTAAACATGAGTGAGAACAAACAAACAAATTCAGCAAGGGAAATATGCAGCCACATTGAGAGCAAGGTGGGATAGCAGCATTCAAGAAGCACCTGGACTAACAGAAAGGGATCAGAGGGTTGCAGATCCTGTAAGTTTTAATATGGAAGGGCAAAATAGGTCAGCACAGGCGTGGAGGGCCAAATGGCCTGTTCCTGTGCTGCAGCGGTCTTTGTTAAAAGGAAAGTTCATTGCGGATTAACATTACAAGAGTCTATATGATGCCACCTTAGCTTATCATTTAGTGCTCAAATATCCTCTCTCCACCCTGACATCCTCAAACAGTCAGGAAGCAGAGAGCTTCCTGTTCTTGAGTCCCTGTAAATGATCTACACTCACCGAGGAAGATATCAACGAGCATGTTCAAAGTGAGCCTGCTGGATGGCTGGCTTGCACTGTGTATCCGTCCATTGGCACTAGCACAATGCTTCTGAACAAATTGCACAATGTTCTTCACTTCGCCCGTGACATTCCTGGTCTTGTAATTCTACCAAAAAGGAGACAAGAAGGTTATTTCTTTAAAAAGTAACTAATTCGCATTTCAGGATAGGAACAGTGTAACTAGCATTTCAACTGAACTTACTTTCTTCCGGAGGCAGTTGTCACAAGCTACTTCTGGGTGTTCTTTGCAAAACTGGGAATTAAAGCCATTTTCCCCAAAGTATGCCAGCAGCTGTATCCTGCGGCACTCCACCACATTCTCACAATAATGGACCATGTTATATAAATTATTGAAGTGGGTCTGTTTGGTGAATTGGTTCCCATCCTTCTCCACTGTAGAATACAGGGCACTTTTGTTAGATCAGGTTAATAGAAACTGCAACATTGCATCAAGAAAACAATGGTCTGGAATTTGCCGGAGGTGCAGAATCTCACAGCTTGTTCTATTTATAAGAAGCTTTTGTCATTCTTTAACTCAAACAACATTTACTGCGCAAATTACTGGAAGTGCGTGATGAATTCAGATAAGCAGGTTATCAAGACTTCAGCGAATGAATCAACTGTCTCCATAACAATGGAGGTCAAAGAGAAAGAGAAGGGCAGAGACAGAACTTGGAAGAATTAGAGCCAAATCAGGCAGAGAGAGAAATAAAAAGGGAAAGAAAGATTGGATTGAGAGGGCAAAAGAAAAGTCAGAAAAGAAAAAAAATTTTTGACTTTAAAAAATCCTGAAGAGCAATTTACACGATCAATGGGATTCCATTAATTCAACTGTTTTTCTTTCTTGCGTTATAAATGGGAGACCCCTTATTTTCAAACAGTATTACCTAGTTCTAGAATTCCCACTGAGGGGAAACATTCAGTGGCCAAGCTCCCTTGGAATTTCAATGTTGTGATCAACTCACCACTCATTTTTTTCTGAATTACAGTGAATCCAGGCCCAACCTGCTCCAACTTTCCTCATAAGGCATGTTTTATTCCTAAAAATCATTGACGAAACTCCCATGAATTGCCTTGAAACAAAGTACTGACTTCCTTAAACAAGGAGACCAAGTCATACACTCTGGTCGAAGTGTGGTGATACCAATATCTCACATAGTTGTAATAAGACTTTCTCACTCCTATAGGCAAAAGCGAGCACTGCAGATGCTGGAAGTTAGAGTCAAGATTAGAGTGGTGTTGAAAAAGCACAGCAGGTCAGGCAACATCCGAGGAGCAGGAAAATTGATGTTTCAGACAGGAACCATTCCTCAGGAAGAAGGAATAGCTCCTGCCAGAAAAATCAATTTTCCTGTTTTTCGGATGCTGCCTGATCTGCTGTTCTTTTCCAGCACCACTCTAATCTTGACTTTCTCATTTCTATACCGCATCCCTAACACATGGATAGTCTCATTGGAAAATGGATAGAAAAGAAAAAAAAAGGTGCCATTTTAAAAGTGCCTTTTCAAACCTAAAGTCTTCCCAATGCAATTAAAAGTATGATCATTGGTGATGTGTACACCTGTTACACCTGAAGGCACGATGCCAACTGAAGCATTCAGGTCCCAAGTGAGATTCGCACACTCCACACAAACCCACATTTGAACCTGGGCACTGCATGTCTGCAAGTCAGTGCTAAACTAGGGCCTTAAAACACTAGGCCAGTGCAGGAAGCACAATACGTCATCATTGTCTATCACCATCTCATACAAGGAGTCTCAACGACTGAATTTAGTCACAATCAGTGAATGGAGATCCTAAGAGACATTCTTCCCCCAGCTGTGGTTAATAATTTTCAGGTGCTCTAATGGAATCCCAGTGTATTAAACACACCTTGAACAGGTGAATACAATACTGGACTATTACTCAGACACACTATGACTTGCTTTAGCTACAAGTAACATTTTAATCCTATTATCCTCTCAGACATCATTCAAACTGATTGCTCACTCACTTTGGATAATGCGCCTGATCCTGGTGACATCACTGTAACTGTAGAAAAGGACACAATGGGACGTTTCGCCATCCCTCCCAGCACGACCCGACTCCTGGTAATATCCTTCCATCGACTTGGGCAGTGTGGCATGGATCACATAGCGAACATCTGGTTTATCTATCCCCATTCCAAAGGCAATGGTGGCACAAATCACCTGGTGGGAACACACAGTTTAAGAATGAGTTTACATAAGCAGAGGAGCTGTTCATTCTAACTGCCTTCAATTCTTATCATCATCTCCTTTTACATATTATTCAGCTTAGCAATATTTATTAAAATATGAACGTAAAATAAAAAAGGCAAATTTTACATCAGGTTTCAAAGTTATATCCTTGGCTTCCGCAAAAAAATCATTGCATAAGATCAACTTCCCTTAAAATAAGATTATTAGCAACTTAGATTTTGCAGGACTGAAATACTTCAGCTATATGAAACTGGGGACGTTGGGGTTGCTCTCCTTGGAGCATAGAAGGTGAAGGGGAGACGTTCAAAGTTAAGGAGTTGATGGTCTTTCTTGGCTTACTCTGTTTCTTGATTAAATGGTCAATAGGCAGGGTACCCAGATGTAAGGAAATTAGCAAAAGAAACAGATGGAAGGTAAGGAGAATTATTTTTATACAGCAAGTTGTTACAATCTGGAACATACTGCCTGAATGGGCAATATAAACAGATTTAGTAGTAATTTTCAAAGGATTGAGAAACAGAAGGTATTGTGCATGAAGAACCAAACCCACCAAACAAGAAAGATAATTGTGCCTGAATTTTAAGGGCTCCTTACCTGGCAGTCTTCCTGGTTAATCCACCTGTTTTGTATGAAATCTCTGTTGGAATCCTGAAGGCCAGCGTGATAGGCCATTGCAGCTATTCCATTTCTCTTCAGTGTTTCAGCCACTGTGTCACATTCATGCCGTGACAAACAATAAATAATCCCCGAGTCGCCTGTTAATGATGGAAATCAAGAGTTAGTGCAGCGCTGAGCTGTTTCGTTTAAAAAGATGAAGGTCCTTTAGTTTGCTGAGCATCATCAAAAGGTGAGGTAAATCAGCAAGTACCTATTCTGTGAAACAAGGATTGACCATCCTCCAAGATTTGATGATAAATCCCAAGTAACATTTTTAAGACTAAACATTTGACTTCCGATGAAGCCAGGAGTCTTAGTGGGAACATCACCAAATATTAGACAGCAATGTTCTTGCATGGCTGAGTTTGAACACTTCTGTGCACTCTACCAGCCAGTTTCCACCTAAAGCTGAGTGCCTTGTGTTCAGCCTTGACTAGAGTTACCAACTCTCCAGAATTGGCCTCAAGTCTCCACAACGTGTCAATCTCTGCTGATCATAAAATCCAAATGCAAAGTAAAACAGGAATTAACAAAAAGAAAGTTTGTTGCCATTTCTATCTAAATGTTATAGTAATATTGGAAGTAACTATGTCTAGACTCGTTCAATTAGGTTTTGCTTGCTACTGAAATGGGAGGTGGAGTTGTAATGAAAATGGATTGGAGGAGTAACCAACAGAGAGAGTGTAGGGCAAGGCAATGTGGGGATGAACAGGTCAAGTGGCAATCAGGAGGAGGGGAGGATGGAGGCATGTGTGATGTGATAAAACCCTCAGGAATACATTTAACCAAAGGTTAACAACTCTCTGTAACATCAAGTTTGAGTTTTAAACACTTGGTAACTGTGGAAATAAAGATTGAATTAGCTTTTTGTGATTATACATTGAAAACCACTTCAACGTACCGCAGTGCACAGGAGGGATAAAGCAGAATGCAAACCATGTTTTAGTCAACTTCACAACAATGTCTGTGCTTCATAGAAACTAATTTGTGTACAGGCTACAGCGATGAGAAACATGTCTAGTTCATCATTACATTATCAACTTAGAACTCATTCCTCTGCCCAATTCAGTAAGGTGTTTTTACTTACAAACCTGTCATCAAAATAGTTAGCTCTAGCTTCCTCAACAGCAGGTGTGATGTGACTCACACTACATTGCAAATTAAAGGAAAGTCAAAGTGATCTTTTGTAAAAATATTGACTGAGTATTAATTAAAGTTTAATATAAGTGATACAGAGAGAACATGAGAGACACAATAAAGTGAACAAACTTTAGAGAAATTAAATTATTGCAAAGCACAGCTGCTGTTTCCACCAGTAAAATATGTAAGTTATTTTGTTTACAGCCAAATCATACAATGAGTAATTTGGTGGATAACTATTTAGTTATTTACATCTCAAACAAAGAAACATCGAAAATAAGAGTAGGCTATTTGGCCCTTCAAGTCTGCTCCACCATTCATTACAATCATGGCTGACCGTCCCTACTCAGTACCCAGTTCCCACTTTCTCTCCGATCCCTTTAGCCTTAAGAATTATGTCAAACGCCTTCTTGAAAACATTCAATGTTTTGGCCGTAACTGCTTTCCACGGCAGAGCATTCCACACTCTGGGTGAAGATAGATCTCACCCTAGTCCGAAATGGCCTACCTATATCCTTAAACCATGAGCCCTGGTTCTGGTCTCCCAGTCATGAGGAAATGCTGGAAGGATGTTCCCCTGTTTGGTTCTGTTAGAATTTTATAGGTTTCTATGAGATTCCCCTCCATTCTTCTAAACTCCAGTGAACATAGTCCTGTCCCATCCAGTTTCTCTTCGCCCTGCTATCCCAGGACTCAGTCTGGTAAATTCTCTTCACATTGCCTCCATAACCTCCTTCAAATAAGATGACCAAAACTGCACATAATACTCCCAGTGAGTTCACACCAAGTCCCTGAACATCTGCAGCAAGATATCCCTGTTCCAGTACTCAAATCCACTTTCTATGAAAGCCAAAATACCATTTACCTTCTTCATCTCCTGCTGCAGCTGCATGCTCACTTCCAGTGAATGGTGAGCAAAGCCACCCAGGTCTTGTTGTACCTCCCCCTTTCCCAATCTATCATTGTTCAGATAATTATCTGCCCTACTGTTTTTGTTACCAAAGTGAATAATCTCACATTTGTCCATATTACACTCATCCACTATGCATTTTCCCATAGATGGATGCTAAAGGAGGGGTGTTACTGTTTTTAACATTTTCCATGAGACATAGTTACCTGTGCAAAGGTTGGCAGGTTCACAACTTTATACAGGCTACAACTGTGTTTCCTCACACAATGTGACCACTGATGATCTACTAGATTACCACAACCGATACAGCCACATCAGAGTGTCACGTCACCCATATAAATATTTAACCCTAACTGTAAAAACGATTGGTTGAAATGTCAGAAATGTTTAGCTCTATACAGGGAGCTACAGGAGAGGAGTGCATTACTCAGTTGATGCTTACGTGGATAGTTCCTCCGGATCCACTCAATGCAATCTTCAGCAATCTTCTTCGGTTTTTTTGGCAGGACCTCATATTTCAAGTTGTGTCTGTTGAAGCTCATGGTGAACCTGCAGAATTTCAACATGAAACCTCAGTACCAGAACTCCGTTTAACACAAGTGTTAGACGACTCTCAGTAACTTGTACAGAATGTACAAAACTGTAGGAATACAGTACAACCTTGGTCATCAGAACATCAATTATCTGAATTTTGGATTATCCAAACAAGATCTCAGGATCCCGTAAAAAAGGCATTAGACAACCCAGCATTCAGTTATCAGCTAAAGGGCATTATGGCGTGTATTGCCAGATAACCAAGGCATGTTCGGATAATCGGCACCCATAAATTAACACCTGTTTATGATCTGATCAGTTATCCAAACGATCCTTATCTGAACAAAATATTCCCCACCTGTCCCTTTCAGATAATCGAGGTTGTGCTGTACAACACATCAAATAATTCCCTATATGGTCAACTTCCCAATGCCAGTTACTTCATTGTGGGACACATAGAAGTAGGATACTTTACCCATCAAGATGAGGAGGGAAACTGTAGGTTCACATCCCCTTAGCTATTCCTTGATGTTAGCAGCCAGATATACCGCTAGATCACGCAATCAGGTGGAGTTTAAAAAAAAGCAGGTTGACACTTAAATAAAACTCTTTGGGTCCTCAGGATGTCCGGAAATAACACTTCACTGTCAGTTAATTATTTATGGTCTAGTTACAATGGTAAAAACGGTAGCTAATTTTCTTATAGGAAGCAACATAAGAATGGGAGCAAGCCAATCAGTCCCTCAATCCTGTTTCATTATTCAACGAAATTGTGGCTGATCTGCAGTCTAACTCCACATTCCTGCCAATGGCTCATATCTCTTCAATAAAGTTTTAGTTATGCAAAGATACTCTCTCACATTTAAAATGATTAACCCTGACCCAGCAACTGCAATTTGTGGAAGACAGTTTCAAATATCTACCACCCATTGTGTGTTGAATATTAATTAATTGAATTCAAGTTCCACCAGACTCGACCCCACACCTCCAATGTATTAAGCTGGTTCCCAAGCCCAATGAGAATACCATCAGCCAATCATCTCTCACCTCCTTGAGCAAAATAAATTACTTCTTACAAAAGTAAAAAAAACTGCAGATGGTGGAAACCTGAAACACCAATAAGAAAAAGCTGAAAAAATGTGTTTGCAGCTTTTGTGGAGGTCATTGACCTGAAATATTAACTTTGTCACTCTCTGTAGATATTGCCCGACCTGCCAAGTTTCTCCAGCAATTTTCACTTTTATTGTAAGTTGCATTTTTATCTGTTTTTAGCAGGTTTAGCTGAGGCGTAAATATTGGCCAGGGCACTGGGGAAAACTACCTCCTCCATTTCAAATATTGCTATGGGATCTTCAACATACCCCTCTGGTGCAAAAACAAGATTTGATTGAGTAGCTCTAATGGAAGACATCACCCCAATCAGTACAGTGCTCCTGCAATATCAGCTTGCTTTACAAGCTCAACTTCTGTGGTGGAGCTTCAAGGCCACAAACTACTAACTCCAAGGCTCAAATGCCATCACAAGGACAGCGTACCTCTTAGAGACGGTGGGGGGGCGGCGGGAGGAAATGTATGTCAAATAAACGAAGCTGATTTGAAGGAAAATTGCTTTCAACATATCAGAGGAGCAGGAGATTTACCTCAATATCCTAAGACTACCATTTATCCTTAAACATCATCCCTAAATCTCAGACTATACCATCATTTTCATGTTGTTGGTGGGAGCTGGCTAGTTGCAAATTAGTTGCCAAATGTCCTATGATAGTGACAGCATTTCAAAAGGCACTTCATTGAGCAAAATGTGCTTTGGGATGTCTGAAAATCAGAAAGGTACTATATAAATCCAATCCTCTCTCTCTTTACAACTTTTGTTGATAAATGGATAGGAGATACACTGGGAGAAGTAAATAAAATTAAATTTTGATTCAGAGTTAAATCTGAGTGTTAAGAATTGATGGTGCTGATAACTAAACATTTTTGTCCAACTGAAAGAAAATGACAAAAAGAGTTGCACCAATAATTATTAAAACGTAAAACATTTACAATAGTCCTTTGGTATTGCTCATAGGACGGCAGAAGATCAGGGCTTAGAAGGAGGGGAGTATTATACTGCAGAATAATACGATTCTGCTGCTAAGATACAATAGGACATCACTAAGGTCAAAGATTCAATTCCTGGAGAGCTCAGTCATAGACAGGTAGAGGTTTTATATCGCTGGTTCCTACCCAGTGTCAGAAAAAACAATCAGAAAATAACTGTTTCAATTTTTCTCTAAAAACCCACCAAAGTGCAAAATCTGAAATGTGACATTTCGAAAAGGCAAACAAGTGAATATCTGATCATGGTTAATTAATCTAAACATAATACTCTTCCTCTCCACTCTCATCTACCAAGAAAAGAAGGAACGTACACTTGAGGCTTTAGCATCTTGAGCTGGTTGAGGATATCTTTCTGGACCCGTGGTGTGGCTGTGGCTGTCAGGGCCATCATTGGGATCGTGGGAAATCTGCTCCGAAGCTCATTCAGTTTCTTGTAATCAGGACGGAAATCATGGCCCCACTAGGGATAGAAACCAAAAAGACTTGAGAAGTAATTGAGAAGTGAGCACATGGAGCTGAGAAAAAACAAACAAGTCTTCAGTAACATTTACTGCCACCAAAGGGTAGGTAATAAGGGGACAGAGAACAACCAGTTCCAGTGCTGCAGTCAACATGTGCTTATAAGCCTTGCTCACTTGCACCAAAGCCTCAGACTTTACACAAACTAGGAAAACAAAGTGAAGCAAAAAGAGAAAGGTGAAAAACAAATCACTACTGTAATATAACTGGGGAATAACAAACAAAGGAAGGGCTTCCAGTGAGGAAGGGTGAAGGGAGAGACAAAAGTAGGAAAGAAGAATCAGGATTCAGTATTCATTTGGCCTTCATACAGCATAGGAAACAGGCTGGCTGTTCACCCAATATGGTGCTAAAATGGATTCCTTCAGCTGGAGCTTACTGACAGAGGGGCCCCTGGCCCACTCTATCTCCCAGTTGGACATCAAACTCTATCGTCTATCCATGCTCATCAAACGTCAACATATGAGCAGTCAGCACAGAATGACATTTTGCAAGACAGGCTTGTCTTCAATTGTTGCCACCACTGAGATCTTAATAGGGAGCATCTCCAAGGAAAAGATCTTTTGTTTGTACAAGCCGCTGTGAGCTGTGATATGCATCGTAAACTGCAGCCTACGCTCATTTGGTACTAATTTACAAGATGAATCATGGCTTTGAACAGCAGGTATAATATTGAAAAAGATATTGCACTCTGCTATTCCTGAGGGTGTTTGTCAGCTGAGTGCATCCACCCACTCAAAACACACTCCTCCTGATGACTGCGGAACTGTTTAGAAAAACAAGAGGAAGCTCACCACTACCAGCAAAGCAACACATTTTGGGTGCAGTTCCCAGTCTGCTCTGAACTAACCTTTCTCAGCCGGGGTGTCACAATTAGCTTCAACCCCTGGGGAACAGAAATAATGCAGCCTGTATTTCTCATCGAGTGACACTTTGATGGGAAATGGGAGCATGGCCAAGCAAATGGTCTCAAGCTTGGATATCACACTCATGGTCAGTAAGCATGGACTCAAATGGAAGAGGCAAGCACTTCAATTAGCAACAAGTAGGGCACAAAGAGCCTTCATTTCAGATCCTGGTGTACATGCAACATGAGATGCTCCCTTACCCAACTTTGTGTACAAACAGAAGGAAAATGTACATTTATATGATGCCTTTAAAAGAACCTCATGACATTATGAAGCATTTCACAACCAGTGAAGTGTGGCACAGCAAGATCTCACAAAGAACAATGTGCAAATGGCCAGATAATTTCTATTAGTGATGTTGGTTAAGGGATAAATAATGGCAGAACATCAGGCAGAACTCTCCTGTTCTTTTTCAGACTTGACGGTTTTTCTCATCTACGTAAACATCTATTGAGAGCCCAGTTTAATGTCCCAACCAGATCTCTCACTGGTGTTTAACATGAATACTATGTCATGGGGCCTTGAGATCCAGAATGCCACCAGAGTCAAAGATGAAATTTAGACATAGAAGCATCAAGTTACCTGGCTAACACAGTGAGCCTCATCGATGACAAAACGAGACAGAAGTTTCCTCTCGTACAAATTTACCAATGCAGCAATCAGTCGGTTACTGGCACTGACCTGGATTAACAAGGAGAATCAAATTATTAGGCCAGGAAAATGTCACTTAAATGAAAACAGAAGTTGCTGGAAAAGCTCAACAAGTCTTGCAGCATCTGTGGAAAGAAATCAGTTAACGTTTCAGATCGAGTGAGCAAATGTCACTTAAAGTTTATTCTCAGGATTTGCACATCACTCAATTCTCTAGTTCCCCAAGAAGATGGTAGACACTTGTTAACTCTTACCTATTGTTTGGTACATTCATCTAGATGGTTGGTGCACAGTTTAGAGTCAACCACAATGAAGTTATGAAGCTGCTAGTGATTCCGGTACTAATTCTCAATATTTCCATAAACTATGGAACAGGCTCAGGACTGAATGATATACGTTTCTTTCAACTCTTGCACATACAACATGTGGTGATATAGCACAGATTGTTCCTCTGATGTGGGTATGCGTTTCCTCAGCCTCATTGTATGTAAATTCCTAATTTTAAGTCACTAAGTCATGCTGTAATTATGTGTCGCTATAAGCATCATAACTAATTTGTTCAGTTCTAAAAGGAGAGAAATCAGAGTTTATGCTGAAACTTCCATACAGATGAAATATTGAGTCAAATATTTCAGAGGAAACAAAAATGGTTCTAAAACAAAACACAGAATGTGCTGGAGAAACTCAGCAAGTCTGGCAGCATCTGTGGAGAGAAAACCAGCCTCAATGTTCGAGTCTAGTATGACTTAATCAGAATAGTACAATGGCATCATATGCAGCATATTGAATGTCAATCGTGTCTATAAAATTAAAAAGGTGGGTTTATACGCTTTTCCAATCAACCTTTTACTTTCAAAATGTGGATATAGGAGTTTATAGCGTAAGCCTGTCAAACTGCAAACATCCACTTTCAAGGTAGGAGCTGCAGTCCCATCGCAGGTAAAAGGGTATGATTTTAGCATGTTAAGAGAAATAGCTCCATTCACAACCTCAGGATACCTCAAAGTTCTTTAGAGTCAAAGAAATGTGTCTGGTCATTGGTGTAAGGTTACCTGATAATAACCAGGTAATTTGTTATAACAATGTTGATCCTGGGGATAACTCTGCTACTCTTCTTCAAAATACAATCGTTGGAAGCTTTTACATCCATTTACAGGGCAAGTTGGAGCTTAATTCTCATTAGCCATTTGAACGATAACACCAGTGCAACACACACTGCACCTATATTGGAACTGCTATCTAAGTTAGGCACTCCTATCTGTTTGTGTTAAATCCAAGTGATATAAAAAATAAGGATAGCGTGTACAATGTTAAATGGGTTCTGCATTCTGTATCCTTGTGCAATTAAACACTGCTCTCTAACATCCATCACGTAAAGGCTCTTGGCACTGAGAAACACCACTGTGTCACAACCGGTATTTTACCAGGACTCCTTAATTAGAATACAGCAAAAATTAAAACTGAAGAGCAGCAATTGCAATTTAAATGTATACAGATAAATGACATATTTCAAAAATACAGAACACAGAAAAAGAGAATATCAGACAGAAACCAACACTAACAATTTATATTCTTACAGCATTCCAAGCCCATAGCTAAACTGAGGGGAGAATGCATTGCTACAAAACAGATTTATAATTATGGGCTCCTCACACAAAGCCCACAATCTTAAACCCACCAGAGAGAAAGGTGACAAATTTCAGCTGGTTAAACCAGAATATCAGGAGGAATCAATAATTTCCTAATCTAACCAAAACATACATTTGAGGCTCACCTTCTCAGGTGTGCAGTAAAGCAACTTCACAATAGGATCCTTTTTGGACAGCTGCATATAGGTACTGGCAACCTCAGAGTCACTCTTACTCGCAGTTAGATGTGTCGCTGGAATCTGTTAATGGAAAATAAAGGACACATTTCAAACATGACTCCAGGCCTTGTTTTCCTCCACACAAGTTTCTTGATGGTTTGCTCCTGCTGACTGGATCTATTCACACCTTTAGAGTTCTCAGTATTTTGGGTGGGCGTCAGAGTGCTCAATCAGGTCAGGCAGCATCTGAGGAGCAGGTGAATCAACATTTTGGGCATAAGTCCTTCATCAGAATGAAGCTTGTGGACCGGGGTTGAGAAATAAATGGGAAGAGGGTGTGAAAGCTACCCACCCCACCCCCTCCCATTTATCTCTCAGTCCCTGCCCACAAGCCTCATTCCTGAAGAAGGGCTCATGCCCGAAAGTCAATTCTACTGCTGCTCGGATGCTGCCTGACCTACTGTGCTTTCCCAGCAACACATTCTTGACTCTGATCTCCAGCATCTGCAGTCTTCACTTTCTCCTAGAGTGCTCAATCATCCACTGAATCTAGATCTCTCTTCTTTTCCCTTGCAGAGTGACACTGACCTTTTAATTAGCAACAACATTGGAAAGGAGTTTTGAGAAGAAGCATACCATGCAGGAAATCAAAATTCCAATCAATCTCTTATAACCAAACAGTACATCATGTCAGTGCTAAAGTCGGAGAGTTTATTCCGCCAATGAAGCAGGTTAAATACTGTAATCCCCTAGTTTGCTCACATTGCTCAATCTTATTAAAGACCCGCACCTCCACTCTCAAGCAGCTCCTTTTTGCTACCTTCAATATAAACATTAAACAATGACGCAGAGAAAGAGGCCACTTGTCCACTGGTTCGGTGTAAACTCTTTGAAAAAATTTTCAATTAGCAAAGACCAAACATTCCCCTCATATCACTGAAAATTCCTCAAAATATTTATTCAATTCTCCTTTGAAAATTACTATCGTATCTGGTTTTACTGCTGTTTCAGACAGAGAAAATCTCACTTTGGTGATTTTGTCAAATCCCTTACCTTTTTTTGAATCACCACATTCTTGCCAGGTAACAAATTCTCCTTCTTTACTCTGTCAAAAGCACTCAACATTGAATCCTACTATTAAATCTCCACTCAGTTCTCTCCACACGATGAACAATTTTAGCATCAAACAAGCGCATTGAAATATTCCTTGTTACTGCAGCTGTATCATTATAGTACTGATGAGAAACAGGAGGTGCATTTCAATCGCAGAAGTGAATAAAGAGATACTTAAACTCACGTCAAACAAGGTCAGTTTCTGCACCTGATCCAGGATCAGTGACCTGAGTGGGGAAATCACAACAGTGACTCCTTGGGTGAGACAGGCTGGCAGTTGGTAACACAAACTCTTACCACCACCTGAAACAGACAGACAGCACAAATCACAACACAGAAACACAGGGCAAACAGCCGAAGCAGTCAAGAGAATAATCTGCAACACAGGATTGCTGTGTAATGATTATTTGTTTTCAGGTAGACCAGGTGGTTTCCTGACCCTTTCTTATGCTACGTTTACTTTCCTCTGCAACACTGACCAAAGAAAAGGGACTGTCCTTGGTGACCTCCCAACTTTAAGTTTTTTTGTTACCACCAGTAAAAATATGGAGTGCCCACAGCATTTTATTTTGCCATTTGTGGGATAGGGACATAGAGTTCACAGAGGTCTACAGTGCAGACAAAGGCTCTAGGGCCCATCAATGTTGTTGAATGTAAACTGACTGCCACACATGGCAACATAACAACTGTAACTACAGTTACAAAAACAATTGTTTGGTTGTGAAGTGCTCTGGGAAGTCCCCAAACCTTTTAATCTGAACATGCCGGCCAGGTAATTCTCTCCACATGAATGGATTCCTCAGAATGTCATCAGTATTTAATGTTGGGAGATCAAAGAAAGCCTTGAAGGGTCACTGGATGATGAACATTAACTCTTCCTCTCTCCACAGATTCTGCCAGACCTACTGTGTTCCTCCAGCACTTTGTCCGTTTCAAAGAAAGCCTCAATCCTACCCCTTCATGTTCATCGGAACGGGGTAGCTAGTTTGCGAGGGAGAGTATTAAGAGGTGCAGCTGTCACTGAACAACAACAGCAGTGCTTCCACCACCACCTAAATAATTCAGAACAGACCAGGGTGAAAGGAGAATCTAATTTGTTCTGTAGAGCTCAATTACTCACTGAGCAAGTCTCAGACCCATTAGTGTTCTGCACACCACGATTGTGTCGAGGCACCCAGAGGAAACAAAAGGCCTTTATCAACCAAGCTACTGGGGGAGATATACAATACTTTAATTATAACTGTTATAAAAAGATACTACAAACAAAATAAACACAACAAATTAAGTAAAGAAAAACAATAGCATTCATTGGAAAGCACTGAACTGATATCCGTCTCATTTATGAGAACAACGTACCAAAGCAAACAGTATGCACAAAGACACGAAGATGCTTTTGAGTAGCCCAGACAGCAGTGGTATGTCGTCACAGTACAGCCACTTACAGCTGACAGCTATACCTGGTCCTTGTACATTTTATATCAGAACATTCTTGAAATAAAATCACCTTATAAACATTTTATTTGATCATATCTTTTGGATAAGATATTGAATCTGTGGCCATGTTTTCCTTCCTCCAGCCATTTTAGCAAATATTTCTCTCACAACCAGATAACACTAACACAAATTAACTGGTTGTTATCACATTGGTACTTTGCGAGCCCTACTATATGCTCATTGATATGTATGAAATGTGCTAGAAAACAGTGACTACTCTTTTAAAGCATGTTGATGAATGTGGAACACTCTGGGTCATCTTGAGTCATGACAGGCACCTTCAAAGTCTAAGCCTTTCTTATAAATGAATGCAAGGACAAGCTGTTAATGAGGTGGTTAAACACCCCAGTGGAATATTGCAATGTTCACACAGATCATTGGAGAGACTATGTTAAAATCTGCTGTAAAATGATCTGCCCACCTTGAGGAAATAGATCTTGAACAATCTGAAATCTTTAAATTAGCCACTTCCAGTGATAATGAAAAAAACACCTTTATTTAATTTGAAATACTGACTCAAAATTATGTCGCCAAAATTAGAAATAGCTGGAAAGAAGGTGGGAGGCAATGATTTGGTGACCCTCAATTGAGGTTTGCAAGAACATGTAGAAGAGGACAGTGATAACCTCAGAATTTCCCAATGCACTTTACAGCCAATGAAATGCAGTTACTGTTGCAATGTAGGAAGCTCAAGCAGCCAACTTGTGCACAAGCTTCTGCTAACAATAATAAATAACTAAATCAGTTGTACTTGTGACATAATAAAATAAATATTGTCCCAAATTCCCTACAGTTCGTTTGAAGAGTGGTTGAGCTGGCAGACAAGAGAAGAGAAATAAACACCATTATGCATTCAAAATCAGTTATCACAAATAAACAAAATTAACTTGCACTTATTTAGTACCTTTGATACAATAAAAAAACTTCAAATTATTTAAGCTACTTAGAGTCATAGAGATGTACAGCACAGAAACAAACCGTTCAGTCCAACTTGTCCAAGCTGATCAGATATCCAAAACCAATCTAGTCCTATTTGCCAGCACTTACCCTAATCCCTCTAAACCCTTCCTCTGCATATACCCATGCAGATGCCTTTTAAATGTTGTAATTGTACCAGCCTCCTCCAATTCCTCTGGCAGCTCAATCCATTCACCCAGCAACACACCAGCCCCTTTACACTTTACATGAAAAGGTGCCCCTTAGATCCCTTTTAAATCTTCACCCTCTCACCATAAACCTATGCCCTCTAGTTTTGGACTCCCCCACCCCAGGGAAAAGACCTTGCTTATTTACCCTATCCATGTCCCTCATGATATCATAAACATCGACAAGGTCACCCCTCAGCCTCTGACGCTCCAGGGAAAACAGCCCCAGCCTATTCAGCCCCTCCCTGGCAACATCATTGTAAATCTTTTCTAAACACTTTCAAGTTTCACGACATCCTTCTGACAGATTATTCCAGAATTTCTTGGGTATTTACCTGTGGGCATCAAGACAAAGCAATCTTCGTTCAGCAGGGCAGCATTGATCGCTTCCAGCTGGTTTGTTCGGAACTGGTGCAGCCCAAATTTTTTGTGAAAGATACGCATCATCTCCTTGGAGTGTGGGAAGTGGAAGCCTCGGAAACGCTCCAGCACAGGACTTCTGGAATGCCCTTGCTCATGGGAAGCCTCTGATGGAAAATGAACACATCAGTTCTTGCAGTGGTCTACTCAGAAGTGTAATACTTAGTGAACATGGTAGTGAATACAGTTGGAAACTGATGGGCTGATGAAGTAGCATTTATGCCACACAATGAGCATCCCCAACAGAATATAACTATTTTCCCTTGACATTCATTGATATCACCATTGCTGAATCCCCCACTGTCAACATTTTGGGGGTTACCAATGGACTGGAAACTGATCTGGACCAACCATTTAAATACTGTGGCTCCATCAGCAGGTCAGAGGCTGAGAATTCTGTGGTAAGTAACTTACATCCTGACTCCACAAAACCATCCACCACCTGCAATGCACAAACCAGGACGTAATGCAATGCAATCTAATCTGTATGAATGCAGCTTCCAATGACACTCCAAAAACTCTACAAGATCCAGAACAAAGCAGCCTGTTTATTGGCACCCCATTCACAACCTTCAACATTCCTTCCACCAATGATGTACCATGGCAGCATTGTGTATCATCTACATTTTGCAATGCAGCAACACACCAACCCCTTCAACAGCATCTGCCGAACCCACAACCTCCATCAGCCAGAAGGAAAAGGGCAGCAAACACAATGGGAGCATCACCACCTGGAATTTCCCTTCCGAGCCACACATCATCCTGACTTGGAAGTATATCGCTGTTCCTTCCCTGTGGCTGGATCAAATTCAGAAACTTCCTTTCCTACAGCACTGTGGACTGAAGCAGTTCAATAATTGGTGGTCCAACTAGCGAAGTTGGCATTCCAGCAACTAATATTAAAAGGAATGGACTGCACATGTTGAATAATGTGAAGTCATGTATTTTGAGAAAACAACCTAAAGGCCTTTCCAGTATCACCTAAATGGTATGGTTTTGAGAAATCCTCACCAACTGGTACAGTAAGTGCATAAAGAAGTTAAACATTTCAATATTAAGATGATCACAGAATACAAAGTCACGCGAGATTTTTAAAAATCACTGGTTAGGCCTCAAGCTGGAATGTTTTGCGTGCCACACTTCAGGAAGGACGACAACACTTTGGAAATGGGACAGCTGAGACTTTGGGACACAGTTTCTGTGGGTCTTTAGCAGTCATACTACAGAAGGGACAACACAGAATAAACAGCAGATACTACTTCATAGAATCAGGGTAATATAGGCAGCACAGGTCCTTTACTACAGAAAAGTGTGAATTGAAAGAAAGAAAATTACATTTTAAAATCAGCTCTGTAGGTGTAAGTGAGCTTTACCGGAGATAAATAAGGAAATGACTTGCTTTTTTTTTCATAAATAGAATTCAGTTTAATGCTGTAATGTCCATAGGAATTTAACATGAACATGCATCACAGTCATGATCCAATTCTATTATTAGACTAGGAGTCAGGGCATTTTTTTTTTCAATCCTAATTCAGAACACTGAGGCCATTTACAGGGCCTCTACCACAGGTTCAGTCAGGCTGGTGGATTCCACACAATCTGTACATCAAACCTGGAATCTTTATGCAATATTCCAGTAAACAAAACAATCCATCACAGGTCTCTGAACAGACTGATGGGTAAAGGTGCCAAATGATATATTCCAGAGATCCATAGATGTTAGGTTCAATCCCTGGTCTCTGCCTAATTAGCTGATCCTTGTCAGTCCCTGCCACTGGCTCAAAGCCTTTGTACTACACATGGAAGAATCAGTCAGGATTCTACAATCCTTTCATCTCTGGTGCAGAGCACAACAAAGTGAAATGGTTCTGTTAATGACAGAGATAAGTCAGAGAACATATTCAAACTCTCCCACTAACATCCAACATCCAGTTCAAAAATACAGAAATAAACATCTGGTAATAGTGAGCATGATGCTATCAGATCGTTATACAAACAACTAAACTAGTTCAGCAATGTCCCTTTGGTGAAGGCAATCTGCTCATTCTGGACTCTGCAACTCAGACTCTTACCAAACATGTTTGACAATTGTTACATCAAACTCAGAATACCAATGTCTCAGCAGAGTGGCCATGGGCTGGACAATTGGTTGGACGATAGGTTGCTAGCAGTGCCCATATTCAAAGGAAGTGAGAGCTCAGAGTGAGTTGTGGAGGATTGGAATCAGCTGTGGAGCATATGGCTGTAACAGCAAAGGGACAGTTAATAACTGAAGGCCTGGGCACACCAAGTCTGAAACGTAAAAACGTTGAGTGTGCTGCTGGAAAAGCACAGCAGGTCAGGCAGCATCCGAGGAGCAGGAGAATCAATGTTTCGGGCATAAGCCTTCATTATTCCTCAAGAAGGGCTTATGTCCGAAACGTCAATTCTTCTGCTCCTTGGATGCTTCCTGACCTGCTGTGCTTTTCCAGCACCACACTCTCGACTCTGATCTCCAGCATCTGCAGTCTTCACTTTCTCCTCCCTGAAATGTAATAACATCAAGTCTTGGGTACATCAGGTCTGAAATGTAATAACTGATTAGTTAACCAGGTATGTATTTAAACAAGGTCATTGTTCTATTATAAACCCTAAAGACAACTTAAAACTGGAACACTAGTTACCTGAGGAGCCCAGCAGTGCTTGGGACTTTTTGATGCTAGCAGTTGCAGAGGGACGAGATGTGTGCTCACTGCCATCTTGAGCTGGAGTCTTTCTCCAGGCCGTTTTAGTTCCTCCCTCTCGGATTGGCTGAATTGCTCCATGAGATATGTTTCCTGCAGGTTGACTTGGTGAATTCAGAAAACATTCTGGAACTTCCTCTACATCTAAGTCATCAATGTCAAAGTTATCAATATCAATGTCATCAAACATCAAATCCTCTTCAGCCATGCAGCTCCTACTGTCTTCAACGAACCGCTTCTGATCAGCAGCAGTATGCATTCCTGCAGCAGATACACGTGTGGATTTGTCCAAGTCATTTCTGCTTGCAGCATCAGAGGATCCATACGAGATGCAATTGAGTGAGGAATACTTAGACTGAGGTGTACTTGGTGGGGAGGCCTTGTTCCCTCCAGTTGAGAGGTCTAGCTTTCTTTGGAAACATGACTTACTGAGCAAGCTCTTGCAATTGTCAGATGTTGCACTCTTCTTCCCTGTATGTGCAGAGGTTTGATCCACTGCAAAGAAGTCTTCAGTACTGAAAAAATTATCTCTAGGCATACCTGTGGTTTTCAAAGAAGATTTCTTGAAAGTAAATGTTTTGGGAGAACCAGATCCCTGGGATGAATTAACAGAGATAGGTGAAGTAACACGATCTGTAGAAATATTACTCACTGCACTGCTCTGCTTGGATAATGTGACAGCTGTTGAAATACCTCCATTTAATGTGCTCTGTGCTTCATTCTGATCAGCCAAAAGTTTTCTTCTGAAAACAAAAATAAGAATTGTTACCCCCTTCCATCATACTCTCTGTAGATGAGCTGCGAAGCAGTAATGGTCTGTGTGTAAGGCAAACAGTTGTCAAATGTAGTACTGCATAGACACAAAACACAGGTAATACATAGAACTTCTGCCTTATTCTGTTCTACCACTGGAGGGAGATCCAGTCACAGAACAGTTCCAGTGGCAGTAAAATAAAATATACACAACTGCAGATTTTCAAATTGGAAACAAAAAAAAAGTGCTGGATAAACTCAACAGATTTGGCATCACCTATGGAGAGAAGAGTTAACGTTTCAAGTTCAGTGATTCTTCATCAGAACTGAAAGGAACAGGGAAATTATGGTATTTATGTCGGTGGGTTTGTTTTGTGGGGGGGCTGTTGAGTGCCAAGACAGGAAGAAAAAAGAGCAGACAAAGGGATTGTTGATGATTTGTCAGGAGATATAGGAGATCTGGAGCTGCGAATCTGTGAAAGAGACAGCACGATCGTTTTGCAGATCTCCATTCTGTCTGTACAAATAACCAAGTGTCCATATGCCTGCAGTTTCCTACTTTGAAACTTTCGTCTGAGGCCTGCTGTAGTAGTTCAGTGAAGCTCAACTCTATTGGGAGGAACAATGCCTCATTTTCTGCCTAGGTGTGGAACAGCCCTCAGGACTCAACATTGTGTTTCACAATTTCAGAGTGTGAACATCTTTCTCCATGTGCATAACCCACTCTGTATGGGTTACTCCCAGCTCAGTCAACCCATTTTCAACGGTTCAAACCAACCATTCAGTACTCATCTCCCAGTTTATCGTCTACAATCCTTTTGTCTACTTCTCCCTTTCTTCCCCCTCTCTGGGCACCTCGCCACCTATTCAACTTATTCCTTCTCCTTCTTTCCACCAGCATAAATACCACTTTCCCAACTGTTTTGACTGACTGGCAGAAGGCAGAGATTAAGGATTAAGAGATCTTTGTCAGGCAGACAGTGACGAGCAGAGTTTCACAGGGGTCCATGTTGGGATCACAACTTTAGACATTAGACATTAATGATCTGGACAAAGGAACTGAGGGCATGGTTGTTAAATTTGCAGGTAGTGACAGGTAGTGCTGAGGAAGTGGGGAGGCTGGAGGAGGACTTGGGCAGGTTAGGAGAGTGGGCAAAGAAGTAGGAGATGGAATACAATGGAGGAAAGTGAGAGATTATGCACTTTGATGGGAAGAATAGAAGAGTAGACTATTTTCCAAATAGGGAAAGACTTTGAAAATTGAAACACAAAAGGACTTAGGAATGTTAGTTCAGGATTCTCTTAAGGTTAACATGTCATTTCAGTTGGCAGTTAAGAACGTTAGCATTTATTTCAAGGCAGTTAGAATACAAGAGCAGGGATGTAGGGCTGAGGGTACAGAAGGCTCTGGTCAGACCGCGTATGGACTATTGTGAACAGTTTTGGGCCCCGTATGTAAGAATTCAATTCTGGTTTCCCGACTACAGGAAAGATGTTATGAAACATGAAGGATTCAGAAAAGACTTATAAGTATGTTGCCTTGGTTGGAGGGTTTGAGCTATAGGGAGAAGATGAATAGGATGGGGCTATTTTCCTGGAGAGACAGAGGCTGAGGGGCGACCTTACAGAAGTTAATAAAATCATGCGGGGCATTGTTACAGTAAATACCCAAGATCCTTTCCCCAGGGTAGGGAGTCAAAAACTAGAGGGCATAGGTTTAAGGTCAGAGGGGAAGATTTAAAAGGGACCTAAGGGGCAACATTTTCACGCAGTGGGTGGTGCGTATATGGAATAGGCTGCCAGAGGAAGTAGTGGAGGCTGGTACAATTACAACATTTAAAAGGCATCTGGATGGGTATGTGAATAGAACGGGTTTACAGGGATATGGGTCAAATGCTGGAAAATGGGACTAGACCAATTTCAGACATCTGGTCGGCATAGACATGTTGGACCGAAGGGTCTGTTTCTATGCTGTACACCTGTAGGATCTGCTGGCGTTGGAGGAGATGAGAGGAGGTTTAGAAAAAATGATCCTGGGGATGAATGGCCTGTCATATGAGGAACAATTGATGACTCTGGGTCTGAACTCGATGCAATTTAGAAGGATGAGGAGGTATCTAATTGAAACTTAAAGCATACTGAGAGGCCTGGATACAGAGGGCGTGGCAAAGGCCTTTCCAGTAGTAGGAGAGACAAGGACCCAAGGGCAGAACCTCAGAATGAAGGAACAACTCTTCAGAATGAAAATGAGGAGGAATTTCTTCAGCCTGAGGGCAGATGATCTGTGGAACTCATTGCTGCAGAGGGCTGAACTGGCTAAGTTGTTATTGTTTTTGCATTCGATTATAAACTCCAATGCCCATATTTTGATTCAGTCATAAGATGTACAGCATTCGGTCTAACCCATCCATGCCAACTAGATATGCCAACTCAATCTAGTCCCACCTGCCCGCACCCTGCCCATATCCCTCAAAACCGCTCCTGTTCATATACTCATCCAGATGCCTTTTAAATGTTGAAATTGTACTAACCTCCACCACTTCCTCTGGCAGCTCATTCCATACACACATCACTTTCTGCGTAAAAAAGTTGCCCCTTAGGTCTCTTTTAGATCTTTCCCCTCTCACCCTAAACCTATGCCCTCTAGTTTTGGACTCCCTCACCCCAGGGAAAAGACCTTGACTATTCATCATATCCATGCCCCTCACAATTTTATAAACCTCTAAAGTCACCTCTCAGCCTCTGATGCTCCAGGGAAAACAGCCCCAGCCTATTCAACCTCTCCCTACAGCTCAAATCCTCCAACCCTGGCAACATCCTTGAAAGGGTTTAGAAAAGATTTACAAGTTTCACAACAGCTTTCCGACAGGAAGGAGACCAGAATTGCATGCAATAGTCCAACAGTGGCCTAACCAATGTCCTGTACAGTCGCAACATGACCTCCCAACTCCTGTACTCAATACTCTGACCAATAAAAGAAAGTATACCAAACGCCTTCTTCACTACCCTATCTACCTGTGACTCCACTTTCAAGGAGCTATGAACCTGCACTCCAAGGTCTCTTTGTTCAGCAACTCTGCCTAGGACCTTACCATTAAGTGTACAAGTCCTGCTAAGATTTGCTTTCCCAAAATGCAGCACCTCACATTTATCTAAATTAAACTCCATCTGCCACTTCTCAGCCCATTGGCCCATCTGGTTCAGATCCTGTTGTAATCTGAGGTAACCTTCTACGATGTCCACTCACCTCCAATTTTGGTGTCATCTGCAAACTTACTAACTATACCTCTTATGCTCGCATCCAAATCATTTATGTAAATGACAAAAAGTAGAGAACCCCAGCACCGATCCTTGTGGCACTCCACTGGTCACAGGCCTCCAGTCTGAAAAACAACCCTCCACCACCACCCTCTGTCGTCTACCTTCCACCTTCCAGCCAGTTCTATATCCAAATGGCTAGTTCTCCCTGTATTCCATGAGATCTAACCTTGCTAACCAGTTTCCCATGGGGAACCTTGTCAAATGCTTTATTGAAGTCCATATGGATCACATCTATCACTCAGCCCTCATCAATCCTCTTTGTTACTTCTTCAAAAAACTCAATCAAGTTTGAGACATGATTTCCCACGCACAAAGCCATGTTGACCATCCCAAATCAGTCCTTGCCTTTCCAAATACATGTACATCCTGTCCCTCAGAATTCCCTCCCAATAACTTGCCCACCACCGATGTCAGGCTCACTGCTCTATAGTTCCCTGGCTTGCCCTTACCGCTCTTCTTAAACGTTTGCCAACCTCCAGTCTTCCGGCACCTCACCTGTGACTATCGATGATACAAATATCTCAGTAAGGGGCCTAGCAATCACTTCCCTAGCTTCCCACAGAGTTCTAGGGTACACCTGATCAGGACCTGGGGATTTATCCACTTTTATGCGTTTCAAGACATCCAGCACTTTCTCCTCTGTAATATGCACATTTTTCAAGATGTCACCATCTACTTCCCTACAATCTATATCTTCCATATTCTTTTCCACAGTACGTACTGATGCAAAATACTCATTCAGTATCTCCCATCCCCTGTGGCTCCACACAAAGGCTGCCTTGCTGATCCTTGAGGGGCCCTATTCTCTCCCTAGATACTCTTTTGTCCTTAATGTATTTGTAAAAACCTTTTGGATTCTCCGTAACTCTATTTGCCAAAGCTATCTCATGTCCCCTTTTTACCCTCCTGAATTCCCTCTCAAGTATACTCCTACTGCCTTTATACTCTTCTAAGGATTCACTCGATCTATCCTGTCTATGCTTCCTTCTTTTTCTTAACCAAACCCTCAATATCTTTAGATATCCAGCATTCCATACATCCAACCAGCCTTTCCTTTCACCCTGACAGGAATGTACTGTCTCTGATCTCTCGTTATCTCATCTCTGAAGGCTTCCCATTTTCGAGCCATGTCTTTACCTGCAAGCATCTGTTGCTGCACGCCAAAACCAAAGTTCTAAACGTTTCATTTTATAATAGCAGTTATTAACAATGTCCATTTGTGTAGCACCTTTACGGTCATATGGTGATTCACAGGAGCATTAGTTAGAAATTGACAAATCAGCAAAGGAGATATTGGAATAAATGATCAAAGATTTGATCAAAGAAGTAGCAGTTTGCAGTGAAGTATATGGTATTGAGACTGAGAGGCACAGGGAGAACATCCCAAAGCACAATCATCTAAAAGTCCAACCACCAATTATGGAACAAAGGAAATTGGAATCTGAAACCAGCCAGAATAAAGAAATGCAAAGATTTTGGAGGGTTGTAAGACTGGTAACGGTTACAGAGATAACAAGTGTGACTGTATATTTGTATTTTACTGTTTGCAGGTGATAGATATTAACTGGGGAATTAATTTGAGCCCCTGTAAATAAACATAGAGAGAAACTTTAGGTTGTTATGTTAATCATACCTCCAGTGCAGACAAGATCTTAATCTGAACTTTCTAGCTCAAATGGGGGAACACTACCACTGCATCATGAACCTAGGAGTATACACTTGCAATGGTGAATTCTGTACATCAATATCCAGTGGGTAAAGATTGGCTCCAGTTCTAATATTCACTAATTAGCTTTTTAGAGCAAAACAAAAAGGGATGAGTATATGGAGATTTGAAAAACAGAATGAGAATTTTAAAATCAAGACATTTTGTAGGCCAGTGGACAGATGGAAGATGGCCATTCAGGGGTTTGTGCAAGTCCACAAAAGGAGGAGAGTTTTGAATGATTTGAAGTTTATGGAGGTGCAATATGGGAAGCTGGCCATGAATGGAACAGTTGAGCGCTGGAAATAACTAAGGAACATATCTTTAATTATCTCAATGGACTGGTTCAAAGATTCATGAATAGACTGGAAGCTCCTGACTGAAAACCAACACTTACCTGAGCTCTCTCTGCTGAAGCAGTTGACTTGCACAGGACAGATGCTGCAGTTCACTCGCAGGAATCTGTTCAACCAAGCGACAGATATTTTCCATTACTTGAATCAATTGGTTGCTGTAGCCCACCGGTGTGTCTGTTTCATTTCAAAACGTATAACATTGGTGCCTTAAATATACACAAATTCTCAAGATTCAATATCCAAACATTCAGCCAACGCATCTGAAATCTGTCACCAAGAAATATTTTGAGACCCAGCTGATCAAACATTAAACAACACACTGTAACTACCAGGAATGCAAAACAGGCAACTGTATGGGAAAACTCTACATTTCAACCTATCAGGCTACTTCTCAGGATTCATGTCAAACCTGCTCTCACATGGAGTAAACAAAGCAAATGATATAGACCCATTTAAGGAGAAGCTTGCAAATACAGGGGGGAAAGGGTTTGTTAATAGGGTGGGATGAGGAGGGGAGGAGGCTCATAACAACCAGTTAGGCTGATTGGTCTGTCTGCATGCTGTAAATACCATGTTATTTTCTGGCTAAAGCAGTTTCTCCTGATTTTCTTATTGGATCTAATAATCTTACTCGCTGATATCCTGTGACAATGAGCTTTGGAGTCAAAAGTAGGTGAAGTTTTATAGCAATATAAATGGTAGGTGAGAAAAACAGGATGCAGAGGCTTAGTGCTGTCCCCATTTTAAAAACCTTTAGTTTTACATTTCCATTACAAATTTCTGCATTAAGATCTGGAATGGGAATTGCCATTTAACTGGTAACCCTGTAATTGCATCCTCCCTCTGATGGCAGTTCCTATTACAAAGGGCATTGGACACAGGAATTCATTTTAAAAAGTTAATAAAGACATTTGCAAGTAGAATCTTAGAATGTTTACAGAGGCCATTGTATCTATACTGGCTCCACAAGAACAACTGCTCTAGTATCACCCCCTTGTTCTTTTCCCGTAGTCATTCAAACTGTTATCTTCAGATAAGCATTCAGTCCCATTTTGAAATTGACAATACACTTGCCTCCATCAATATTTGGACAAGCATCTCAGACCCTAATGGCCCACCCCATGAAAAGGCTTTTCCTCAGGATGCCAATATCAAACTGAGATTCTTGACCTTTCAGGCAATAGAACATAGAACATAGATCAATTTTGGCCTTACTGTGCCAACCTTTTATTCTGCTCTGAGATCAGACTAAGGTACACACCCTTCATTGTACCATCATCCACGTGCCTATCCCAAGAGACACTTAAATGGTTTTCTCAATCGACTCTGTCCAGATTGCTCATAATTTTGAGCACCTCTCTCAAATCTCCTCTCAATCACGTCTTCTTTAAAGAGAATAAACCTAGCTTGGTCAATCTATTCTTTCATGCTGTGGTACTTTATGCCTTGAGTTATGAAGCCCAGAATATTGTAAGCCTTTTTAAGTACTTTCTTAACCTACAAAAGGACAGAGTCTCAACAAGCTCAATCTTGGGTTACTAACATTACCTTTATCTCTTGGATTATCTGATGTACACATTGGTTCTTCGCTGTGTTCATTTTCTTCTGGCCGTGAACAAGCCAAAGATTTAGATCTTTCTTTGGATCGCACAGTCTCTGCTGAGTCACTGTGGACAGAGATTTTATCAATTAACGATTATAATGAGGAATACAGCTGTCCAGAAACTCTCAAGTTTTCCTCGCTCTATAATCATCCATTTTCAAAAATCAGCGCCCGCAACATAATAACTACTAAAGTTAATGCTTACACTAGGTGCCCAGACATCCAGCAAATTTGGGGGGGGGGGGGGGGGGGGGTTGGCAACGATTGTGAACCAGTTAAGAGGTCAACTGGGACAAAGAATGGGGTTTGCAGGTGACAATCATTTTTTGTGCCACTAATGTCCATTTATGGATCTGTGAAAAGTTGGTCCTAACTCAACCTGCCAACAGGTTGACTCCACATTACTTAAGTGGGATGAGGAATCAGAGGGTTTATTACCTATCTCTATCAACAAACACATCGGGTTCGACCCCATCTACCACCTCCTGAGAAAAAGGATAGGAAATGAGATCACTACAGGAATTGACATCACCAACCCAAAGAAACCCAAGCATATAAATAGAAAGCAGGAATCATGAACAGTGCTTCACTTGGAGGCCCACTGAAGATGTTACCGAGTGGGGTGACGAAAAGTCTGGAAATGAACCTTCAAGCTCAGTGAGCAAACCTACATCCAGAACCTCAACCTGAGCTACAGATCTTCTCAAAACTCGCTAAGTTTGTTATCTGCCACCATTAAGGGCAGTGCCAGGTGGACAGGTACCATCAACTTATAGCCCGCAAACATGGTGCTACAGTGTTCATTTTTAAAAAAGAACATTTGCAACTTTTCAAATCTACTCCATCAGTAACTCCCCACATTTCAATATCAGTAACTGTGACTTCCATTCCATAACCTTACACACTGGAATTTAGTCTCCAAATCTATACAGCACCTGCTTCACCTTACAACTGCTCTCCTTTATAGGAATCAGGGTTGATAATCTGCTCCTCATATTTCTGAGAAGGGCCCTGAGATTTTTCACTGCATCCAAGGCATTCTATAAATGGCTGACACAACTGTTCTTTACTTCATTGCAGATGGAAGAGGCTTAAAAAAAAAAGGAACAATATCTAGCTTGAGATCAGCATCCTACTTCTCAGGAAGTGCTGTGCATCCTGTTTGTGTAGTTATTTCACAGATTCTTGCACTGTGTACTACACTATACTATAGATACCAGAAGACCTCAAGTTTCAATATCTGGTCTGTCATCTGTTCTTAACTGAAATAAAAAAGAATAAACAGTTTTCTCTGTACTACTGGGGCTAGGATTTTTTGCT
Organism: Chiloscyllium punctatum; assembly: GCF_047496795.1. Lineage (NCBI taxonomy): Eukaryota > Metazoa > Chordata > Chondrichthyes > Orectolobiformes > Hemiscylliidae > Chiloscyllium > Chiloscyllium punctatum. The sequence continues at coordinate 58,505,253 of NC_092786.1, forward strand.
GCTGTTATTCCCAATCCAGTGTACATAAGGTCACAGAAGACAAAGTGGGTTCAACTTTAGTGCCCTCTGCAGTTATATAGCTGAGCAAATACTCAGGACAAATTTCATGTATAAAGAATGGGTACTTGGGTGATGTATGAAAGAGCTGAGGCACTGGTCTGTGTCTCAGTGACAGGAGCTGGTACCCTCAGGAAACAACAGATCGAGATACTGTTTCAAAACCAGAAGTTGAAGATATGGTTGATGTTGTAGAAGTACTGAGCACGAGGGTGTCAGCAAATTACATTAACTTGCACAATGCATCTTTCAGGATCTGGCAGGGATACACCACAGCAGCATTTGCCAGTTGTTCAAATCTCTCATCAGGACTTCAGGCTCTAACTTTAGCTAACACTCCAGTGCCTGATCTTACATAGCTATAATTTGAGACCTTGCAACCCATCCTGCCATTCAACATGACCATGGCCAAGCTCCTATTTTGCAAGGAGTGCCTGACCCATTTCTTGCACCTCTTCCCCTCCCTCCCAGAACCAACTCTGGTTCCTCTTGACCTGACTTTCCCAGTCTTCGCATTCAAAGAATCATCCTCCGCCACATTCAACAGAATGCCACAGTTAAACACATCTTCCACTGCTTAAGACATTCTGTAGGAATCGTTCCACTTATGACAACCTCGTGCACTCTTAACATTTTCTCACACCCAGGACACCATCCCATATAATTGCAGATATAAAATCTGCCCTTTTACTTCTTCCTTCTTCATTGTCCAGAGCCCCAAAACTCCAAGGTGAAGCAGCAATTTACTCGTACTTCTCTCAATCTAGTCTATTGCAATCACTGTGAACATTGCTGTCTCCTCTACAGTGGTGAGGCCAACTGCAGATGGGTGACTGCTTTGCAGAACACTTCTGCTCTGTAAGAACAACCCTGACCTTCTGGTTGTATGTCCTTCCAATACACTTACATGTTCCCATACTAACATTTCCACCCTCGACCTGCTGCAGTGTTCGAACAAAGCCCGATACAAGCTGGCAGAACAGTGTCTCATTTGCCACCTAGGCACTTCACAGCCTTCAGGAGTCAACACTGAGTTTGACAACTTCAGACAGTGAACATTGCCTTATACTTGATTCTATCCATTTCCCTTCCACCCAGTGTCTTGTATCCATGGGTATGTTCTCAGCAAAGCCAACCTATATTTAACTATTCACACCTGTCATTAACACCTAGTTTGTATCAAACACATTTCTTTACTAATAGCACTCCCTTTGTCTTTTGCTCTGTACACCCTCACCGTCTGTTCCACTTGCTCCTCCTCCCACTTTAAACAACATTTTCCAAATCTATTCCGTTCCAAAAAGTCGTCACAGGACTCAAAATATTAACTCTGTTTCTTGCACCACAGATTTTGCTACACCTGCTGAGTTTCTCCAACATTTTGTTTATATTTCAGATCTCCAGCTTCCAATCAGGTGAATACAAGTCACATCAGGTTCAGAAAGTGAAATAAAGAGATATAGTAGATTGGATAAGAGAAAATGGTGATAGAAAGAAAGAAAAACAAGAACAAAAGTTTATAATCTCTTAGAACAATTCACTAGCTACACGAATGAGATTGCATGTTTTAAACTGTTCCCACTCTGAGCCAAAATGGTTGCTTAAGTTTGCAGGAATATAAATACTTACTCTGTTACGTACTATCCTAAATTTAAATTTAAAAATCACACAACACAGTACCAGGTGGTACTACCACCGGATGAATGAGCGTCGCTCCGAAAGCTAGTGTGCTTCCAATTAAATCTGTTGGACTATAACCTGGTGTGGTGTGATTTTTAACTTTGTACACCCCAGTCCAACACTGGCATCTCCAATCATGACTAAATTTAAATGGTTAGTTTAATAGGTAATTAATACACAAATTCTAGTTTTGAAACTTTAGGAGAAGCTGAGGGAGAGCTGCCGTTTTTACAAGGCTATTGGTGGAGCCCCTCAAATTGTCCACCAACTTGTGGTGATTCGAGTTCACTGAGTGTCCCTTCCTCACCACAAGCTGCTGGGTGATTTATACAGTAACAATAACAAAGATCATTAAACTCTGTCACTTTGACAGCAAATTCTAGTTTAAAATGTTATATCCTGTAACTGAGGAAAGTCACTCGGTTAGCAGGGTCAGAATAATGCACTCCGAGCCACTGAATGCCTCTTCACTCACATACTTTACTAGAAATACAATTGCTTATAAAGGGCAAACCTGAGACATTTTATGAACGATGGCAGAGAAATCTGATCACTTTCAGGGGATGGCGGAATACAATCAGACTCATAACCCTCATTCTCCAGGTCTCTGGATTGTGAGCAAGCTGTGGGGATGGTATCCAGCTGCGGCTGGCTGCTTAGGAGCCTGTCAGCATCTGTTAGGTCAACTAAACAAATCACAGAAGAATAATTAATATGTAAGTACAGCAAGCAATTAGAAGGATGAACAGTAATCTCTATCACCAGGGAATTGGTACTAGAACAAGAATGCCTTGCTGCCATTGTAATGGACTTTGTTGAGACTATATCTGGAATACTGTGTATAATTTGATTTCCTTTGTCAAGGAATGGTGTATTTGCCTTTAGAAGGGATAACACAAAAGTTCATTAAGTTTTGGACAAGGGAGTTTTACTACAAGGACAGATTGTATGGAATGGGCCTATATTCTTCAAGATTAGCAAGAATGAAAAGTGATCTCATTGAAATCGATAGGACTTTGAGCGGCTTTGGCAGGATAGAAGCAGGAAGGCAATTTCTATACGGTCAAAAAGGGGTCGGCCATTTAACACAGAGCTGAGAAGGAATTTCTTCACTCAGTAAAATCATAGAGGTCTGCAAAACAGAGAGAAAAAAAATCACTTTGGCACATCGAGTCTACGCTGGACAACAACCACCTGTGACTTTAAGTAGTGCATTTTGTCCTTTTTTTTTAAAAAGGAGAACGATTGAGACAGAGGTCACGAGCAGTCTGCTTCAAAACCAATAAAGTAAGCAGCTTGTGAGGCCTTGGGTTTCTTTTTAAACTGGAAAAGAAGCAGCCTGAATGGGTGGGGGGCAAGCTCCCACGAACCAGGATTTTTACTATTAGTTTTTCAGTAGCGGTTACTGCTGAGGTCTTGAAGCTGCGAAAGCTGTTCTTCCTCTCTCTGGTACAGCTAAAAACTGGGGTTCTCTTCCTGCTGCTAGAATTGCATGTGAGACAATCTATTTTTCTTAATTTGCCATTACCAAGGGTGTGTTTATGAGATGTTACCATATTAGAACAGTAATTAAATAATCTATTATTCAGTTAAGTTTTTTGATGGTTAAGTTATTCTAATTTCTTTGTTCCTTTGTTGTCTTTCAACTATAGTATATGAATAAAGTATGTTTTGCTTCAAGACTGTAGTTTGACTAAGCGAATTGCTTCCAGAATGCAACATCTGGCACTTGCCTTTAAAATAAGAAAATGTTGTGTTCTAAGCTATTTTCTTAATGTTTTGAAGAGGTTTGGTCTGGGGCATAACTCACCTAACTATTCTAATATTTCCAGCACTTATTATTAACGTTTGGAATTCTTCTTTGCAGAGGGGCGTGGGCACTCAGTCATTGCATATATTCTTGATTGAGATTACTCAATATTTGGGGAGTTAAGGGATAGCAGGATAGAGCAGAAAAGTGGATTTCAGTTCAAAACTCATCTAGAATCTCAGTGAATGATGGAGTAGGCTCAGAAAACTGTATGGTCTACTCCTGGTTCTTATGTTACAACTGATAAACACAACTTAATAGCAACATGTCTACAAAAAGCTACTTTTTAAAATAAGTATTTTTATTGAAAATCTTTTAAAATCTTTTACAAAACATTTATATACAAAAGGAAAAGAATAACACCATCAAGACAGAAAAAAGGCAGTATAATAAAGCCATAACACAGTACCATTGTTAATGAATGACTTACTCTTCTACGAGAACAAACATGTCGAGTTAACTTAAACTAAACTACAAACATATTCAATACATACTAAGTTCAAATAATTTAAATAATAGCTCACTACTCTATTCGATCTCACTCATCACACCTCCATGGAGGTTTCCATCCCTGGGAGCACCACCTACAGTACCCGTATTCTTTATCCCCCAGCCTCCTCCTCCCATGGCCCCACAGGCACCCATACTGATTCCCACGGCTAACCCACAGCCCTAATTAATATTGCTGATAAGTCAGCATCAATATAATTTAAAAAGGGCCGCCACGTGTTATAAAACTGTTCCGTTTGAGGTGCACTATATTTGTGAAGTAGTCTTGGGGGAAGATGCTCCATCATCAGCCTAAGCTACCCCATAAGACCTGGTGGTCTTTCTGATGTCTAATTCGCTAGAATGTTCTTCCTCACACAGTGGGTAAGAATGTTACACAATCTCTTCCCATGTTCCCCCAGAGAGGGCAAATTTGACAACCCCAAAAGAAATACCAGATCCACATTAATTTTAATCCCCAGGATATCCTTTAGCTCCCTTAATACAGCACTCCAGTATCTCTGGATCTTACAACAGGACCAGTAGCAGTGTGTAAGAGTACCTATACTGTTACACTGGGGACACCCTGACGACACTCCTCTCTGGAACTTAGCTAGCCTCTCTGGCACCATATGAGCCCTGTGTAAGATCTTCAGTTGCGTGGCCTGCGCTCTGTTACATACTGAGATTTTCCTTACATTCCCCCAGATGTCTTCCCATACCTCTGATGAAGTATCCTTTTCTAATTCTCAATTCCATGTCCTACACAGTCCTTCCATGTCCCCAGGGCGTGACCTTTCTGTAAATGATATAAAGTACTGAGTGAAAGAGCACCCGTACTCCAGACTATTCTTTTCTCCAAGTCTGATTTGTAACACTGGACCAGGAGCGTGGTCTTCCTTTGTATATAGTCCCTTATCTGGAAGTATTGGAAAAGGTCCTTATTAGACAATCCATATTTCTGACTGAACTGACTAAATGACATCAGGACCTCCCCCTCGAATAAATCTCCCAGACAGAAGATTCCGTTATTCTCCCATGCCCTAAAGCCAGAGTCCATTACCCCAGGTTTAAATCCTTGGGCTCCCACCAACGGGGTAAATGGCAAAATCTTAGACCAATTGCCCTCATCTTGCCTCATTATCCTCCAGGCTTATACGGTATTTAAAATAATTGGACATTTACACTGCTCGGTCACAGATATCATCTTGTCCATGAATAATTAATTAATTAATTAAAGGGCATCTCAACTGCGAGGCTTCAATATCAAGCCAAATCGAATCAGAATTCCCCCGTACTAAGTCACCAGCATACGTTAACAGAGCACTTCTTTGGTATTTCTTCAAATCTGAATGCTCCACCCCTCCCTCACCCTGCAAAAGCTGCAATTTAATTAATTTGAGGACTACTGTGGCACCAAATAAAGGCCCCTAGCCAACCACTGAGCTTCCGTAACACTCATCTGAGTAGCAACAATGGGAGCATTCTCATGGGGTACAACAGCTGGGGAAGTACATTCATCTTAAATCAGGGCTGTTTGGCCCAACCATGATAACAGTAGTCCCTCCCACCCTTGCAAATCCTGTTTTATCCTCTCCAGTAGTTGTACATAGTAAGCTTTATAAAGCTGGTGGAAGGAAGGGGTAATAAAAATTCCCAAATACAAAAAACGTTTTGGCGACCATCTAAATGGGAGTTGCATTCCATCCTCCAGATTAGGCACCTCCACTAAGCCCCCCCCACCGGCATGGCTTCCAATGTTGTAAAATTGACCCTGGAACCCGAGAAACCACCGTATGAATTAACTGTTTGGATCAGTCAAGGGACAGACTTCTCCGGACTGGCCAAAAACAAAAGGATGTTGTCGGCATACAGAGTGATCTTATGCTCCCCCATTCCCTTTGGCGCTATTATTTCAGGATCCCTCCTGATAGTTTCGGCTAATGGCTCAATTGGCAAGGTAAATAACAGCGGTGATAACTACCTCTTCTAATATTAAAGTTATTTGACTTAGTACAGTCTGTAACGACTGCTGCCTTAGGATCATTATACAGTCGTGGCACCCATCTAGCAAAGGATCCCCCTACAAACCAAAGCGCTCTCCGACATCAAATAGATACAGCCATTCTATCCACTCAAATGCCTTTTCTGCATCTAGGGAGACCACCAACCCCGGAATCAGTCTTTGCTGGCATACCTGCACTATGTTCAGTACTGGCCTGATATTGTTGGAGGAGCTACGGCCCTTAACAAAAGCTGTCTGGTCTTCTTTTATAATATAGGGAAAGACCTTCTCCAACCACAGAGCCAGTATCATGAATAAAATTTTGATATCTATATTCAACAGTAAAATTGGTCTTTATGTAGCATATTCTTCGGGGTCCTTCCATTTCTGTAAAATGAGGGAGATATTAGCCTCCCAGAGGGAAGGCTGCAGATAGTCCTGTGTATAAAAACAGTTTTACATCCCCAGAAGTGACTCCACTAACATGATTATGAATTCCTTACAGAACTCAGTTGGGAATCCAACTGACCCTGGCACTTTGCCACAATGGAGGTGCCTTATTGCTTCCAGCACCGTTATAGGCGCATCCAAAAGGGGAAGTCTAGATTAGATTGGTGCTGGAAAAGCACAGCAGGCTAGGCAGCATTCGAGGAGCAGGAAAATCCATGTTTCGGGCAAAAGCCCTTAATCAGGAATGGCTTCCTGATGAAGAGCTTTTGCCCGAAACGTCGATTTTCCTGCACCTTGGTCGCTGCCTGACCTGCTGTGCTTTTCCAGCACCAATCTAATTTTGACTCTGATCTCCAGCATCTGCAGTCCTCACTTTTACCGCATTCAAAAGGGAAGCCTGCTCCATATTTATACTGGGGAGGCCCAGATTTTCAAAAAGGAACTGTATTCCCCTTGTACCATGTTCACCCTCTTCCGGCCTGCAAAGTATTCCCTTAACCTAACACTGACCTTCAATCCACAGGTAATCATACCAGCCTTCTCCCTAATAGATGTGATAGATTGGGAAGCTTTTTTTCCTCCTACTCAAATAAGCCAGATATCTATCAGGCTTATCTCCAAATTCAACCAATCTTTGTTTGGTAAAGGAGACCTCTTTTTGAGTCACTTACGTGTGCATTGAGTCGAGAGCAGCCTGGAGAACTGTGACCCGCTGCACCTTAATCAGTGACAGCTACTTTTTCTCAGCTACCTTCAGCCAGGCCTCCAACATCCATTACTGCTCCCCCCTGCCTCCTTCTAATCATCGAATATGAAATGATCAGGCCTTGTAAATATGCCTTAGTGGCCTCCCAAAGCATTGCCAGATTACTAGCCGTACCTGAATTAATATCCCAAAAGGCCCTGAAATTTCTTGTAATATATTCAACAGATTTGCTATCCTCTAACAAAAATGGGCCCAAACACCAGTGACATGCATCCATTCCACTATCCTTGATTTTAACATCTAAATACACTGGCGCATGATCCGAAACAGCTATACTCCCAATTTTGCATGCCAATGTTCTGTCCAAATAGTCAGTTGGCCTAAAAAACATGTCAATTCGCATATGGCACCTGTGTGGGTTGGAATAGAATGTGAAGTCTTTTCAATTAGGGTGGAGGTACCTCCATACATCCACTAGTCCCAACTCATCGCACATGTCCACCAACTGTTTAGACTGTGCAGGCATACCTGCCAGGCCCTTTGGAACCTGTCAACCTCTGGATCTATAAGGCAATTAAAATCCCCTCCTATAATCATGTGGCAAACCCCAAGATTCATTCATTTAGCCACTGCATTAATTAGAAATTTAAGAGGGTGCACCGGGGGACAATATACATTGAAAACGCCATACTCTTCTCCATGTATTAGGGCTTTAAGAATATTGAACCATCCATGTTCATCCTTAATCTGCTCCATTACCTGGAAAGGGAGGTACCTTCTTATCAGTATAGCCACTCCTCTTAGAGCTGAAGGATGAGAAAAATACCCTGTAATACCCCCCCCCCCCCTCCCCACTGCAGTTTCAGATATTCCTTATCAGTTAGATGTATCTCCTGCAGAAGGGCAATGTCCACCCTTTCCTTCCTTAGGCTTGATAAAACCTTCTTTCTTTCAATGGGGGAATGACTCCCTGTTACAGTCCAGATGCATCACCTGAACAAATCACTAGCCATGGTCATCTCGGGCAGCCCGTGGTTTCCCAGGAGGAGGGAACTTATCGGAGGTGTGATAAATTATAAGGATATTAACTCTATGAGATCTAAAAACTATTCCTACAACTACTCTAAAGACTACTACAACTAAAAAACATTCTAACTGAAGCTAACACCCAATTTACTCAAGATCTCCTCCCCTGCCCATAGGGGCACCCCTCCCAATCCTTACTGCCATCTTAACTCCCTCTAGCTGAGGTCATGCCCTAGCCCCAGGCAATTCGCAGATGAGGAAAACCTGTTATTTACATTCTGAAAGTTAACAATGGATGCCCATTCCCTCCCCCCCACTCAACTTAACCACAAATATAGCCACCCCCAATACAAAATCAAAAGGACAGCTGGAGAAAAATGGGGCACTAGATAATACCTGACCGACATCTAAAATAATTCCAATTTTACAACAAAACTGTACATATAAAGCCAATAACCACAAAATAAAGAAAGGGGGAGAGGGAAGATTAAATAGGAGGTAATATAAAAAAGGGAATCCCCAAACCATTGTCTGCAGTGATGCCCCCCCCCCCAACCCTGACTCAGGTCCTTCATTTCAAAGACTTCACAAAGTCCTTCGCCTTTTCTGTGGAGTCAAAGTTATACATTGTCCCCCCCCCCATGGGCGAAACGCTGCACGGCCGGGTACCTCAAAGAGTATTCAATGTTCAGGTCCCTTAATTCTTTTTTGACATCATCAAATGTCCTTCACTTCTTAATTAGGCTCCTGAAAAATCTTGAAAAAAACATTATCTTTGTGCCTTTATACATTAAAGCTTGTGTTTCAACTATTAACTGTTTCCCTCTATATTACAGGAGCTGCACGAGGACCATGTGGGGGCGCATGTCTGGCCCACACCTGTGCATTGCAATCTGGTGGGCCCGACTCCAACTCTAACTCTAACTCCAACTCCAACCCCAGGAACTTCAGGAGCCACCCCTGCAAAAATCTAACGAGGTCCTCACTTTCCAGGAGACCCATGATCCATACGTTTTTCCTTTTATTTTTATTTTCCAAGTCGTCGACTTAATCCTGAAGGACCTGAACCAGATCTTCCAAGGTTCAGATTCTTCCTCCCCAGACCTCCGCTATGGCCTCCGATGCTGCAGTCCTCTCTTCCACTGCCTGCAATCTTCGCTCCAGCAGTTGGATTTCCTGCTCATGCTTTTCTAGCATGGCAGATAGTGGCTCAACTGCTGCTTGAATCCACTCTCGGAGTTAACTCCAAGAGTAAATGCTGTCGTGCTGCTGGATCCAAAGAGGCTGTCCCAGGAATTTGAACACTGGCTGCAGGCACCCCCCCATGCAGTAGGGGAGCGCCCTGTCTGCAGTACTCCTCTAGGCCCCTTTCCTTTATTGGACTTCATCCCGGCCTTAAAGCTGTGCCAGATGGTTTCAGCAGCTCCAAATAGTCAGTAAGTTTAAACTAATATTTTTTTCTCCTGGAGGTGGTTAATAAGGTGGGTCGGGTAAAGGTCCACCTTTCCCGAGGGTATGGCACAGAGCCCAGCTCAGCCGACCATTCAGACAGCCACCATCTTGGATCTCTCCCAAAAAGCTACACTAATGTGAAATGCATTGGCGTTTTAAAGCTAGCAGCAGTTAGGCAACAGCTTGCATTTCTACAACAAAAACAACGCAGAGTGCTTCACAAGGATGTAAAAGACTAAATTTAATATCAAGTCACATAAGAATTATTAAGACATTTAATCAAAAGTTTGCTTATAGGGACGTGAAACAGATGGATTAAGGTAACCAGCTCCAGAGATAAGAATCCACACAGTTGAATGGCCACCAACTGTGATTAAACCCAGGGATCTGTAGAGGCCAGGATTGGAAGAGTGCAGAAATCTTGCAGGGTTGTAGGGCTGGAAGAGTTTAAGGAGAGGAGAAGCCACAATAGGAATTGGAATTACGCCTGTTCATTGCTCAGGCACCAGTTTGAGTCAGCAGCCCACATTGCTAATGGGATTTAGTGTCAGGATATGGAAAGCAGAGTTTTGTATCGGTTTGAATTCAAAGGAAATGCAAGGTGGGAGGCTGAAATAGCCCACAGATCAAAGTTAAGTGGCTTCGTCAAAGAAAAGAGTGTTGAGGTGAAATCTCAAGGGGTTCAGGTACATTGTTCTTTGAAAGTTGTGTTACGGTTAGACAGGGTGGTTAAGAAGGGGTTTAGCATGCTTGCCTTCATTGCTCAGACCTTCAAGTATAGGAGTTGGGACATCATGTTGAGGTCATCCAGGATATTGGTGAGGTCACTTTTGGAGTACCATGTCCAATTCTGGTCACCTTGCTATAGGAAAGATATTATTAAATTGGAGGGGGTTCAGAAAAGGGTTTGAGTTACAAGGAGAGGCTGGATAGGCTGGGACCTTTCTCACTGGAGCACAGGAGGTTCAGGGTTAACTTTATAGGTTTATAAAATCACGAGGGGCATAGATAAGGTGAATAGCAAAGGTCTTTTCCCTCGGGTGGGTGAGTGCAAAACTCGAGATATGTTTTTAAAGCGAGAGGAGAAAGATTTAAAAGGGACCAAAGGGCAACTTTTTCCACACAGAGGGTTGTTTGTATGTGGAATGAACTGTCAGAGGAAGTGGTAGAAGCAGATACAGTTAAAACACTTAAAAGACATATAGACAGGTACATGAATAAGAAAGGTTGAGAGGGATATGGGCCAAACACAGGCAAGTGGGACTAATTCAGTTTGGGAAACTTGGTTAGCATGGACAGGTTGGACCAAAGAATCTGCTTCTGTGCTGTATGACTCCATGAGGAAAGAAACGTAGAGATATTACGGAAGAGAATTTCAAGGAGAGGGCCAAGGTAGAAACTCAGTGACCCTGAGAACAGAAATCTGTGGGACACATTTACACGGAAATCAACTACAGAAACACAGAGGCAAGGAATAAATTTTTATCACAGTCGCTATGCCAACAACAATCCATTAGACTGAAGCTATTCTAAGTATAAATGAGTAGCAAGATTCAGCTTGACAAACACAGTCACATGAGACTTTCTGGTAACTACAGGCAGGGGCAATCTCTGACAAAATGTGTCCAGCTCTTTTTTAAAAACTAAATACAAAAGCTCTGCATGTAAGTTGGGGAATAACAGGTTCAATTTCACAGGCAAGGGTAGCTTGTAAATATTATACACATTGGTTTAGGATTTGCAAATAAATACCCAGCCGTTTAAAGATCAGCAATCTTTACCTTGTCCTCTTAATCTCCTTGAAGCATTTATTAAGTCTTGACAATTCCAAACAATAAAATAAAGACAAATCTTACTTTTCTCTTCTTCAACCTCCTTCCTGCTACCATCTGACTCATCATCACTCAAGATGATCCTTACAGCTGAAGAGGAACTCTTCCTCCTTGAAGGGAAAGATTTGATGCAATCTTCATCATCACTATGGAGTAACTCCTTCTGGGAACTGCCCAGACAAATGGCAATATTGTTCACATCCTTTAACTCTGCACCAGGTTCTCTTGGAGACAGCCTGGCCGGATTATCCTTGATCTCTTCACTAGCAGCATTTTTCAAATACTGATCGCTCCCAATTTTGGGAGAAGTCAGTCCACTGGAATTTATATTCTTAAGGTTATTCGTTTTTTGCACTGTGGGCTCTGTGCTTGAAGGCGAAGTTACTTTCAATCTACTGCTTTCTTTCCATGGCGTTTCAAAATCATCCAGATCATCCCAGTCATCTAGGTTAATAACAGAGGAAAATGACTGTTCAGGGTCAAGCTTCTGAGAAACAGGACTGGTTATTGCAGCATGCCTCAGAGCTGGCGAACTGGATAACAAAGGAAAAGCTGTCTGTGAGGTCAATTCTGACTGCTTGGTAGTTTGTTTCAAAATATTATTGATTTTTGGTTGCTGCTCCTTAGGTTTTGTTGAGTGTAGGTTTAATTGTGGCTTACTCACGATCACATTCTTGAAAGCATTCACATCTCTATCCTTCAGAGCACAGGTATTGTTTAGTCCTTGGAAACTTGGTGTTCCAACAGTGCCTGGGAGAATCTTCTTAAACGTGAATGCCCTGTCAATAATGAAGTACATTCAAATGTAAATTCTATTTGGAACAGTGCTGATTTTTTGTAATATTAATTTGACATAGACTTTAAAATGGTTAAGCAAGATATTACTTCCATTTTGCTATCCCCTCTCTTTTTAAAAGAACATTTGTTTGTAGGCTGTGGGAATTGCTGGAAAGCCAACTTTACTGCTCATTCAGAGTTACCCTCAAGGATCCAAACACTGCACCTTGACATTTAGCAGCATTGCTGACACTCAATCCCTATCTATCAAAACTATGAGGCTCACCAAAAGGCACAAGTCAGGAACCCATAACAAAATATTCTTCATTTTCCTGAATGAGTGAATGTACAAGAAGCTTGACACCATCCAGAACAAAGCAGTCCACCTGATTGGCATCCTATCCAACACCTTCTGCACTCACATCTACTGCTACCAATGCACAACAGCAACTGTGCGTACCATCTATAAAATGCATTGCTGTGATTTATCACAGCTCCTCTGACAACACCTTTCAATCTGTGACGGCTAACACACAGAAAGACAAAGGGCAGCAAATACACAGGAATACCACTTCCTGCAAATTCCTCTCCAAGCCACACACCATTGGGACTTGGAACTATATTATTGTTACCACAGTCATTAGATCAAGCTCAGAATCACAGTAGTGTCTTAAGTTCAGGAGGCCATTCAGCTCAGCTCACCAGCACTTTCTCAAGGGCAAATAGAAATGGACAACAATGCTGGCTTCATCAGCATTGTTGTGGTTCTGTTCGCCGAGCTGGGAATTTGTCTTGCAAACGTTTCGTCCCCTGTCTAGGTGACATCCTCAGTGCTTGGGAGCCTCCTGTGAAGCGCTTCTGTGCTGTTTCCTCCGGCATTTATAGTGGCCTGTCTCTGCCGCTTCCGGTTGTCAGTTCGAGCTGTCCACTGTAGTGGCCGGTATATTGGGTCCAGGTCGGTGTGTTTGTTGATAGAGTCTGTGGATGAGTGCCATGCCTCTAGGAATTCCCTGGCTGTTCTCTGTTTGGCTTGTCCTATAATGGTAGTGTTGTCCATTAAAAATGGCCCAGAAAAAATGGCCAAACTAACACACAAAGAAGAGGACACCACAACACACACCTGGGTTAAAAACCTCTCCCACAGACAGCTCACAGACACGGAAAGAACCATACTGGCCAAGGGACTCAACTACAACCACAGGGACGCCAAGACAGCAGACTTCCTAGCAGCACTAAAATGCACACTCAGGAACAATGGACTGACAGAAGAGACACAACAAACTGTGAGACAAAGTATCGTATCACTGATAACAAGAAAAAAACAAACACATAACCTCAACACCAAGGAGAGGGAAGCACTAAAATCACTAAGAAACGATAAGAACATAATCATACTACCAGCAGACAAAGGCAGAATGACAGTCATCCTGGACAAAGCAGAGTACATGCAAAAAGCACAACTACTTGCAGATACCAACACCTACCAAAAGAGGGAGTTTGACCCCACCCCACAGCTCACCAATAGGATAAACAACACACTGAGGAATCTACAAAAAAAAGGGACAGATAACCAGGTTTGACCAACAAAGAATGAAACCTGAAAGCAACAACACCCCCAGATTCTATGGACTACCCAAAGTGCACAAACCAGACATCCCACTCAGACCCACAGTATCACTACCAGGGACACCATCACACAAACTGGCTAAAGAACTACAGCAGAAACTGAAACACCTGATCAGCGGATCCAGACAATCTATACAATCGACACAGGAATTCTTGGACATCATCAGAAATATACACATAGACAAGAAAGAAACTATGGTCTCATTCGATGTAACGGCACTATTCACCTCCATCGACAAAACACTAGCCAAAGAAACAATAGCCAACCTGCTGGACAGACATAACAGACAACAGGACGTTGAACCTATCAACAAAGACGGCATACTTAAACTACCAGACTTGTGCCTCACAACACACTTCACATTCAACAACCAAATATACGAACAAATCAACGGAACACCCATGGGCTCACCGATCTCTGGACTCATAGCAGAAGCAGTAATGCAAAGGTTAGAACAAACAGTCTTACCACAACTTCAACCCAAACTCTGGGTCAGATACGTGGATGACACCTTTGTAATAATTAAAAACACAGAAATTGAGAACACACACCAGATCATCAACGCCACACTCACAGGAATCCGATTCACTAGAGAGGAAGAAAAGGACAACCAACTCCCATTCCTAGACGTGATGGTACAGAGAACACCGAACGGAGAATTCACCACAAAGGTTTACAGGAAAGCCACACACACAGACCAAGTCCTGAACTATGAAAGCAACCACCCCAACACACACAAACGAAGTTGCATCAGGACACTATTCAAAAGGGCCACAACACACTGCAGCACACCAGAACTACAAAAAGAGGAAGAGGAACACCTATACAAAGTATTCGCCAAAAACTGATACCCTCGCAATTTCATCAACAGATGCCTAAGGGAGAGACAACGGAACGAGGACATGCCGCAACCCAAAGGACTAGCCACACTACGATACATCAGGAGCATTTCTGAACTGACAGCCAGACTACTGCGACCACTAGGACTCATAACAGCACACAAACCAACAGCCACACTCAGACAACAACTCACCAGAACAAAGGACCCGATACCCAACATGAGCAAAACCAATGTAGTGTACAAAATCCCATGCAAGGACTGCACAAAACACTACATCGGACAAACAGGAAGACAGTTAACGATCCATATACACGAACACCAACTAGCCACGAAACGACACGACCAGCTATCCTTAGTAGCCACACACACAGATGACAAGCAACATGAATTCGACTGGGACAACACTACCATTATAGAGCAAGCCAAACAGAGAACAGCCAGGGAATTCCTAGAGGCATGGCACTCATCCACAGATTCTATCAACAAACACATCGACCTGGACCCAATATACCGGCCACTACAGTGGACAGCTCGAACTGACAACCGGAAGCGGCAGAGACAGGCCACTATAAATGCCGGAGGAAACAGCACAGAAGCGCTTCACAGGAGACTCCCAAGCACTGAGGATGTCACCTAGACAGGGGACGAAACGTTTGCAAGACAAATTCCCAGCTCGGCAAACAGAACCACAACAACGAGCATCCGAGCTACAAATCTTCTACCAAACTTTGTTCATCAGCAATGCCATGAAAGAATAAGTCATCTTTTTTCAGAATAAAAAATAATTATCAATTCTCTATTGAAGGGTCTTATTTAATCTGCTACCACCATCTTTTAGGGCAGTGTGTTCTGGATTACAACTACTCACTTTTGTTCTCTTCATGTTGTCTCTATTCTTTAGCCAATCATTGTTATCTAGTCAATCAAAATCCTGCAAGATTTTGAATATCTCCATCAAATCTCTGCTGAACCTTTTCTACTTTGAGTACAAACTCAGTTTCTCCATTGTTTCCAACAACTAAGCTCCCTCATCCCTAGGCCTATTCTCCTAAATCTCCTCCTCACACTCTCTAAGGTTGTGTCACCCTTTCTAAAACATAGTACCTAGAACTATGTTGAACTATCATGGATTGAGTACCAGTTAGCTGAAAGTAGAGAATCAGGGAATGTTTCCACTGTTTGAGGCATTCTGCTGTTACGTACAGATAAATAGAAACCTACGGTCACATTTAACAATTAGGAGTTCTATAACACAAGGTTACAATAGACAAATCAGTAGAAGACAACTCGTAAATAGGTAAGTATTTCACACAAAATGTGGAAGCGTGTTACAGCGAATACTGCTGTAAATTTAGATTTTTAGAAAGGGACATAAGAATGTTCAATCAATACACATTTTAATGTCACTTCTACTGTCAACCTAACCACAAGTGTTCACGTATCCATGTAAAACAACACATGTTCAATGCAATCGGATGTTTTATACCTACCCTTGTTTGTGCTTTCCAAGTGAAAGCTTGTTGTGGATTCCCTTCTCTGAGTGAAGATCCAGATGTTTCTGCAGGTTGTTTTGTGGTAAGCAAGTCATTCTGCAGCACAGATCAAGTTCAAATAATGGTTCAGTGTCAGATTAATTTATGATCCTTCTTTTTAAAAAAAAAGATATTTTACTTTCTCTTTGCACACCATCCCTCCCTGGTCAAATGTGTTCTATCCCACATTTCTACTAATGTCGCAATACAGCAATCCACACAAAGTATGGTCCAAGTCAACTCCCAATCTGCTTTAAACAAAAGAAACCAAAGAACTGCACATGTTGGCAATCAGAAACAATATCAGAGATTGTTGGAAAAACTCAGCAGGTCATACAGCATCTGTGGAGAGAAAGCAGAGTTAACTGTGGGCGGCACGGTGGCACAGTGGTTATCACTGTTGCCTCACAGCGCCAGAGATCCGGGTTCAATTCCCGCCTCAGGTGACTAACTGTGTAGAGTTTGCACGTTCTCCCCGTGTCTGCGTGGGTTTCCTCCGGGTGCTCCGCTTTCCTCCCACAGTCCAAAGATGTGCAGGTTAGGTGAATTGGCCATGCTAAATTGCCCCTAGTGTTAGGTAAGGGGTAAATGTAGGGATATGGGTGGGTTGTGCTTCGGCGGGGCGGTGTGGACTTGTTGGGCCGAAGGGCCTGTTTCCACACTGTAAGTAATCTAATCTAATCATCTAATCTAATCTAATCTAAAAACAGTTCAAGGCCATTGACCTTCAGAACTGGATTCAGAAATGTTAATTCAGCTTTCTCTTCACATATGCTTTCTGATTTTGTTTCCAAGCTGTTTTGCTTTCTCTATCAGAGTGATACTTCCTCAGTTTCGTTCGCACCAAGCCTGAAGATTGTGGGTTCAAGTCTAAATCTGGAAACTTGACACTCCCAGGTTCAGTACTGAGGAACTGTCAGAGGTCCCACCTTTCAGACGAGAGGTCAGACAGATGCAAGTAAATGTAAAAACCCTTTAGATTAGATTACTTTACAGTGTAGAAACAGGCCCTTCGGCCCAACAAGTCCACACCGCCCCGCCGAAGCGCAACCCACCCATACCCCTACATTTACCCCTTACCTAACACTACGGGCAATTTAGCATGGCCAATTTACCTGACCTGCACATCTTTGGACTGTGGGAGGAAACCGGAGCACCCGGAGGAAACCCACGCAGACACGGGGAGAACGTGCAAACTCCACACAGTTAGTCGCCTGAGGCGGGAATTGAACCCGGATCTCTGGCGCTGTGAGGCAGCAGTGCTAACCACTGTGCCACCGTGCCGCCCACGGTGTTAATGGAAGGGCATGGGGTCATGCCAATATACTGGCTATTATTTACCCATCAACTAAAATCATTCAGATAATCTGATCTTTTTTATATTGCTATTCATCAGACCTCACTGTGCATATATAGCTGCTGCATTTCTTTCAAAGGCTATACTTTACAAGGACTTCACTGGCTGTAAAGCTTTGGGACATTCAGAGGTCATGAAATTTTACAGTTGCTAATCGATCCTTTGCCCTCTGCCAGAAAATGAAATTTACCCTCAATTTCAGTTCAGAGCTGTGCAATCGCTGGTGTCCCTACCAGTCAGTGCTGCATTGGAAAGGGTTGTTAAACTAAAAGGTGACTCTTCAACTGGACTTGAAACATTAACTCTGCTTTCTCACCACAGATGCTGCGAGAGTTATTGAGTTTCTCAATTTCTTTTTCTCCCTGAGAACTCATGTCATCTCATTAAGAGAGTTTGTAATCATTGTATTGGTTCTGGCCCCTTAAGGGGATTGAAACTGATCAGTGTGGGCCCTTTAACCATTGCAAACTGTCCTCGCCTCTTTTATAAGGTGCAGTTATCATCGAGAGCCTGCTCTGGCCCCACTCAGGGCAGAGTAATCATTGCAGAGCGCACTCAGTCACAGAGCAGCCGCAGCCACCCTCATCCCTGCACCCGTCCCCACGCTCACACCCTCATCTCTCCCTCCCCCACGCTCACACCCTCATCTCTCCCTCCCCCACACACACACCCTCATCCCTCCCTCCCCCACGCTCACACCCTCATCCCTCCCTCCCCCACGCTCACACCCTCGTCCCTCCCTCCCCCACGCTCACACCCTCGTCCCTCCCTCCCCCACGCTCACACCCTCGTCCCTCCCTCCCCCACGCTCACACCCTCGTCCCTCCCTCCCCCACGCTCACACCCTCGTCCCTGCACCCGCCCCCACGCTCACACCCTCGTCCCTGCACCCGCCCCCACGCTCACACCCTCGTCCCTGCACCCGCCCCCACGCTCACACCCTCGTCCCTCCCTCCCCCACGCTCACACCCTCGTCCCTCCCTCCCCCACACTCACACCCTCATCCCTCCCTCCCCCACACTCACACCCTCGTCCCTCCCTCCCCCACACTCACACCCTCGTCCCTGCACCCGCCCCCACGCTCACACCCTCGTCCCTCCCTCCCCCACGCTCACACCCTCGTCCCTCCCTCCCCCACACTCACACCCTCATCCCTCCCTCCCCCACACTCACACCCTCGTCCCTCCCTCCCCCACACTCACACCCTCGTCCCTGCACCCGCCCCCACGCTCACACCCTCATCCCTCCCTCCCCCACGCTCACACCCTCATCCCTCCCTCCCCCACACTCACACCCTCATCCCTCCCTCCCCCACACTCACACCCTCATCCCTCCCTCCCCCACACTCACACCCTCGTCCCTCCCTCCCCCACACTCACACCCTCGTCCCTCCCTCCCCCACACTCACACCCTCGTCCCTCCCTCCCCCACACTCACATCCACCCTCATCCCTATCCCTCTTCCTCCCCCCACACCAACTCCAGGCCCCGAGCCATCGCCAGGCCACTCTCACTGACCCCAGCGCCCCCCGTCCCCTCTCCCTCACCCCTCACCCCTCACCCCTCACCCCTCACCCCTCACCCCTCACCCGGCGCTCTCTCTCGCTCCCCTCCGCCGTCCAGTCCCAGGTTGAAATACCGCGCAAACCCCGCGGCCAATGACAGGCGTCTCCAGGAAGTGGGTCGGAGGTCACGGATCTACTTCCGCCCGCGGTTGCTGTGGTAACGGTTTGAAGGAGTGCTCCCTGTCCCCCTCAGAGCAGGTCCTGGGACCATCTCCTGAACATGAAGGACTTGTGGAAATCAGGGAGTTATGACCAAAATTAACAGCCAGACACTTCCACAGCCCATGGGCTATTATAAATACACCACCCTCCCCACAACAAACCTTCATTGGGCAAAACAGAACTTAGAAATTGAAAAGCTGCTGGTTATGGTTATGATGCTTATGGACTGGGCATGTCGTCCACATGGTTGACACGAGACTGCCCGAGCAAGTGCCCTACTCCCAGCTCCCATGGCAGGTGGACTCCAGGTGGACAGAGGAAGCTCTTCAGGGATACCCCTCAAGGCCTCACTGGGGAAGTGCGGCATTCCCACAGACACTTGGCAGTCACTTGCCCAAAACCATCCAAAATGGAGGAGGAGCATCCAGGAAGGTATCGAGCACCTCGAGACATGCCGTCAGGAAATAAGTGGAATCCAGACGAAAACAGCAAAAGGAGAGCGCTGCCACACTCACACCCAACCGACCCCTTGCTGTGACCACCACGTGGTCAGGGTGTGGCAGAGTCTGCAGAAGCCACATGGGTCTTTACAACTACCTCTGGACTCACCCTGAGAATACAAGAGAGTCATCCCCTGGAAAGGGACCACCGATAATGATGATTTAATTACACCAAGAACGTTTGTGGTAATTAGAAATTTTCAGATTCAACAGGAAAATGTGAGTATAGAGGAAGTTAGATATGAAGTTAATTAGAAAAGAGGTCACTTGCACTTCTGCAGCACCTTTTACAGATATTACTGTTACTGGGACCTTCAGCAGCAACATTAAGGGCTTTGGAACAGTTGAGCAGATTTGCAGGATAAAAAGATGTCGTTGGAAAGGATGCTGATCATAGAATCCCTACAGTGTGGAAGCAGGCCATTCAGCACATTGAGTCCACACCGACCCTCCAAAGAGCTTCCCACCCAGACCCACCACCCCCAACCCTGAGTAAGCAATACTCTGCATGTAACTCATTACAATGACATGTACAACATGGAAACAGACCCTTTGGTCCAATTCATTCATGACAACCAGATATCCTAAATTAATCTAGACCCATTTGCCAGCATTTGGCCCATATCCCTCTCAACCTTTCCTCTTCATATATCCATCCAGATGTTTTTTAATGTTGTAATTGTACCGGCCTTCACCACTTTCTCTGACAGTTTGTTCTATACACGCACCACCTTCTCTGTGAAAAAGTTACCCCTTACATGCCTTTTAAATCTTTCCCCTCTCACCTTAAACCTATGTCATCTCGTTTTGGATTCCCTTGTCTTGGGGAACACCTTGCCTATTTTGGGTTTAACACAAATGTATCCTGAGGGACAGGATGTACATGTATTTGGAAAGGCAAGGACTGATTAGGAATAGTCAACATGGCTTTATGCGTAGGAAATCATGTCTCACAATCTTGATTGAGTTTTTTGAAGAAATAACAAAGAGGATTGAAATGGGCAGAGGGGTAAGGCATTTGACAAGGTTCCCCATGGGAGACTGGTGAGCAAGGTTAGATCTCACAGAATACAGAGAGACCTCGCCATTTGGATACAGAACTGGCTCAAAGGTAGAAGACAGAGGGTGGTGGTGGAGGGTTGTTTTTCAGACTGGAGGCCTGTGACCAGTGGAGTGCCACAAGGATCGGTGCTGGGTCCACTACTATTCATCATTTATATAAATGATTTGGGTGCAAGTAGAGGTATAAGAGGTATAGTTAGTAAGTTTACAGATGACACCAAAATTGGAGGTGTAGTGGACAGCAAAGAAGGTTACCTCAGATTTCCACAGGATCTTGATCAGATGAGCCAATGGGCCGAGAAGTGACAGAGGAGTTTAATTTAGGTAAATGTGAAGTGCTGCATTTTGGGAAAGCAAATCTTAGCAGGACTTATACACTTAATTATAAGGTCCTAGGGAGTGTTGCTGAACAAAGAGACCTTGGAGTGCAGGTTCATAACCTCTTGAAAGTGGAGTTGCAGGTAGACAGGATAGTGAAGAAGGCGTTTGGTATGCTTTCCTTTATTGGTCAGAGTATTGAGTACAGGAGTTGGAAGGTCATGTTGCGGCTGTATAGGACATTGGTTAGGCCACTGTTGGAATATTGCGTGCGATTCTGGTCTCCTTCCTATCGGAAAGATGTTGTGAAACTTGAAAGGGTTCAGAAAAGATTTACAAGGATGTTGCCAGGGTTGGAGGCTCTGAGCTATAGGGAGAGGCTGAACAGTCTAGGGCTGTTTTCCCTGCAGCGTCGGAGGCTGAGGGGTGATCTTCTAGAGGTTTATAAAATCATGAGGGGCATGGATAGGATAAATAGACAAAGTTTTTTCTCTGGGGTGGGGGAGTCCAGAACTAGAGTGCATAGGTTTAGGGTGAGAGGGGAAAGATATAAAAGAAACCTAAGAGGCAACTTTTTCACTCAGAGGGTGGTGCGTGTATGGAATGAGCTGCCAGAGGAAGTGGTGGAGGATTGTAGAATTGTAACATTTAAAAGGCATCTGGTATATGAATAGGAAGGTTTGGAGGGATATGGGCCAGGTGCTGGTAGGTGGGTCTAAATTGGGTCGTCATGGACGAATTGGACCGAAGGGTCTGTTTCCGTGCTGTACATCTCTATGACTCTATAAATGTCAATCTGTACCTTATGCAAGAAAAAGAAAACTGCTTGATGGCAAAAGGACAGAAACTTTATTTCATTTGTGGAAAGCTTAACAGACAACCAAATAAAAATGCAATACAAGAACAGAAATTATATTCTGTACTATTCTTGAGCAAATGCTCAACATATTAATTCAGCTTCCGTGAAGAGAGTACTGAAAAGAGTTTAATCATTAAGTGGAGTTAGAAATCTGGAAATTCTATTGCCCAAAAAGCTGGTGAGGCTGGATGTCAACTGAAAATTTCAAAACTAAGTGTGATGGATTTTTGTTAGGTACGGTAATTAAAAGATTACAGAACCTCGCTAAATAAAATAAAGTTAAATTGTTGATCGGTCGTGTTCTATTTGAAATAACAAGCCAGGTTTGAGGCTGAATAGCTTCTGCCTTTTTCTTATGATCCTAAGTATTTATATGAAAGCACCACAGGTTTTACATTTCCAGCCTAAAGTCATTCAACTCATGTCACTAACATAACCAACCTTCACCAGATGTAAAAGTATCCAGTCTGATTGGTTTCAATTCCAGCCTCCATCGAAGAGTAAAATCAATTTCAGTTCCAAGTGCAGCAGCTATAAAACCTACCAGCCTGACTTACATTGCAACATAAAGCAAGAATCTTCTTCAAGTGATTTTTCACCATTTAAAAAAAAAAATTCTTATGTGAGTAACCCTAAAGAATCCAGCATTTATTGACAACTCCTAGTTGTCCTGAAGAAACTGATGGGAAACTGCCTTTGTTGCAGTCCTTGAGGCATTGGCACACCCACAGTGCTTTAGCCAGGGAGATCCAGCAACAGTGAAGAAACTATGAAGTAGTTCCAAATCAGAATGAAGAATGGTTGTGAGGGGAATTTTCAAGTTGTGTCGTTCTCATGCATTTGCTGCCCTTATCTTTCTCAATGGTTGAGGTCACAGTTTTGGAAAATGCTTGAGGAGCTACCGCAGCCCATCTTGTACACATCGCTGTCACTATGCTTCAGTGGTGAAGAGAGTAAATGTGGAAAATTATGGATATGGTACCAATCAAGTGGTCATCTTTGCCCAGGATAGTGTCAAACGTCTTGAGTGTTGTCAGAGCAATACCCGTTCAGGCAAAGAGAGTATTTGATGACATTCCTGACTTGTACCGTGTAGATGAACAAGGCTTTGGGGAGTCAAAGTGAGCAACATGCCACAGAATTCCTGGTCTCTCATCAGTTGCTATAGACTTCATATAGCTAATCCAGTAAATTATTGGTAACCTCTATGAAGTCAATAATGGTGGTTTCAAAGATTGAACTGCCATAGAACATCGGGGGTGATGGTTATATT
This sequence comes from Chiloscyllium punctatum, assembly GCF_047496795.1. Taxonomy (NCBI): domain Eukaryota; kingdom Metazoa; phylum Chordata; class Chondrichthyes; order Orectolobiformes; family Hemiscylliidae; genus Chiloscyllium; species Chiloscyllium punctatum. The sequence goes on from NC_092786.1 coordinate 58,528,632, forward strand.
CTCTCAATTGTTGGCGAGAGTCATTGCTTGTGTGGTGTGATGTTACTTGCTGCTCATCAGCCCAAGCTGGATGTTGTACAAATCTTGCAATATGAACACAAGCTGCTTCAGTGTCTGAATGGTACTGAACATTGTGCTGTCATCCACAACTATCCTAACTTGTGATTTAATGACGGAGCGAAAGTTGTCCTTTCAGTTAGGTATAACTCCAATCAATGGAGAGTTTTGTTTTCCCTTGGAATCCCATTGACATGAGTTTTATTAGGGTTCCTTGGTACTACACTCAGTCAAATATTGCCTTGATGTCAGGAGCAGTTACTCTCACCTCACCTTTGGAGTTCAGCTCTTTTGGACAGGTTTGGACCAAAGCCAAAGTAAACTTGGTGGAACTAGAACAGAGTGTTCATGTTCAAGTTATCGCTGAACAAATTCCCACTTGACAGCACCGTCAATAGCTCCTTTCATCAATTTGCTCTTGATTGAGAGTAGATTCAGAATGGTGAGTGGCTAGATTAGATCTGTCCTGCTTTTTGTGTACAGGTCATACACATTCCACATTGCCAGGTAAATGTCAGAGCTGTAGCTGTGCTGGAACAGCTCAGCTGGGGCATGACTATATCTGGAATACAAGTCCTTAGTATTATTACTAAACTGTTATCCCTGATCAAAGACTTTGCAATATCCTGTGCCCTCAGCTGTTTTCTAATATCACATGGAGTGAAGTGAATTGCTTTAGGAGTGGTTTCTGTGATGTTGGGGAAGTCCAGGAGAAGGCTGAGATGGATCATCTGTTCAGTACTTCTGGCTGAAATTGGATGCAAATGCATCAATTTTGCTTTTTGAACTGACGTGCTAGGCTCCCCAAGCATTGAAGGTGAGGATATTTGTGCAGACCTTCTACCTCTTAGTTGTCTAATTGTCAACTGCCATTCAAGATGTGGCAGGACTGCAGACTTCAGATTTGGTTTGTTGGTTATGGAGTTGCTTATAGAAAAGGTTTGGAGGGATATGGGCCAGGTACTGGCAGGTGGGGCTAGATTGGGTTGGTATATCTGGTTGGCATGGACAGGTTGGACCGAAGGGTCTGTTTCCATGCTGCACATCTCTATGACTCTGACTCTATAATTGCTGATTCTGCTATTTAGCACACAAACAGTTCTGTGTTGTTGCTTCAGCAGGTTGACATCTCATATTTAGGTATGTCTGGTGCTGCTCCTGGCATGCTCTCCTCATTGAATCTAGCCTGATGGTAATGGTAGAGCAGTGTATATGCTGGGCCATAAGGCTGTAGATTGCGATTACCATTTACAATTCATAGTGACATTGTGACTGCACTAAGTTTCTCCATTGCAGTTACTGGCATTAAAATAAAAGCAGCAGCTTCAGAAAAACCATGCATTGGAATCTGACAAAAGGCCTGTATCTTAAGATGGCCAAGATGCTTATCCACAGGTCCTGGTTGGATGTGGCCTTATAGAGGATGATGTTCACTTTGACTGCCTGTCTCTCTTTTGTGACATGGTCTCTACTCAGGGAGGATGGAGAGAAATTTGTGTGATTTAGAATTATTTAGAATTATGTTTACTGTCAGAGACACAGAGGTCTTGTTTTCTCTTTTCCAATCATGATGACAGGTCTAAATCTGGAACTTTAAGCTATTTTTGCTCTTTTTTGATGTTGGTGAGATTTCACTGTGGTTTAAGCATACTTTGCATTTGTTTCAGATTTGCAGCATTGAGATTTTTTAATTAAGGCTCTGGTTTCTATTGAAGTTTTGCCACTGAATTCAGATAGCTGTGTAAAGCTCATTGGCAAAAATATCTTTATTTTAATCTCAAACTCTAGCTAAAATGATCAATTTGAGTATCAATCATAGGTTTTTAATCACTCATTCAGGAATCCAGTCAGCACTTATTTGAAAAATTCATTCATTTGCCACAGAAGTGATCCTTTTTATAAATGCTACATTTACTCCAAGCTGAAATTTGACACTAATTTGAATGGATTTAATGTAGTGAGCTTTTAAAATTGGTCATTAGAAATCATTTTATGCTTGGAGAAATAAAAAAGTATAGTCAGTATTATTAAACCTCAGTGCAATTTGGATTAAGAAGCAGTTTGGAAAATAGATATTTTTAAGTAGTAATCAACATTGTAAATATTTCCCCTTGTAGGACTTCAGCCAAGCTATTTAGTAATATCTCATCCGAAGAGGATTCCATTGCACCTGAGCAACTCTGACACCTCAAAGCAAGGGGATGGGGTAGGAAGCACATGCTGCCAAGCCACACATGTTCTTTCCTCGTTCAATGTAGAAATATCTACAAAAAAAAGAAAAATATTGTATTTTGTTAGCACCTTTTACAACCTCAGGATGTCCCAAAGTCATTAATGCAGAAAAATGACTGTCAGTTTTATTTATGGTAATTAAACTAGCTTCCATGGACAACAGGACGTACAGACATCAGTTGGTGAAAAGGTTTGAATAAGTAAGTGTGTTTCAGGGTTAATGTTACAGTGACATATTTTTTCAGGCATTGAGTAGCTTTGTTACTATAAGCCCTGGGGGATTGAGTAAGTCTGGCCTTAGCATGGCCAACACTTGTATGATGACTTGAGGCCCTCAAAACTCACTCAACCAAAAAGGTAGTTTAGCTCCTATGCACATTTAATTGTTAGATACAAAATAGGTTTATCTGAAACTAATCGCGTGCTGATGTGTCAAGAGCATTATACAGAATAATCCCAACAAATAACCTGTTAAGTCAATTTCACATATTCCTATTCTGCCTGTAACATCTGCAGCCTGGATGTGTCTTTGTTATGTGTTTACATGGAGTGTGAGAGATTTCATTATTTTGAAGGGGCTTTGCTTCCACTCTTGGTCCCACTACTATGACATTAATATATATTTGGAGTTGTGGAACATGGGAATATTTTAAAGAAGTGGGGTTCAGCGTAACATCAGCTGCAACTCAGGGGGGGCTGGGGGGGCATATTGTCAACTGCTACTTTGTGTGTCTTTATGTAAGTGGTTAAATAAACACTGAAATTTTCACTTAAAATTAACATAATGTGGTGTATCTTTTTACTTATATTTGAGCACGTAGGGCAACAGAAGAGAGGATATCCCAACACACTAAATATTGACCTGGAGACCTCCCTGACTTCATGGCTCAGCTCAAACTCACTCAACAAACCAAGCCATTGGAATGCTTATTATTTTACACACTAAAAAGGCATTCTAAAATGCACATACTTGGTCTTTAAAAAAAACACTATCAATTTGAACAAAATGTTACAGACCCATCAATTCCCCAGGAAGTACCCCAGGAATTCTTCACAATCCAGTACTTTGTCCCATTGGACACTCCATAGCCCACAGCCAGCACAGCATGATTCACTTTATCTGGTGTAGAACTGCAGTCTGGGCTGTGGAAGAATTATGCTTAGTAAATCATATGTTCCGATTGCTATTTAATAAATCAAAATCCTTGTATCTATGTGCAACTTATTAGAAAATTGCAGAAAGAACAACTTAAAAAAGGACAGAACGTATTTTCTAAATAGTGAAAAGTTAGAAAGTGAAGGTCCACAAAGATTTGGCAGTCAAGATACACAGATCATTAAATGCTCATGCTCTAATAGACCAACAAATTGCTACAGAGGACAAAACCATCAGGGGTAGGAGTCATGTTTCAGATGTTCAAAACCCTGGTTAAACCACACCAGGAGCTATTGTTACCAGTTCTGGTTATTGCACCTTAGGAAGAATACACTTTGAAGAAAATGTAGCATTGATTAAATGAAGAAAAGTTACATAAACCAGTCTTCTCTCTTCCATAATTTAGAAGGTTAAGAGTTAATTTGTTTGAAATTTAAGATATTCGAGGGATTTAAGATTTAAGATATTGATGGGGTAGATGTACAGAATATTTTTCTGCTGTTTGGGAAGTCTAGAGAACTAGTGGATATCATTGACATTACAGCCAGACCTTTCAGGAGTAAAAGTTGAAGACATTTCTACATGCAAAGGGTCGTCAAAGTTTGCATCTCCCTTCTGTAAATAGTAACTGATGTAGGGATCAATTATTAAATTTAAAACAGTTTAACAAATTTTTGTTAACCAAAGTAATGAAGGGATATTGGCTAGAGACGTGTAGAAATTAGATCATAGATCAGCCATTGAATGTTAGAACACGCTCAAGGACCTGAATAGTCTACCCTGTTCCTAAGGCCTGATAGGACAGGCAACGAGCAGATACTCCACAGTGAAGGAACATGTCAGGGTAGGGTCTCCTAGGATTTTCCAAAGAACGCCATACAATGGGCTTTCTGATTGACCCATTGAACCTGCTAGGTGCAGAGATTTTGCTACAGCTTCAGCAAAAGCCTCAAAAATGATTATCTTGAAGGAGATCAGTAATAAGGCAAAGATGGCCTGGCAGATCCATCATATGCTGCCACTTTTCCAGCTGCTTTACGACTGTGAAGCCGTTTTTGGACTGTACCCTCTATGTTGCAACAAAATGACAGCAAGACACTAGCATTGACATAGAACCTTTCATAACTTAAGGAAGTCCCAATACACTTTAGAATCAAGAAAATACTTTTGAAGTGCAGTCATTGTTGTAATAAATGAAACAACTTCTGCACACAGTAAGGTTCCACAAGCAATGCAGTAATAACCAGACAACTGTTTTAGTGATAAAGATTATGGTATAAATATTATCCATGACAATTTACCCTGCTTTATTTCAAAAAGGGCCCCCAAGACTTTTTCCAATATCTGAGAGGGCAAAGAGGGCCCCAGTTTAATGTTCCACCTGAATCGTCTGTTCCAGCATTGCTTCAGGACTGCACTGGGAGGGTCAGCCCAAATTATCTGCTCAAGTCTCTGGAGTGGGACTTGAACCCATAGCTTCCTAACTCAGTCAAGTGAGCTACCCAATAAATCATCGCTGACACCGTGATTCAACCTCAGTCAGAGTGAGCACTGTATGCAGGCCATACTGTGCTAACAGCCTTGTTATCTGCATCTTGGAATAAGGGTCTTTTACACAGTTAAGTCCCACTCCATCACACTTGTGTTCCTGGAAGATTTGGTACTACAACTTTAAACTTCCTTATCATTTTCAGGAGAGGTCATGAGTACAAGCTCTAATTATAGCAAGTATTCCATCTAGCCCTTGTTCCAGTTCATTAGTGGAGTGAACCACAGCTGTGTGTTGGTCTGTGAATCACAAAGTTATAAGTTACCATCTTTGCCCATGATGAATGGAGGCAAGAGTTCTCAGAAATCTGGGTGGGCAGGTGTTTTGGGAGTGATGTGTTTTATTTGAAGGAAATGGTAGCTAGTCCATCACAGCGAACTAGTTTTCCTCATAGGTAGTTTGGAGTCAGGCTTCAAAGCAGGACCATGCTATTGAAACTTAGAGCACAGTTTGATGTAAATCATGGGAAGAATATTGCCCATAGGCTGTTAGAGGACATTGTAAACACCTTTCAGTTGAGATATTAAACCAAAGCCTTGTCTAGCCTATAAAATGATCTAATCCCATGGCCACTATTCTGAAGAAGAATATTGGAGACCTCCAAGTATCCTGGGCCGATATTCATGCCTCATCCAATATCATTTTAAAAAATTCTGATCATTTTCACAATACCGATTGTGGGAACTACAATGACATGATAAAAATACTTCTGTTCTAGCGTGTGTATTATCTTACCCCTCCCGCTCTCCAACATGGAGAAGCTCAATTGCATTCTCATCCCAAACAGACCTTTTTTTTAAAAAACTAAACCTGGAGTATAAAAATGTTAATTTTTCAATTTTTTTCATCGTACGTTGACATTGCTGCCAAGGCTAACATTTATTGCCCATTACACATTGCTCGTGGTGGTGTTGAGCTGCCATCTTAAAAATTGAGCACTTACTTGGAATAGACACCTTCTGTGTAAAGTAAAAAGTCATCAGTCACTTGAAAAGCAAAACTGACTGGGTTCAGTCTTGCCACAGCATCCACCATGCCATCTTCATCATACTACAGAACAAACAATGTTAGGTCAACATACTTTCTCAGGGGTGAGCAGTGAGTGCAGCATTCTTAGTGTGTTATAGACTCAACTCTAAATTGCAATTTAATTGGTTCTAATCCATTCCAAATAAAATCATGAAATTTAATCCAATTTGGATTTGATTTCGTTTTTATAACTTATTTCTACGTTTTGTTGGATGTGGGGATCACTGACAGAACCAACATTCATTGCCTATCATAGTCATAGAGCTGTACAGCAAGGAAACAAACCCTTCGGTCCAACTTTGTCCATGCTGACCACATATCCGAACCTAATCTAGTCCCACCTGCCAGCACTTGGCCCATATCCCTCTTAAACCTTTCCTATTCATATATCCATCCAAATGCCTTTTAAAATGTTGTAATTGTACCAACCTCCACCACTTCCTCTGGCAGCTCATTCCATACACGTACCACCCTCTGCATGAAAAAGTTGCCCCTTAAGTCCCTTTTAAATTTTTCCCCTCTCACCCTAAACTTATCAGAAATAAGGTGGGTGAACTTAAGGCGTGGATTGGTACTTGGGACTACGATGTTGTGCCAATCACGGAAACGTGGATAGACGAGGGACATGAATGGTTGTTGGAGGTTCCTGGTTACAGATCTTTCAATAAGATTAGGGAGGGTGGTAAAAAAGGAGGGAGTGTGGCATTGCTAATTAGAAATGGAATAATGGCTGCAGAAAGGCAGTTCGAGGGGGATCTGCCTTGGAGGTAGTATGGGCTGAAGTCAGAAATAGGAAAGGTGCAGTCACCTTGTTGGGTGTTTACTATAGGCCCCCCAATAGCAGCAGAGATGTAGAGAAACAGATTGGGAAACAGATTTTGGAAAGGTGCAGAAGCCACAGGGTAGTAGTCATGGGCGATTTCAACTTCCCAAATATTGATTGGAAGCTCTTTAGATCAAGTAGATTGGATGGGGCGGTGTTTGTGCAGTGTGTCCAGGAAGCTTTTCTAACTCAGTATGTAGATTGTCCCACTAGAGGGGAGGCCATATTGGATTTGGTACTCGGTAACGAACTGGGACAAGTGATGGGCTTGTTACTGGGTGAGCATTTTGGTGATGGTGACCACAATTCTGTGACTTTCACCTTGGTTATGGAGAGAGATAGGTGCATGCAACAGAGTAGGTTTTACAGTTGGGGGAAGGATAAATACAATGCTTCAAGACAGGATCTGAGGAGCATAAGTTGGGAGAATAGGCTGTCAGGGAAGGATGTCATTGAAATGTGGAACTTTTTCAAGGAACAGATACTACGTGTCCTTGATATGTATGTACCTGTCAGGCAGGAAAGAGATGGCCGTGTGAGGGAACCTTGGTTGACGAGGGAGGTTGAATGTCTAGTAAAGAGGAAGAGGGAGGCTTACATAAAGTTGAGGAAACAAGGTTTAGACAGAGCGTTGGAGGGATACAGGATAGCTAGGAGGGATCTGAAGAAAGGGATTAGGAGAGTTAAAAGAGGGCATGAAAAATCTTTGGCGGGTAGGATCAAGGATAACCCCAAGGCCTTTTATGCGTATGTGAGAAACATGAGAATGACGAGAACGAGGGTAGGTCCGATCGAGGACAGTAGTGGGAGACTGTGTATTGAGTCGGAAGAGATAGGGGAGGTCTTGAATGAGTACTTTTCTTCAGTATTTACAAATGATAGGGACCGTATTGTTGAAGGAGGAGAGTATGAAATGGACTGGTAAGCTAGAGGAGATACTTGTTAGTAACAAAGATGCGTTGGGCATTTTGAAAAACTTGAGGCCAGTTGGATAGAATACTGGCTCACCGGTCGAAGTCAGAGAGTGGTGGTAGATGGTAAATATTCAGCCTGGAGCCCAGTTACAAGTGGAATTCCGCAGGGATCAGTTCTGGGTCCTCTGCTGTTTGTAATTTTTATTAATGACTTGGAAGAGGGAGTCGAAGGGTGGGTCAGTAAATTTGCAGACGATACAAAGATTGGTGGAGTTGTGGATAGTGAGGAGGGCTGTTGTCAGCTGCAAAGGGACTTAGATATGATGCAGAGCTGGGCTGAGGAGTGGCAGATGGAGTTCAACCGTGTCAAGTATGAGGTTATCCATTTTGAAAGGACAAATAAGAATACGGAATTCAGGGTTAACGATAGGGTTCTTAGTAAGGTGGAGGAGCAGAAGGATCTTGGGGTCTATGTTCATAGCTCTTTGAAAGTTGCCACTCAGGTGGATAGAGCTTGTAAGAAGGCCTATGGTGTATTAGCGTTCATTAGCAGAGGGATTGAATTCAAGAGTCATGAGGTGATGTTGCAGCTGTACAGGACTTTGGTAAGGCCACATTTGGAGAACTGTGTGCAGTTCTGGTCGCCTCACTTTAGGAAAGATGTGGAAGCTTTGGAGAGGGTGCAGAGAAGATTTACCAGGATGTTGCCTGGAATGGAGAATAGGTCGTACGAGGATAGGCTGAGAGTGCTAGGCCTTTTCTCATTGGAACGGCGAAGGATGAGGGGTGACTTGATAGAGGTTTATAAGATGATCAGGGGAATTGATAGAGTAGACAGTCAGAGACTTTTCCCCCGGGTACAACAGAGTGTTACAAGGGGACATAAATTTAAGGTAAAGGGTGGAAGGTATAGGGGGAATGTCAGGGGTAGGTTCTTTACCCTGAGAGTAGTGGGGGAATGGAATGCGCTGCCTGTGGGATTGGCAGAGTCAGAATCATTGGTGACCTTTAAGCGGCAATTGGATAGGTACATGGATGGGTGCTTAAGCTAGGACAAATGTTTGGCACAACATCGTGTGCCGAAGGGCCTGTTCTGTGCTGTATTGTTCTATGTTCTATGTTCTAAACCCATGGGCAGCACGGTAGCACAGTGGTTAGCACTGCTGCCTCACAGCGCCAGAGACCTGGGTTCAATTCCCGCCTCAGGCAACTGACTGTGTGGAGTTTGCACATTGCCCCAGTGTCTGCGTGGGTTTCCTCTGGGTGCTCCGGTTTCCTCCCACAGTCCAAAAATGTGCAGATTAGGTGAACTGGCCATGCTAAATTGTCCATAGTGTTAGGGGCAGGAGTAAATGTAGGGGAATGGGTCTGAGTAGGTTGCATTTCAGCAGGTCGGTGTGGACTTGTTGGGCCGAAGGGCCTGCTTCCACACTGTAAGTAATCTAATCTAAACCTATGCCCTCTAGTTCTGGACTCCCCCACCCCAGGGAAAAGACCATGTCTATTTTATCCATGGCCTTCATGATTTTATAAACCTCTGTAAGGCCACCCCTCCTAAACTGATCTTGAATGGAGTGGCTTGTAAGGCAATTCAGAGGACAGTGAAGAGTCAACCACATGGCTGTGGTCTGGAATCCCATATACGCCAAACTGATAAGGATCATAAACCTAACATGAACCTGATGTTTATGCTTTATGGTCACAATTACTGACATTAACTTTCAATTCCAGATTTTTAATAAATGTCCACTAGCATAATTTGAACACATGTCAACAAGGGATTGTTTGGGCATCTAGATTACTAGTTCGGAGATGTTGTCACTATGCCACTATTTCCCCTGGTACTTGACTTAGAAAAAAAAGAACAGAAGTGGCTGGGGAACATCAAACAAGCACTACAATGCCAGGTTATGACATGATTACTGGAAGATCTGTAACCTACCTGAGTGATATTGACTATATCCTTGACAAATGCAGCAGCTTTGCTCCGCTCGAATCTACAAGTTCCATCCTACGAGAAAGACAAAAAACAAAATTTTCATAACATGACCATTAATTGGTGCACAATCACATACTTATTTGCCTGTTGCTGGCCACAAATATTAGGCAAATAAGTATCATGAGCGTGCAAATATGCACAGCATTCCAGTTGAGGTGAATCGCAGCCTCTTTACATCCACACCTCTATGCGTACTGAAGAACTGATGTCTAACAATTAGAAACAGGAATTCTTAGCTTTTAACCTTCATTTAGCATATAGGCACAAAAGAAGCTTATCGTCGGCCCTGGATGAGGTCAGCAAAATTCTGTATATGCTGGAGATTGGAAGTGTAAACAAAAACAATGCTGGAGAAACTCAGCAAGCATTGCAATATCTAGAGGACGAAGAAGAGTACAGCACAGGAACAGACCCTTCAGCCCACCAAGACTGTGCCAACACATGACACCTTTCTAAACCTAAAACCTTCTACCTCTACGCTGTCCATATCATCTATTGCCTGCCTATTCACATAGTTGTCAGGATGCATCTTAAATGTTGATATTGTGTCTGCCTCCACCATCTGGTCTGGCAGCACACTCCAGGCACTCACCATCCCCCATAAAATAAAACTTGCCTCTCACATCTTCCTTGAATTTAGCTCCTTTTACATTAAGGTTATGTTGCCAATAATTGACAATTCTAACCTGAGAAGATGACTCCAACTCTGTGCCTTTCCTTCTGTAAACTTTTATTAGAGCACCTTTCAATGTTCAAGTGAAAACAGACCAAGTTTATCCAATTTCTCCTCATAGCTAATACCCTCCAAACTAGACAACATTCTGGTAAACAGTTTTTACACCTTCTCCAATGCCTCTACATCCTTCTGGTAGTGTGGCAACTAGAGCTGTACACAATATTCCAAATGTGGCCTTTATAAGGCCTACCTGCAACATGAATTCTAATTTTTAAATCTATGATGAAAACACATTTAGTGTTTCAAGTTCACAGGTGTGACGGAAATCTCGGAATCTTCTTAGTCCCATAAGTCCTGCCACTGACAGGAAAGGCATCAGGAAACGTACATTCGATTCACATGGCATTGTACATGGAAGTGCTTCTAATGCCCTTCTGGTCAGTACCTAGAGTTTAGATCTCGTTAAAAATATTCAGAGCAATGCTACAATTTGTCATAGTTTAGGTATCTAGCTTGTACACTACTGATTTTAAACATTTGCTGTCAATCTCCTGATTGACCCTAAGACATTCAGAGAGATTAAGGTCAACTTTAGACTAGATCCAGTGTATTAAATTTTTGTGTAGGGATCTTCTGCACAACTTGCAAGGCACAACTGGTATATAATGGCTCTTCATCCCATGGGCATGATTTTGTGTCCCACCTTGGGATGTGATTTTCTCAAATATCTTTAATATTCATTTTTACTGAACAAGCATCCTTAAATTTATTACAATTAACTCTCCACATTGAGAATCTCATTCACTGGAACATCCCAACAATATATTTCAATTTGCTGAATTATCACAGTTGTGAATGAAAGGTTAATATAAGAACATGTAATTGGTTAAGGACTTTACAACCTAAAAATTAGTAAATTGATGTTTATTTTTAGTCTATAATAAGCCAACTGGTTTATTTTAATGTTGACAGGTGATACTTTGATACCTCCACAGAGACTGCAGCTGAGCGTGTAAAGTTGTTCCCACAAATCTAAACAGCTTATTGGGAATTAAAGCCCTCCTCTTCTTAAAATATCTGCCAGAGTTATTCTGTGTCTCCCTTAATCTTCCTCACACATGGCCTGTACTTTGTATTCATGTTGTAATATGCCTCTCATATTTAGCTGAGTTTGCAGTAAGAAAATTGAAGGCAAATTATGTTATATTAACATAAGGAATTAGTAATGCTGGTGGGTTTGTATGCTGATTGTACCAGAAGATAGAGTCGCTTCAATATTGAGTCGACCTCAAACACATTGAATGTGTGTATGCATAAGCAGTTCAGGCCAGTGTTTTGAATTTTATTTGCATATTTTCCATTCTGTCATTAATTTAGTCAAAAGTAGGAATTGCTCCCAACAGTTCAGGGTCCGGTTCATTGTCTGTGTTCCCTGTAAGTCATCATTTTGAACTGTTTTGTTATCTGTTCATAATTTGAAAGCCTTGTGATAAAAGCATTGCACCATGAAGTGAGACACTCTTATTGGACAGTTAAAAACAGTTAGAAACAGTGAAGTCAGACCTTTCCTTCATAAGGGTAATCTTGCTCCCTTTCCAGTCCATTGTTGTACTTAATATATTCAAAGGCTTGACTTGGCAGTCCCCTATAAAGATGTAAACATAATAATGGAAAATGGAAAGTAAGTACAAGAATGGAGCAGTTATTTTAGAATGTCAAGAGCATTAAGTTGTTTAAAACAGAGTTTATTAACTATGGATAATCTCCTCTGGTGTGGAGGAGAATGCAAGGTAAGGAAAAATGAAGGTTATTCTATTAATCTCTTAGAAATTTTGCTCCTAATGGTCTGCTCTTCTTCCGATGAAAACTACCACTGAATGACTCACCCTGCACATCCATGGTTTTTAAAATTCTGTGCACAGTCCACAAGTTGTTGTTCTGCCTACAGAAAGATTAAAAATATCAACATTTCTGACTGTTAAAACAGATACATAATAACACTTACCATTCCAAAGGTTAGCAAAGTTTTGTCTGGCACTCACCAGTGAGACAAGTTTTCCTGATTTTATTGCAATCACAGATTCTAAACATCCAGTGGTGGAAAAGGTCCAGCAGCTTCCACAGCCACCCTGTACAGAATAAAATCCACTATGAGCAATTCCAAGCTTAAGGAATTTTAGTCACCCAAGCTAGGCTTCAGGAGTTGGGGTACATTTACTTTGGCTTTTCTAATTCCCTTTGCTTCTACTGGTGCCTGGGTGTACAGCTGTTTGGGTCTGTGGAACTCACTCCCTAAATCTCTCTGCCTCTCTTCCTTCCTTCTTTCAGATGCTCTTTAAAACTTTTGATCGAATATTTGGCCACCAGTCATAATATCTCCTTTGATTCAATGTCCTTTTTCTCACTTTGTGATCGATTAATTTGTTAAAGACAACATCTCAATACTATTGTTAGAGCAAAGTAGAGATAGTGATGTTCCCTGCAAGATGCATTTCTGTATAGCAACAAGAGTTCCAAAGCAGTCTGTGCCAAGTCAGTTCCTTTAAGTTAAAACGTGTGCCACTATGCAAGACAATTTAAAGCTCTCAGTTCAGAACAGCATTCTCGCTCTCTCTCAAAAGTACAGTACATGCCTTCAACTTCATAACTGATGACATGGACTTAAATAAATTACTCACTCAAAACAAAATTGGTGGGAATGTTACCTGCTACTGATATGTGAAAACAATTAAAGTAACAATTATTGTAGTAATCTATCAGTAGGAACTCAGTGTTAAAAAGAGAATTGGCAGTGGGGGGGGTGGGGGAGGAAATGAGGGAATGAGAATGCTGAAGGAGCAGGAATAGGATATTGGGTAACTCTTCCTTTGAGTGTCAGTATGCCTGTGGAAAATGTTGCCGATTAATTCTAGTGGGATCTGGACCAGTTCCTGACTGGTATAGACATCAGAACATATTGAAGGTCAGTGTCTTCATAGAGAAGACTTGATCCATGTGATCTCCTAGGTTTTGATTTCCTGTGGGGCTCAAAGAAGTCAGAGGGTTTTTTTTATCTCCCTTATTATCCTGACGTCTTTGTCTCTTCTGAGAGATCAATGCTGTCGAAGGGATGAGAAGATCAGTCACAATAGGATCAAGGATAGGATCAAGGATAGGATCAAGGATAACCCCAAGGCATTCTATGCGTATGTGAGAAACCTGAGAATGACGAGAACGAGGGTAGGTCCGATCAAGGACAGTGGTGGGAGACTGTGTATTGAGTCGGAAGAGATAGGAGAGGTCTTGAACAAGTACTTCTCTTCAGTATTTACGAACGAGAGGGACTGTATTGTTGAAGAGGAGAGTGTGAAACGGACTGATAAGCTAGAAGAGATATCTGTTAGGAAGGAAGATGTGTTGGACATTTTGAACAACTTGAGGATAGACAAGTCCCCCGGGCCTGACGGGATATATCCTAGGATTATGTGGGAAGCAAGAGAGGAAATTGCAGTACCGTTGGCAATGATCTTCTCGTCTTCACTGGCAACGGGGGTGGTACCAGGGGACTGGAGAGTAGCGAATGTTGTGCCCCTGTTCAAAAAAGGGAATAGGGATAACCCCGGGAATTACAGGCCAGTTAGTCTTACTTCTGTGGTAGGCAAAGTAATGGAAAGGGTACTGAGGGATAGGATTTACGAGTATCTGGAACGGCACTGCTTGATTAGGGACAGCCAGCACGGATTTGTGAAGGGTAGGTCTTGCCTTACAAGTCTTATTGAATTCTTCGAGGAGGTGACCAAGCATGTGGATGAGGGTAGAGCAGTGGATGTAGTGTACATGGATTTTAGTAAGGCATTTGATAAGGTTCCCCATGGTAGGCTTATGCGGAAAGTCAGGAGGCATGGGATAGAGGGAAATTTGGCCAATTGGATAGAAAACTGGCTAACCGGTCGAAGTCAGAGAGTGGTAGTAGATGGTAAATATTCAGCATGGAGTCCAGTTACAAGTGGAGTTCCGCAGGGATCAGTTCTGGGTCCTCTGCTGTTTGTAATTTTTATTAATGACTTAGATGAGGGAGTCGAAGGGTGGGTCAGTAAATTTGCAGATGATACAAAGATAGGTGGAGTTGTGGACAGTGAGGAGGGCTGTTGTCGGCTGCAGAGGGACTTAGATATGATGCAGAGCTGGGCTGAGGAGTGGCAGATGGAGTTCAACCCTGCCAAGTGTGAAGTTGTCCATTTTGGAAGAACAAATAAGAATGCGGAATACAGGGTTAATGGTAGGGTTCTTGGTCAGGTGGAGGAACAGAGGGATCTTGGGGTCTATGTACATAGATCTTTGAAGGTTGCCACTCAGGTGGATAGAGTTTGTAAGAAGGCCTATGGAGTATTATCGTTCATTAGCAGAGGGATTGAATTCAAGAGTCGTGAGGTGATGTTGCAGCTGTACAGGACTTTGGTTAGGCCACATTTGGAGTACTGTGTGCAGTTCTGGTCGCCTCACTTTAGGAAAGATGTGGAAGCTTTGGAGAGGGTGCAGAGAAGATTTACCAGGATGTTGCCTGGAATGGAGAGTAGGTCATACGAGGATAGGTTGAGAGTTCTCGGCCTTTTCTCGTTGGAACGGCGAAGGATGAGGGGTGACTTGATAGAGGTTTATAAGATGATCAGAGGAATAGATAGAGTAGACAGTCAGAAACTTTTTCCCCGGGTACAACAGAGTGTTACAAGGGGACATAAATTTAAGGTGAAGGGTGGAAGGTATAGGGGAGATGTCAGGGGTGGGTTCTTCACCCAGAGAGTGGTGGGGGCATGGAATGCGCTGCCCGTGGGAGTGGTAGAGTCAGATTCATTGGCGACCTTTAAGCGGCATTTGGATAGGTACATGGATGGGTGCTTAATCTAGGATAGAAGTTCGGCACAACATCGTGGGCCGAAGGGCCTGTTCTGTGCTGTATTGTTCTATGTTCTATGTTCTAATACTTTGGTTTGCATGAATATGGGACAGGTTTGTACATTCAAATGTCTGTATATCTGGGAAAACACAATGAAGTTCAACTCATTTCCTCTCAATCACTGTGGCGTAGCCCAAGGATTACTCTTTAGTATTGGCACATAAACTGGCACCACAGGTTAGAGAGACTGTATAGCCTCCAGTTCCTACAACCTCATAACCCCAGATTCACAGGTATCAGTGCAATAATTAATAAGCATCCTCTAAAACCTACATTTCCAATTGCCCGCGCTAGGTTATTCAAGGTATTTGGTACTTTGTCAATGCATCAGGTCAGGTAGGTAACAATTAACTACAACGCTTATGTTGGTATGCAAAGAGGGACAAAAAATACAGAAGGAATGGAGTGATTCAGCATATTCAGGACCCCCTCCTCACAGAGTACTTTGAATGAGTCATCTCCGCTCACTGGATTTTGCTGGAGAAATAGTTGTTTTTATCAGAGCATATTACAGTATTTTCAGTGATGAGCTTTGTTTGCTGAGGTTCATGGAGACTGTTTTTAAATTGATACTGTCGACTGTTTGCTGTACTATTGTGCTGAAACAAACTATTTTGAGTGAATAGAATTGGCTTGTTATAAAATAGACTGCAACAAATTCTGATTTGCCCCAGTGCTCTCCAATGCACAGGATGCTACAGTGCTGTCTGTAGCTTTTAAATCTCCAAAATTTAACTCTTATCCAATGCAATGGTTTTTAACTAAATTAAAACCATGCCCATTATTTCTACTTCTATCTTTTTAGATATTGCCTGACCTGCTTAGAAATTGTTCATTTTTATTTCACTTTTCCAGTATCTGCAGACTTTGCTTTCCATTGGATTGCTATTCCTTATGCTTGGTGGAATGACTATTGTGATGGCTCACTGGGGTAGCACACTGAAAAATCAAGCCTCACTATTCCTGGAGTTGTCACATAAGTCAAAACTTTTATAAAATGACACAAAGTTCCCCGATTTACCAGCCGTTCAGACCCAGACTGACAGCATAGACTAGGTTTCTATACTGACCAAGAATTGTAATAAATAAGTAATTAGCTTCTAGCTACAGGTAAACAGTTATAAAACATAATGACATAGCATTACTAAATAAAACTCCAAACCTCTTATATACCTCCCCCCCGACCCAGTACACACACAAAGACTGAGTAAAATACATTATGGACAGAAGGAAAAGACTGGAAACACAGTTCAATTATACTTATTCCCAGGTTATGTATGGAGAGTATCTTTCCTACTGTTCTTCTGGCTTATACATTACATGGTCATCTTTCTCTAAATGCTTCCATTAGTTGGTAAGAGACACAAGTGACCAGTTCACTCAAAAAGTCTTTGCTTACGTTATGAATATGTGGCCGTTCTGTAGCTTTATGAGCATTAAAAGCTAGCAGAACTACCTGACAACACCAAGTGTTCTCAACAAGATACAATGTAATAGGTGGTTCAGCTACTGGGGTAGCTAGAGTAGCTGGTTGCCTGGAGACAAAAACAGATTCAAATTAGGCCAATCAGTTTAAATTATATCCCAAAAAATACCAAACTCCAATCAAGTTCGAATTTAGTATATTGACAATCTTAAAAGCCAATGACACAACCCAATGCTTTGGGGGTATAAGACTGGAGAAAATTGAACAGTCGAGAGGAGAACTGTCATGCCACCAGCATGTAGAGACTGCCAGAAAAATACCTCTGTTAAAGGTACCTTTATTGATCCGTGACCTGTAAAGCATAATCCCTAAGAAGAAGACAACACAGGAAGATCCAAATAGAAGATTCAACAGCTGGCTGGTTTTGAAAACTTTAATTTTTGGTAAATCTTAATCGGGGGGGGTGGTTAATCAGACTGCTATTATAGAAGGGAAGATAAAAGATAGATTAGAGGAAGGAGTTGTAAAAGTTGTTAGTTAATTATTCTCTGTTATACTTTAAGAAATAAAGTTATTAACTTTTACTTTAACTAGTTCTTGGCCTCTCAACTTTTCACAGATTACTGCATGGGATAAATCTTTTCTGTGTTGCTGTTGTAAATTAAGCAGGAGGGTTCAATTTACAGCTTACAACAAATATTGCAACAGACAAACTGATTTTTTTTCAGGTTTAGTAAGTTTTGACTGCAGAGAACAGAGAGAATGCTACTGAGTTGGGAGGAACTGAACACATTTTCCTACATTTCACTGGTCTCCCTTCAGCTTTTTCACAACTCCAAGCTGCTCAGTTACTGGAGAACCAATCATACAGTTGTTGTTAGGTAGAACGGTCTCATCAATGATAACTGTCACTAGTCCATAAGCCAATCAATTTCTTGTTGCCTATCTGAGCTGTACCTGTCCACACACTTGGTTTCAATTCATCCACAACTAAACCTCAATACTGCTTGTTCAATCAGCCATTTGCCATGCCTGTATAGATGTCAGATTACTTGCTTTTCAAAACCTGCAGTATGCTTGCAAAACATTGGATTTAAAACAGTTCTCATTTTCAGTCCACAGCTGTAAAAAAAATGGGATCTTATATTACAGGTCAACCAGTTTTACCTGATTCTTTACAGGAGTGATGTAATTTCCTCTTTTTCTCCAGTCTACATTCTCAGGCAGTATATCTGCACTGCTGTAATGGTTCCCTCGTGTTGCTGAACAGTTCTGTTGAGGAAGAGGAGTTTTGAAAAACATTTAAACTGAGAACTACAGTGGTCTGGATTATACTATTTTTCTTCAAATGGGACAGAGCTATAAATTGTCTCATGCTCTTTTCTGGTCCGGATCCATCAGAAGAATGATTTGTTGACTGACACGTGGTAAGTGCTCTTAGGAGCAACTTATCATAGGAACCTGTGAATGAACTCCACAGAGGCCAGTATCCCATCAAGGTCACCCTTTGTTTACACATGGAGAACCCTTAATTCCCTCAGAGCAAACAAGAATTCTAACACTCCTGTTTATATCAGTCAGCTAGGGATCCCTGATTGGAGCTGTTAATCTGGTCCAAATAGGGAATTCATATTCTATGATATCTACCTGGCTGACATTGTTATAATCATTACACCTAGGACCATCCTTCCATCATCTCATAGTCTCCTCCCATTCCCACAACACCTTTCACTCCCTTGTTACAGTCTAGTGCCTCAAACAATTTAGCAAATTGTTTTCACTTTCAGTTTAGTAGACAGTATTCTCTGCTCATTGTGTAATCCGGTACATTGGTTGATCACCTTGCTGAGCATCTGATTGCTTGCCATTTTAATTTACTGTTTCATGCACATTCTGACCTTTCTGTCTTGTCATTGAACTAATGAAGCTCACTATAAGCTGAAAGATCAACTCCTCCATCTTTTGATTGGGCTATCAATGTCAGAGTTAGAAATGTAGATTCCTTTAAGGCTCAAATGATCAGTTCCAGAGTTGGTTGAATTAGGTGATGCCTTTTGTACTCAAGACGAGACAGTGGGGTGAAATGGTCATGTCCCAACCTCTGAGCCAGTACACCTGGGTTCAAGTCACTCCAGCTCCACAGGTCTTTAATAAGAACTCTGAACTAATTGTTTGAAAATACTAAGATGAGACAGTCTGGGACCTTCTTGTGGCACAATGGTAGTGTCTCTACCCTAGACCAGGAGGCCCAGGTTCAAGTCCCATCTGATTAGAAAAATAGATTAATAAAAAGAATAACTGGGGGGGTTCTCAAAAAAGAGACAATTTGACTCTTGTGGTGTCCCTATCTCTGAACCAGGAGGCCCAAATTTAAGCTGGAGATGTGTCATAACATGTCTGAACAAGTTGAACAAAATAACTACAAGAGCTGAGTTCTTCCCCATTGGGTATTGGTTTCTGGACAGGGAAAGATTCCAGAAGGGAAAATGGAGATTGGCTTTTGTACTACACAATGGATTTGCAACAAACCTTTGTAAGTAAATCACTGAAATGTTTGTTGCTGCGAAAGCAAAATAGTTGGGTATCGGCATATAAAACCTGGAGCTCAATGCCAGATTCAACAATTCCACACCATAGCCATTGTTCCCACTCTATTGGACCAGCTGGTGCTGCAAATGGCTCAGCACATGCCTATTACAGTGCTCTTAGACTGATCTTTCGATACGGTGAGAAGCAAAGAAAAAATAATCACCGACTTGCTTGTACCTCATTCCTTTCATCACTTAATCACTCCTGCTATCCACCTTAACTCAAAGCTTCAATATCTTTCTTTTCTTACACCTCCCTTTTCCCTGCCACTTTTCTTGTTTAATACCTGTTACACCTTTAACCTTTTCCAGTTCTGTTGAAGTCATCAATTTGAAATAAGTCAACTGGCCATACTGCAATACTCCCCTCCTCACCTTTGACACGATGACTTCAAAATCTTTTAGGAGAGGCTAATGCAGCCTAAACATCTTGGAAAGACGGCATCTTGGACAGTTCAAGACTTGGTCAATTACTGCACTGCGAATACCAGCCTGAACAAAGTCCCTTGTGGTTTGACAGCACCACTCAATTAAAAACCTTTGTGCAACTCAGGCAGAGTTTCCCTGCCCAACTATTACACTATAGAGATTATAGAGAGGTTAAATAAGATCAGAAAACATAGTTAAAATTCTTTTTATAGAATGCTGTACAAAGAAATGAAATCCAGTTTAGTAAATATCTGTCAGGACTGTGAAGAATGAATGGTTTCATCAGGCACAAAATGGGTTTTCCCTTTTAACAAAATGGTTAATTTACTCTATTTAAAAATCCAGACACGGGCCATCTCATTATCTCACTGAATGGATCAGTGAGTTCCCTCAGGTGAACCATCGACTCTGATGCTCTTTCAAAATTTCCGTTAGTTTTAAAGAGCTTTCCACCCATGACAAGGAGACAGAGTCTAAAGTTTGTTTCAGAAGCTACTGATGTTAAACAAACAATTGCCAGGCTTCAAGGCTTTGTTAAACTTGGTTAGTTACTTTAGTTGGAATAAATCAAGATAACTCAGGAATCAGGCAAGAAGCATGACAGTGTTTAAATGACATTTGAATAAGTACATGAGAGGAACTGTTTGGAGGGATATGGGCCAGGAGCAGGCAGGTCAGTCTAGTTTAGGTCGGGCGTATGTTCAGCACAGATTAATTGGAACGAAGGGTCTGTTTCCATGCTGTATTACTCTATGACTCTAATAGAATGAACCTAAAGCAGAACTAAACTCCAATAAATGATACAAAATACCACACCATTGGGTACCAATAGCCAAATAATATGGAAATAAGACACAGAACACAAACCCTAATGTGTTTGTGAAAGAAGAAAATAACAACTTAAATTCATATAGCACCTTTACACCCTCAAAGTGCACAGTCAATAATACATCTCTGAAGTGTAGTCACTGTTGTCATGTAGAAAACATGCCAGCTAATTTAAGCCTCAAGTTCCCACAAATAGCAATGCCATTTTTCTCTGTGATGTTGATTGAGGCATAACTGTTAACCAAGACACACAAAACTACCCTGCTCTTAGATTCATAGAATCCCTACATTGTGCAACAGACCATTTGGCCCATCTGTCCCTCCAGAGAGCATCCCTCCCCTATCTATCCCTGCAGTTCCCATGGCTAATCCACACAACCTACATGCAGCTGAGAAGACAAATAAGACTTCAGCTTGACACATCACCTGTATGTCTGACAGTGCAACACTACCTTAGTACTGGCACTGGGAATCTTGCTCACTATTATTTGTTCATGTCTTGAGTGGAACTTGAACCCACAACCTTCTGACTCACAGCATAGAAAGCTAGTGCCTTCTATAACATTTCTAAAGAGAATGATAGAACTTAGAAATTAAGAACATACCAGGAGCTAGGAATAAGATGTAGAACATGTTAATTTACATTGGGATCATTGTATATTCCCTCCCATTCCAACTTCCTAAATCTTCCAATTGTTAAGATTTTTACCTTTGGAAATCTATACATTCTCAGCCTTAACCTTTCACTTTTGGTGGCTTGAGTTTTAACAGAAAAGCACAGGTAAGGGGTACAAAGGTCCAGCAGGAATAAGATAGTACAAAGTGAGATAGCACATGTTCAGCTGCAAGAAGTGGTTACCTGTGGTTTTTGCATCAAATACAGTGACTGAAATTCACTGAAGGTCAAATCAGAAAACTGGTTGAGTCCCACTATATTAAACAGAATTTACAAAAACAATATTAGATTTGCAAGTTTTCAGAAGATTTGTAACTTAGGTTGAGGTTCTGTTTGTAGGTTTGCTCGCTGAGCTGGAAGGTTTGTTTTCAGACGTTTCATCACCATACTTGGTAACAACGACAGTAAGCCTCCGGTTGAAGCACTCGTGGTGTGGCCCGCTTTCTATTTATGTGTTTAGGTTTCCTTGGGTCTGTGACATCATGTTCTGTGGTGATGTCATTTCCTGTTGTTTTATCCATTTACCACTCCCTGAGAAAAGGAACAGGAAATGACATCACCACTGAAATGATATCACCAAACCCAAGGAAACCGAAACACATAAATAGGAAGTGGGCCATGCCACCAGTGCTTCATCTGGAGGCTCACTGATGATGTTATCTCGTATGGTGATGAAACGTCTGAAAACTAACCTTCAGTTCAGTGAGTAAACCTACATGCACAATATTAGATTCTTTCAATCCTTGTAACAATGGGTGATCCTGCATTACTTTTTATATTTTACAGTAATTATTACAGTGCCAACACCTTGGGACTCAAGGATAATCGATGTTACAGTAAAAGTACTACTTTATGAACGTAACTGACAAACTGTATAGTTAAATCATGCATAAGAGGTACAGTTAGTAAGTTTTCAGATGACACCAAAATTGGAGGTGTAGTGGACAGTGAAGAAGGTTACCTCAGATTACAACAGGACCTTGATCAATGGATTGAGAAAGGCAGATGGAGTTTAATTTCAATAAATGTGAGATGCTGCATTTTGGGAAAGCAAATCTTAGCAGGACTTATACACTTAATGGTTAGGTCCTAGGGAGTGTTGCTGAAAAAAGAGGCCTTGGAGTGCAGGTTCATAGGTCGTTGACAGTAGAGTCACAGGTAGATAGGATAGTGAAGAAGGCGTTTGGTATGCTCTCCTTTATTGGTCAAAGTATTGAGTACAGGAGTTGGGAGGTCATGTTGCGGCTGTACAGGACATTGGTTAGGCTACTGTTGGAATATTGCGTGCAATTCTGGTCTCCTTCCGATCGGAAAGATGTTGTGAAACTTGAAAGGGTTCAGAAAAGATTTACAAGAATGTTGCCAGGGTTGAAGGATTTGAGCTACAGGGAGAGGCTGAACAGGCTGGGGCTGTTTTCCCTGGAGCGTCGGAGGCTGAGGGGTGAACTTATAGAGGTTTATAAAATCATGGGGGGCATGGATAGGATAAATAGACAAAGTATTTTCCCTGGGGTCAGCAAGTCCAGATCTAGAGGGCATAGGTTTAGGGTGAGAGAGGAAAGATATAAAAGAGACCTAAGGGGCAACTTTTTCACTCGGAGGGTGGTACGTGTATGGAATGAGCTGCCAGAGGATGTGGTGGAGACTGGTACAATTGCAACATTTAAAAGGCATCTGGATGGATATATAAATAGGAAGGGTTTGGAGGGATATGGGCTGGGTGCTGGCAGGTGAGACTGGATTGGGTTGGGATATCTGTTCGGCATGGATGGGTTGGACCGAAGCGTCTGTTTCCACGCTGTACGTCTCTATGATTCTATGTACAGGATTACAATAATAACTCATTTACATAGCACTTTTAACCCAATGAAGTGCACTCCACAGGAGCATCATAAAACATAGTACAACACAGACTGACAAAAGGAGACAAAAGGTCAGGTATTGGTGACACATGTATTACAGGGTTGTGAAATTCCTTTGTCATTGTTCCACTGAAACCATAGGGGTAGGTTTACACAAGAACAACTTCAATCACCAATCTTTCATATGCCCTGAATAAATCTAAATTAGATCATTTCCTGGTCTGCCACAAGAAACCATTTCTGCTGTTGCAGAGTCTGGGAGTTGGGGAATTATCTAACATTACAGCTGGAGCTTTGAGGAGTGAATTTAGGAAACATTTTAACACAAAAGCTGGAAAGAGTTTGGAACTCTTTCACAACAGCAATTGATACTGTATGAATCTCAAACTAAACCCAATATAGATAGTGTTTAGCTAACCAAAGATAGTAAGATCAGGTGCATGAAGTTAGATTGCAGATTCACCATGATCACTGAATGACACAATTGGCTTGGTGAGATAAGTTATCTCATCCTGTTCTTATGTTCCTTTTTGTTTCCCTTTCCTCTCTTTATAATTTTCTGTTCGCCGATCTATTTGGAAATTTAGGAACAGAGGAGCTTGTCAAGCACTTATAATACCATTCCATTAGACCACGACTGTCATGTATCTTCACTCTATCTACTTCTATCTAACAGAAATTGATGGTCATGATTTCAAAGTTTTCAATTAAACTCCAGCCTCAACACCTTTTTCAGAATGGTTTCTACTCCTATTTTTGGGGGGAGTGATTTTTAACGTCATTTCCTGAATGGCTTAAATCTGGTTTAAGGTTATGGTGATAGATTAGAATAGATTCCCTACAGTGTGGAAACAGAGCCTTCGGCCCAACCAGTCCACACCGACCCTCCAAAGAGTAACCCACACAGACCCATTTCTCTCTGACTAATGCACCTAACACTACGGGCAATTTAGCATGACCAATTCACCTGACCTGCACATCTTTGGACAGTGGGAGGAAACCGGAGCACCCGGAGGAAACCCATGCAGACACGGGGAGAATGTGCAAACTTCACACAGACAGTCGCCCGAGGCTGGAATCAAACCTGGGACCCTGGTGCTGTGAGGCAGCAGTGCTAGCCACTGAGCCACTGTGCCACCCCTTATTCCCTTATTCTGGACTGTACTTCCCTGGCCAACAGTAGAACATCTGAGGAGAACCGGTAAAAAAGCAGCTACAAAACTACCCAAGTGAACTTACTTTGAAACGAGTGTCGACCTCTGTTATGAGCGTCAACCTTTCTCTTGTTTTGAATGAAAGTCTGGAGCCTGTGCTCATACTCTTCTGGGCCATAGATTTTTTTGTGCTGTTTGCAAAGAACAAAAATAAGTAAAACATCACTCAGAAGCAACAACAACCACCCATTTCATATCGTACTTTTAATAAACAAAATTACCCCAAGGTGCTTCACTGGAGCAATTATCAAATAAAATGTAGCCCTGAACCGTGTAAGGAGATAGTCAGACACAGGACCAAGGGTTTGATGAAAAAGATCAGAGAGAGTATCTGAAAGGAGATCAGTGAGGTGGAGAAGTTAAAGGAGAGATTTCCAGCATTTAGAATCTTGCCGCACAGAAGGAGGCTGCTTAACATATCACCTCTTTGAAGAAGCTAATTGGTTCACTGCTCCTGCTCTTTCCTCACAGCCTTGTTCAGATTTTCCTCTTTAGGTATTTATCCATTTCCCTGGTGAAAGCTATATTTACTTGAGCAGCTACTGAGCATTCCAGGTCACACCCAACTCACTACTTCCAAACAACTCTTCTCACTCCCTTCTGGGTTCTTTTTTGCCAATTACATTAAATTTGTGCCTTCTGATTATCAGCTTCCTCAGCAGTGAAAGTGATTTATTTTGCAATACATACAAACCTTCTTGAGTTACTCTGGTGACCCAACTCAATGCACTTCACTGCCAAGCACACTGTTCGTATTTCAGTAACCTGTTACACAGACAAATACTGTCTGTCAATTATTCTGTGCACATCAAGATTCTTGAAATAGCAATGATTTGTTCGGGATGTTGTTGGTTTGCTGGGGAGTAAGGGCCAGGCGATTGGAAGATCGTCATTCCTCTACTTCCAATAACGTCATGGGATGTTTCACATCTAACTGTCTGCTGAAACTGGAACCATCTTAATTTAACAATTCTTCCAAAGAGCAAGACTCCTTCAGAACAAAAGGGTGATTTTGGCAAATCTTGAAATGGATCTTGAAAGAACAAAATTGATTTGTTCACTCTGCCAAGTTTCTCTTCCCCAAAGACTTTCTTGTCTCAACTCATACAGTCTAACGAAAGGCCCTCAGAGAGGATCAGGAGAGGTGAGAACCCTAAGGCAGGCAGTCATCATTACTGTGAAGAGTGGGTGGACCATGTGGCAGATAGTCAGAGACAGAACTAGATTCATTGGAGTTGATGGTAGTGAGAGAGAGAGAGAGAGAGAGGCACAAACCCTGTGCTTTTGGAAGTGAAACAGAGTGTGGTGCTAAAAAGCTTCATAAACAGCACAGGGAGAACAGGGCTAGGAGCTTCTCAAACAACACAACAGCAGCTTCACAAAAAGAAGAGCAGATCTGTGTGATAGAGACAGTGGCAGTGAGAGAAAAAACCAGCACAGGAGCAAGCTCTTTCAACCGGTTTCAACCTGTTAGAGCTGCAGTGTGATGTCACAGGAAAACAGGAAGGTGATTGGTGGGTACTTTTTCAGAGTCTCTTATGATTGGACAAATTAGTTCAAAGAAGGACGAGGTGTTATTATAACAAAAGATTACATTTAAAAAATTACTTTTAAAATATTTTGCATTTAATTTAATGAATTAATAGCCGAGATGGCTGGGCAGGCAATGTGTTACATCTGTGATATGTGAGAGATGGTGGACATTGTTATGACCCACAGTGACCACATTTGCAGCAAGTGTTGCCTGCGTGAGGAAGTTCAGCTCATATCTGATGAGCCAGAGTCTAAGCTGTAGATACCTGACCTATCATTGAAGGCGAGAGGTACCGATGCTATGTTTCAAGAGGCAGTCACACCCGTTCAATTAATTACATTCAGGATTGGGTTGTAGTCAAGGAATGGAGGATCCAGAGTTTGGCTTTGGTGCAGCCCCACCAGTGACCTTGTCCAATAGCTACGATTGTGAATGAGGACACAGACTGTAGCGAGGATAAGTGAACTGACCACAGTACCATGGTCCAGAGAGCCATGCCAATAAAGGGAGGAAAGGGAAATGTAGTAGCAATAGGGATAGTATAGTTGGAGAATTGGATACTGTTCTCAGCCAACAGGATTTGATAGATGGGCTAATATGCCTAGGAGCAGCAGATGGAGGTTAATTTAGATAAATGCGAGGTGCTGCATGTTGGAAAGGCAAAATCAAGGCAGGACTTACATAATTAATGGTAAGGTCCTGGGGAGTGTTGCTGAACAAAGAGACCTTGGAGTGAAGGTTCGTAGCTCCTTGAAAGTGGAGTCTCAGGTAGATAGGATAGTGAAGAAGGCGTTTGGTATGCTTGCCTTTATTGGTCAGTGCATTGAGAAAAGGAATTGCAATGGCATGTTGCAGCTGTACAGGACATTGATTAAGCAACTTTTGGAATACTGCATTCAATTCTGGTCTCTCCGCTGGAGGAAGGATGTTGTGAAACTTGAAAGGGTTCAAAAAAGAATGATAAGGATGTTGCCAGGGTTGGAGGGTTTGAGCTGTAGGGTGAGGCTGCATAGGCTGGGGCTGTTTGCCCTGGAGCATTGGAAGCTGAGAGGTGACCTCATAGAGGTTTATAAAGTCATGAAGGGCATGGGTAGCATGAATAGCCAAGGTCTTTTCCCCAGGGTGAGAGTCCCAAACTAGACAGCATAGGTTTCAGGTGAGAGGGGAAAGGTTTAAAAGGGACCTAAGGGGCAGTGTTTTCATGTAGAGGGTGGTGCATGTAAGTAATGAACTGCCAGAGGAAGTGGTGGAGGCCGGTACAGTTACAACATTTAAAAGGCACCTGGATGAGTGTAAGAGTAGGAAGGGTTTAGAGGGATATGGGCCAAGTGCTGGCAAATGGGACTAGATTAGATTAGGATATCTGGTCCGCATGGACAACTTGGACCAAAGGGTCTGTTTCCATGCTGTACATCTCTATGATTCTATGAATATGACTTGATAGCCATTTATGGTAATATGGTTGCAGAGTGACCAAGACTGAGGACTCAATATTCAAGAATAGACAAAAGAAGAGAAGGGTTAGCGTTGTTAATAAAGGAGCTGATCGCTGCGGTGGTGAGTAGTGTTATAGATGTAATAATGTGAAGTGGAGCCATACTGCATTAAAAAAAAGAGAAACAAGCCACAGGTAGGAGTCCTCTACAGGTAACAATAGAGACTGACTCAATATTGGACAAAAGTCTGAATCAGGAAATAATGACGGCATTAATAATAAGAAAGGTTGTACAATTATAATGGGTGATTTTAATCTGCAAAATGACAAGACAAATCAGATGAGCAATGAAAATATAGAAGATGAATTTGTGGGGTTCATTGAGAAGTGTTTCTTACAGTAGTACATTGCAGAATCTACCCAGGAACAGGGTATTTTAGATCTAGTAATGTGTAATGAAGTAGGATTAATGAAAGATCTTATAAGTAAGAATCTACTAGGAAGTAGCAATCATAACTTGATAGAATTTCAAATTCTGTTTCAGGGGAGCAACTTTGATTTGAAACCAGTGTGCCCAACTTAAATAAGGGCAATGACAGATGTATAAAGACAAAGTTGTCTAAAGTGGGCTGGGAAACAGACTAAAATCAGTGGTGATCAGTGGCAGACATATAAGCAGGTTATTTCATAACACTCAGCAAAACAATTCATTCCAGTCCAACAGGAATTCACAAGAAGGATGAATCACACATGGGTAACAAAGCTGCTAGAGGACAGTATCCAATTAAAAATTAAGGTATGCAAAGTGGCAAAAAATAAGCCAAAGGATTGAAACTTTTCAGGAAGCAGAGCAGTAACTAAACAGTTAAGAAAGAGAGGGAGAAATGATTATGAAAGTAAGTTGCTAAGAAATTTAGTATGAATGACTGCGCAAAAATTTGGCAGGTAGAAATTAATGTAGGAACAGGACGGCGGCATGGTGGTTCAGTGGTTAGCACTGCTGCCTCACAGCACCAGGGTCCCAGATTTGATTCCAGCCTTGGGTGACTGTCTGTGTGGAGTTTGCACATCCTCCCTGTGTCTGCGTGGGTTTCCTCTGGGTGCTCCGGTTTCCTCCCATAGTCCAAAGATGTGCAGGTCAGGTGGGTTGGCCATGCTAAATTGCCCGTAGTGTTAGGTGCATTAGTCAGAGGGAAACGGGTCTGGGTGGGTTACTCTTCAGAGAGTTGGTGTGGACTTGTTGGGCTGAAGGGCCTGTTTCCACACTGTAGGGAATCTACTCTAAAAAAAAATGTGAGAGGTCAGGCATTATAAAGGAAGAATCAAAAGGTAGGCAAAGAGGTATTGTCCCTAACCCTGTAACGAGAGGCCAGACACAAGTCCCACTGACTTCAGTTATACAGTCATAAAGTCATACAGATGTACAGCACGGAAACAGACCCTTCGGTCCAACGCATCCATGCTGCCCAGATATCCTAACCTAATCCAGTGCATTTGCCAGTACTTGGTCCATATCCTTCCAAACCCTTCCTATTCATATACCCATCCAGATGCCTTTAAGAATGCTGAATTGTACCAGCCTCCATCACTTCCTCTGGCAGCTCATTCCATACACGCACCACCTCTGTGTTAAAAACGTTACCCCTTGGATCCCTTTTATATCTTTCCCCTCTCATCCTAAACCTATGCCCTCTAGTTTTGGACTCCCCCACCCCAGGGAAAAGACCTTGTCTATTTACCCTATCCATGCCCCACATGATTATATAAACCTCTATAAGGTCACCCCTCAGCCTCTGACGCTCCAGGGAAAACAGCCCCAGCCTGTTCAGCCTCTTCCTGTAGCTCAAACCCTCCAACCCTGGGTGACATCCTTGCAAATCTTTTCTGAACACTTTGAAGTTTCATAGCATTCCGTTCGATAGGAAGGAGACCAGAATTGCACACAATATTCCAACAGTAGCCTAACCAATGTCCTGTACAGCTGCAACATGATCCCCTACTCCTGTACTCAATCCTCTGACCAATAAAGGAAAGCATACCAAACGCCTTCTTCACTATCCTGTCTACCTGCAACTCCACTTTCAAGGAACTCTGAACCAGTACTCCGAGGTCTCTTTGTTCAGCAACACTCTCTAGGAGCTTAACATTAAGTGTGTAAATCCTGTGCTGATTTGCTTTTCCAAAATGCAGCACCTCACATTTATCTGCCACTCCTCAGCCCATTTGCCCATCCAATCAAGATCCCATTACACTCTGAGGTAACATTCTTCACTGTCCACTACACCACCAATTTTGGTGTCATCTGCAAACTCACAAACTATCCCTCCTATGCTCACATCCAGATCATTTATATAAATGATGAGAAGTAGAGGACCCAGCACCGATCCTTGTGGCACTCCACTGGTCACAGGCCTCCAGTCTGAAAAACAACCCTCCACCACCACCCTCTGTCTTCTACCTTTGAGCCAGCTCTGTATAAAAATGGCAAGTTCTCCCTGTATTCCATGAGATCTAACTTTACTAACCAGTCTCCCATGAGGAACTTTATTAAATGCCTTACTAAAGTCCATATGGATCACATTTACCGCTCTGTCCTCACCAATCCTTTTTGTTACTTTTTCAAAAAACTCAATCAAGTTCGTGAGACATGATTTCCCACGCACAAAGCCATGCTGACTTGTCTTTCCAAATACTGTACATGTAAATCCTGTCCCTCAGGATTCCATTCAATAACTTGCTCACCACCGACGTCAGGCTAACTGCTCTATAGTTCCCTGGCTTGTCCTTACCATCTTTCTTAAATACAGGCACCATGTTATCCAACCTCCAGTCTTCTGGCACCTCACCTGTGACTATCGATAATACAACTATCACAACAAGGGGCCCAGCAATCACTTCCCTAGCTTCCCACAGAGTTCTAGGATACACCTGATCAGGGCCTGGGGATTTATCCACTTATGCATTTCACGACATCCAGCACTTCCTCCTCTGTAATATGGACATTTTTCAAGATGTCACCATCTATTTCCCCACATTCAATATCTTCCATGTCCTTCTCCACAGTAAACACTGATGCAAAATACTCATTTAGTAACTCCGCCATCTCCTGCGCTCCACATAAAGGCCGCCTTGCTGGTCTTTTGAGGGGCCCTATTCTCTCCATAGATACCCTTTTGTTCTTAATGTATTTATAAAAACCCTTGGGATTCTCCTCAACCCTATTTGCCAAAGCTATCTCATGTCCCCTTTTTGCCCTCCTGATTTCCCCCTTAAATATATTCCTACTGCCTTTGTACCCTTCTAAGGATTCATTCGATCTCTCCTGTCTTTACCAGATATATGCTTCCTTCTTTATCCTAACCAAACTCTCAATTTCTCTAGTCATCCAACATTCTCTACACCTACCAGTCTTCCCTTTCACCCGAACAGGAATAGACTGTCTCTGGACTCTTGTTATCTCATTTGAAGGCTTCCCATTTTCCAGCCGTCCCTTTACCTGCAAATATCTGCCCCCAATCAGCTTTTGAAGGTTCTTGCCTAACACCGTCAAAATTAGCCTTCCTCCAATTAAAACTTCAAATTTGAGATTCAGGCTATCTTTTTCTAATCACTATTTTAAAACTAATAGAATTATGGTCGCTGGCCCCAAAGTGCTCCCCCACTGACACCTCAGACACCTGCCCTGCCTTATTTCCCAAGAGTAGGTCAAGTTTTGCTCCTTCTCTAGTAGGTACATCCACATACTAAATCCCCAGAAAATTTTCTTGTGCATCTCCTTACAAATTTGCTTCTCAATTTCCCACTGACTATTAGGGAGTCTATAATACAATCCTAATAAGGTGATCATTCCTTTCTTATTTCCCAGTTCCACCCAAATAACTTCCCTGGATGTATTTCCGGGAATATCCTCCCTCAGCACAGCTGTAATGCTATCCCTTATCAGAAGTGCCACTCCCCCTCCTCTCTTGCCTCCCTTTCTATCCTTCCTGTAGCATTTGTATCCTGGAACATTAAGCTGCCAGTTCTGCCCATCCCTGAGCCATGTTTCTGTAATTGCTATGATATCCCGTGGGCGGCACGGTGCACAGTGATTAGCACTGCTGCCTCACAGCGCCAGAGATCCGGGTTCAATTCCTGCCTCAGGCGACTGACTGTGTGGAGTTTGCACGTTCTCCCCATATCTGCGTGGGTTTCCTCTGGGTGCTCCGGTTTCCTCCCACAGTCCAAAGATGTGCAGGTCAGGTGAATGGGCCATGCTAAATTTCCTGTAGTGTTAGTTAAGGGGTAAATGTAGGGGTATGGGTGGGTTGCGCTTCGGCGGGTCGGTGTGGACTTGTTGGGCCGAAGGGCCTGTTTCCACACTGTAATGTAATCTAAAAACTCCCAGTCCCATGTTCCTAACCATGCCCTGAGTTCGTCTGCCTTCCCTGTTAGGCCCCTTGCATTGAAATAAATAGTTTAATTTATCAGTCCTTGTTTGTTCTCTACTTTGTTACTGCCTGACCTAACTGCTTCCCACCTGTACCAGTCTCACATTGATCTCTTTCCTCACTATCTCCCTGGGTCCCCCCCACCTTACTAGTTTAAATTCTCCCGAGCAGCTCTAGCAAATTTCCTTGCCAGTATATTAGTCTCCTTCCAATTCAGGTGCAATCCGTCCTTCTTGTACAGGTCACTTCTACCCCAGAAGAGATTCCAATGATCCAAAAATGTGATCCCTTCTCCCCTGTACCAGCTCCTCAGCCATGCATTCATCTGCTCTATCCTCCTATTCCTATCCTCACTAGCTCATAGCACCAGGAGTAGTCCAGAT
This sequence comes from Chiloscyllium punctatum, assembly GCF_047496795.1. NCBI lineage: Eukaryota > Metazoa > Chordata > Chondrichthyes > Orectolobiformes > Hemiscylliidae > Chiloscyllium > Chiloscyllium punctatum. The sequence goes on from NC_092786.1 coordinate 58,560,805, forward strand.
ATTACTACCCTTGAGGACCTCCTTTATAAATTCCTCCTAACTTTTTATATTCTCCCTTCAAAATCTCATCCTTTTCCCCTCTTATGTTGTTAGTTCCAATGTGTACAATGACCTCCTGCTGGTTCCTCTCCCCTTCGAGAATATTCTGCACCGTCTTTGAGATATCCTTGATCTCGGCACCAGGAAGGCAACACACCATTCTGAATTTTCACTGCTGGTTGCAGAAAAGTCTATCTGTGCCTCTGACTAGAGAGTGCCCCATCACAATCGATTGCTTGGAACCTGATGTAACCCTCATTATGTTAGAGCCTGTCTCGATACCAGAAACTTAGCTGTTCATGTTACATTCCCCTGAGAGTCCATCACCCCCTATATTTTCCAAAACAGCATACTTGTTTGAGATGGGGAAAGCCACAGAAGACTCTTGCACTACCTGCATAGCCATCCTCCCTTTCCTGGAGTTAACCCACCTACCTGACTGTACCTGCGGCTTTTCTCCCTTCCTATAACTGCCATCCATCACACACCCTAGCTCTTGTAAATTTCTTATTGACTGTAACTGCTACTCCAACTGATCCATGCAATCTGATAGGATTCACAACCAAAGACACTTCCTGCAGGCATAATCATCAGTAACATGGACATTCTCCCTAAACTCCCACATCCAGCAGGAACAGCATATCACTCTACTAAAGGCCATCTTTGCTCCTTCACAATCTACAGACTCAGAAAATAGCACCGTTGTTTTACTCTAAAAAACAGGGCTCCAGGCTAACTTAGTGCTTATGCTTTATACTATTGAAATTTAATGAAGAGACAGATCTCAATAAAACATATAATAAAGAAAGAATCCCACTCTACTCACTACTGTGGACGTACAGAAAGGTTACACTTAAAAACTATTTACTTATCTATTCCTGTGCTGTGAGTTCTCCCATACAGGTTCCTCCAAGGTCTACTGTGAAGTTCGCTGACCTTGGAGGTCATGATACATGAACTCAAACAGCAAAGCTGGTAACTGTGCAGATTCACTGCTGTGTCAGATGACAGTGTAGGTTTCTTTCTCTCTCTCCCTCACTGACCATGTGGTCACTGCTTTTTTTCTGTCTTTCTCCTTTTAAAAGTGCCATTGTTTTGATTTTATTCCCCCAAAGTTCCAAAACAATGCAACAGCATGTAACACCGTAATTGCTGCTCCTGGAATTTGAGGAAATCACCTCCAACACCTAAAATACCTCAAAAAATGAGAAGCTCTTACAGCCACAATTGTTTCCCCATCCTCCATCTTCGATTACCCAGAATCCTTTCCTTGTGTAGTAACATCGCTGAACAAGTTGATAAGAAAAGACTGGGTCAAAAGGCAATTATTTAAATATATGGAGACTGCAGCAAAGTGCAGCAAGAGAGATGTTGGTATTCTTGTGTAGAAAACAAAGGGCTCACATGCAGCTGCAGCGTGTAATTAATACAGCAAATAGAACTTTTGCTTTTATTGTGAGCAGAGTTGGAGTCTTAAAAAAAAGTCTTGTTATAAGTGGACACAGTCATCATGGGGCCACACCTGGAGTAGTGTATATGGTTTTGGTCCCCCACAGTTTAAATAAAAGATACACTGGAGCCTGTTTAAAAGAGATTTCCAGGCTGATTCCTGGGATGAAGGTATTGTCTTATCAAAAAAGGCTAAACAGATTAGGCCTTTATTCATTTGAGTTTTAAAAAATGATGGGTGATCTTATTAAACCATATAAGGTTCTGAAGGAGTAAAGATTCTGCAGGGCTTTTAGATATGTTGAGAAGATGTTTCCACCAATGGGGCATTTCAGCCATAATCTTGTTGAATGATGGGAAAGGCTTCTGAAGGATTGAACAACCTACTCCTCTTCCCTTTTTTTTTAATGTTCCCAACACTTTCCAATACTAGGGAAAGTGAAAGGGACAGAATCACAGTCTCTCAATCCTTTCTCCAATGCTGGTTCACTCTCCATCCTGAAGACTCTTCTGCCTCCTGTTTGTATGATCTTTGCTTTGAAATCCAATAGGAAGAACTGGTCCATGCTCAAGAGCCACCAGAGAGTCCCCTACGAGGCAGCACATTCTAGTAATCCCATTGGAGAACTTTAACAGCAGTTGAAGCAAGTTGCCAAATATAAACAATGACCCAGCACTGACAAACAGGCATATGTGATAGAAGCAAAGAAAGGTCCATTTGGACAGAAAAAAAAGGAAAGAAATATTTACATTAAAAGAAACTGAAAGAACTGCAGATGCTGGAAATCTGAAACAAAAACAAATTGCTGGAAAATCTCAGCAGGTCTTGCAGAATCTGTAGAGAGAAAGTAGAATTAATATCTGGGTCCAGTAACCCTTCTTCAGAACACGTGAAATAAATTTTTGAAAGAAATGTTTACCTTTATCATCCATTCCTTGAAATAACTTATCTCTGAAAAACCAACAAAAAAAAATTACTGGCAGTGAATACATTTTTAAAAGTTTATTTTGTTTCCTATAGCACTGGACTTTTGTTATTCTCTTCAATACTGTCTCAGGTTGATCAATATTCACCCAAACAATGCTGTCCCAAGTGGCCACTCCATGTGTGCACTCAGCTAAATAAAGTGAACTGGGAAACTGGGTTAAAATGGAAACAATAGAGACCCAATGACAGACTTTTAAGGGAACATTTAATTATACCTAACAAAGATTTATCCCAGTGAAAAAGAGAGACATTTTAAGAAGGATGCATCATATGTGGCTGGGTAGGTTAAAGTTTGAATTTAGTTGAAAGAAACACTGCGCAAATCAGCAAAGAACAGCAGTAGGTCAGAAGCTTGGACAGATTGTAAAGCCAGCAAGAAAATGGAGAAAGTAGAGTGTAAGAGAATAAAATAATAAGTCATAGTAAGAGTGTGACAAGTATGTAGACAAGAAAACAGTAACTAAAACTAGTGTCAGTCCTCTGGAGCTGGCATTGGTGAGACCATATCCAGAGCACTATGTGCAGGTTTGGCCTCCTTATTTGAAAAGGATACATTTGTTTCAGAAACAGTTCAGAACAGGTTCAATCAACTGATTCTTGGGATAAAGGGCTCATTCTAGGAAGAAAGATTGACCAAGTTGTATCTATAACAATTAGAATTTAGAAGAATAAGAAATGATCTCAGTGAAACACACAAGATCCCTGACAGATTTGATAGTCATAGCCCATAAGGTCATACAGCATGCAAACAGACTCTTCAGTCCAACCAAAGATAGTCAAATCTGTACGTAGTCCTATACTAAACTAGTCCCACCTGCCTAGGTCTGGCCCATATCCCTCCAAACCTTTCCTATTTATGTATATATCCAAACGTGTTTTAAACGTTATAATTATACCGACATCCATCACTTCCTCAAAAATACGATGGGTCCTGGGAGGCTATTTCATCATTTGGGGTAGGTTAAAACTAGGGGGCATAGTTTAACTCATCCTTCTACGATGGAGTTGAGGAGAATGTCTTTTTCTCAGCGGGTCACTTGTCTGTGGAATCCTCTTCCCCGAAAAGTGGTGGAGCTATTGCATTCTGAGGGTTGTCATGGCACAGTCCAATATCCTGTTTACACCTAACATATGCTTCCTTCTTTTTCTTAACCAAACCCTCAATTTCTTCAGTCATCCAGCAATCCCTATATCTACCAGCCTTCCCTTTCACCCTGACAGGAATATACTTTCTCTGGATACTCGTTATCTCATTTCTGAAGGCTTCCCATTTTCCAGCCGTCCCTTTACCTGTGAACATCTGCGCCCAATCAGCTTTTGAAAGTTCTTGCCTGATACCGTCAAAATTGGCCTTTCTCCAATTTAGAACTTCAACTTTTAGATCTGGTCTATCCTTTTCCATCACAATTTTAATACTATTAGAATTATGGTCACTGGCTCCAAAGTGCTCCCCCACTGATACCTCAGTCACCTGCCCTGCCTTATTTCCCAAGAGTAGGTCAAGTTTTGCACCTTCTCTAGTTGGAACATCCACATACTCAATCAGAAATTTTTCTTGTACACACTTAACAAATTCTTCTCCATCTAAACCCTTAACACTATGGCAGTCCCACTACCATCCTCTGTCTTCTACCTTTGACCCAGTTCTGTATCCAAATGGCTAGTTCTCCCTGTATTCCATGAGATCTAACCTTGCTAATCAGTCTCCCAGGGGGAACCTTGTCAAACGCCTTACTGAAGTCCATATAGATCACATCTACGGCTCTGCCCTCATCAATCTTCTTTGTTACTTCTTCAAAAAACTCAATCAAGTTTGTGAGACATGATTTCCCACGCACAAAGCCATGTTCACTATCCCGAATCAGACCTTGCCTTTCCAAATACATGTACATCCTGTCCTTCAGGATTCCCTCCAACAACTTTCCCACCACCGAGGTCAGGCTCACTGGTCTATACTTCCCTGGCTGGTCCTTACCACCCTTCTTAAACAATGGCATCACGTTTGCCAACCTCCAGTCTTCCGGCACCTCACCTGTGACTATCAATGATCTCAAATCTCTCGGCAAGAGGCCCAGCAATCACTTCTCTAGCTTCCCACAGAGTTCTCGGGTACACCTGATCAGGTCCTGGGGATTTATCCACCTTTAACCATTTCAAGACATCCAGCACTTCCTCCTCTGTAATCTGGACATTTTGCAAGATCTCAACATCTATTTCCCTACAGTCTATATCCTTTTCCACAGTAAATACTGATGCAAAATATTCATTTAGTATCTCTCCCATTTTCTGTGGCTCCACACAAAGGCCGCCTTGCTGATCTTTGAGGGGCCCTATTCTCTCCCTAGTTACTCTTTTGTCCTTAATATATTTGTAAAACCCTTTTGGATTCTCCTTAATTCTACTTGCCAAAGCTATCTCATGTCCCCGTTTTGCCCTCCTGATTTCCCTCTCTCCCCCTTGAGAACATTCTGCACCTTCTCTGAGACATCCTTAATCCCGGCACCGGGGAAGCAACACACCATTCTGATCTTTCGCTGCTGGCTACAGAAATGTCTGTCTGTACCTCGGACTAGACAGTCTCCTAACACATTTGATCTCTTGGAACCCGATGTACCCCTCATTGCATTAGAGCTAGTCTTGGAACCAGAAACTTGGCTGTTCGTGCTATGTTCCCCTCAGAATCCACCCCCCCCCCCCCCTCCACCACATTTTCCAAAACAGCATGCTTGTTTGAAATGGAGATAGCCACAGAAGACTCCTGCACTAGGTGCCTACCTCTCTTACCTTTCCTGAAGTTAACCCATCTATGTGACTGAATCTGAGACATTCCCCCCCCCCTTCCTTTTGCTGCCATCCATCACATATTGTTGCTGTTGCAAATTCCTCATTGCCTCTAACTGTCTTTCCATTCAATCTGATTGGATTCGCAACCAATGGTATTTATTGCAGACATAATCCACAGTAACCAGTAATCTCTCCTTAAACTCCCACATGCGACAACAAGAACATATCACTCTGCTAAAGGCCATTTTTGCTCCTTCACAATCTACAGACCCAGAAAATAACACCATCTTATTCCTCTATAAAACACTGCTCCAGGTTAAATTAATAGTTATGGCTTATATTTTAAGTTTAATCAAGAGACATATCTCAAAAAACATATAATCAAGAAAGAATCCTTTCTACTCACTACTGCAGACTTTCTGTAGGCCACACTTAAAACTATTCACTTATCTGTCTCTGTGTTGTGACCTTACCCAAACAGGTTCCTCCAAGATCAGTTGTGAATTTCAGTGTTTGTTAATTTTCCCAGATGCACTCCGATGTCCAGTGATACAGGAATTCAAACAGCAAAGGCAGTAACTGTGCAGGTTCATTGTGGTGTCAGTTTCTTTCTCTCTCTCTCTCCTGCACTGACCTCACTATGTGCTTCACTGTTGTAAGAAATGTGACAGCCAAATAGCACAGACCAAGACCCTACAAACTGTAATGTGATAATGACCAAATAATCTATTCATATTAGTTGAGGGATAAATCTCTGTGAGGGTAAAGGGCAAGGCTGGTAGATATGTAGGGAATGCTGGATGACTAGAGAAATTGAGGTTCTGGTCAAGAAAAAGAAGGAAGTATGTCAAATACAGACATTGGGATCAAATGAGTCCATAGGGGAGTAAAAGAGCAGAAGGAGGACACTTAAGTGGGAAATCATGAGGGGAAAAAAGGGACCTGAGATAGACTTCAAAAATAGGATTAAGGAGAATCCAAAAGGTTTCTACAAATACATTAAGGGTAAAACAGTAACTTGGAAGAGAATAGGTCCCAATAAAGATCAGCAAAGCAGCCTATGTGAGATGGGTGGGATACTAAACAAGTATTTTACATCTATGTTTACTGTGGAGAAGGATATGGAAGCTGGAGACCTCGGGGAAATAAATAATGATATCTTGGAAAGTGTCAATATGACAGAGGAGGAGGTGCTGGACGTCTTAAAATGCATAAAGGTGGATAAATCCCTGGGAACAGATCAGGTGTATTCTAGAAATTTGTGAGAAGCTAGGAAAGTGATTTCTGGGCCCCTTGCTGACATATTTATATCATCTATAGCCACTGGTGAGGTAGCAGAAGACTGAAGGTTGGCTAATGTGGTGCCAAGAAAGGTGGTATGGAAAAGCCAGGGAAGTATAGACCAGTGAGCCTGACATCAAAGGTGGGCAAGTTGTTGGAGGGGATTCAGAGGGACAGGATTTACATGCATTTGGAAAGGCACGGACTGATTGGAGATAGTCTGCATGGCTTTGTGTGTGGGAAATAGTGTCTCACTTGATTGAGTTTTTTTGAAGAAGTGACAAAAAAGATTGAAGGCAGAGAAGTGGACGTTGTCTATATGGACTTCAGTAAGGTGTTCGACAGGTTCCACATGGTAGGCTGGTCAACTAGGTTACATCACTTGGATACAAAATTGGCAATAGGAGTCAGAGGTGGTGGTAAAGGACCGCTTTTCAGACTGGAGGCCTGTGACCAGCGGTGTGCTGCAGGGATCAAATGCTGTGTCCACTGCTTTTGTCATTTATATAAAGATTGTGTTGTGAATATAGGAGGTACAGTTAGTAAGTTTGCAGATGACACCAAAATTAAAGGTGCAGTGGACAGTGAAGAAGGTTACCTCAGAGTATAACAGGACTTTGATTAGATGGGCCAAGTTGTGCCAAATGGAGTTTAATTTAGATAAATGTGAGGTACTTCATTTTAGAAAGATAAATCAGGGCAGGACTTATAGACTTAATGATGATGTCCTGGGGAATGTTGCTGAACAAAAAGACCTTGGAGGGCAGAAACTTGATTCCTTGAAAGTGGAGTCACAGGTTGATGGGGGATTAAAGAAGGCATTTGGTACATTTGTCTTTATTGGTCAGACCTTTGAGTGTAGGATTTGGGGAGGTCACATTGCGGCTATACAGCACATCAGTTAGGCCACTTGTGGAGTATTGCATTCAATTCTGTTCAACGACTCCCTGCTATAGGAAAGATATTGTGAAATGTGACAGGGTTCAGAAAAGATTTACAAGGATGTTGCCAAGGTTGGAGGATTTGAGCTATAGGGAGAGGCTGAATAAGCTAGGGTTATTTTCCCTGGAGTGTCAGAGGCTGAGTGGTGACCTTATAGAGGTTTATAAAATAATGAGGGGCATGGATAGGGTGAACAGACAAGGTCTTTTCCTCGAGATGGGGGAGTCCAAAACTAGAGCACATAGGTTTAAGGTGAGAGGGGAAAAATATAAAAGGAACCTGAGCAGCAACTTTTTTACACAGAGGGTGGTGCGTGTATGGAATGAGCTGCCAGAGGAAGTGGTGGAGGCTGGTACAATTACAACATTTAAAATGCATCTGTAAGGGTATATGAATAGGAAATGGTTAGAGGGATATGGGCCAAGTGCTGGCAAATGGGACTAGATTAATTTAGAATATCTGGGTGGCATGGAGGAGTTGGACTGAACAGTCTGTTTCTGTGCTGTATGTCTCTCTGGCTCTACTGGACCAGATTCCAGAAAGAACTCCTGTGCCCATCTTCAAATGAATGCCATTAAGTTATTTACACAAGAGGCCTGTTGGAACCTGAGGTTAACAAGCTCTTCAAGACATGGCAACACAACAGGGTTCAGAAAAGGTATACCAGAATATTATTGGGAATGAAGCGTTTGAGTTATAAGGAGAGGCTGGATGGGCTGGGACTATTTGCACTGGAGTGTAGAAGTTTCCGGGTAATAGAGGTTTATGAAATCACAATGGGCATAGATGAGGTTAATGGCAGGTGTCTTTTCCCTCGGGTGGAGACTTCAAGACCAGGGGACATCATTTTCAGGTGAGAGGAGAAACATTTTTAAAAATGACAATTTTTTTTTACAATCGTGTGGATTGAACTTCCAGAGGAAGTGGCGGATACGGGGACAGTTACGGTGTTTAACAGACATTTGGGTAAATACAAGAACAGGAAAGATTTGGAGAGATAATGGGCCAAGTGCAAACAAGTGGGACTAGTTGAGTTTGAGATGATGGACTAGTTGGACCGAAGGGTCTGTTTCCTTGCTGTGTGACTCCATGAGAATAGCCCTCTGGTAATGCCCAGACTGGCATCCTGAATCTTGTGCTCAAACTGGAGGGAAACGTGAACCCACAACCTTTGAGTGTCAAATAGAACATGCTGCTCTCTGCACCCCTAACACTTTAATTCCCAGAACCCCACTTCCTGGTTTCACACAAGGGGCGACCAGAGAGTGGGTGGAAAAGCCTGAAAGAGGAATCTCCAGATTCATCGCCTCTGGGCAGAGACTGAAAGGATGGTTTGGGAGAGAAGAAAGGGCGTGTGTTGGCGGAGGAACTGAGCCCCCAAAGCCAGTCAGCATTTGAACAGGAAGAAACAGGGGACAGTTGCAGTTTGAGCAAACTCTTTAGTGTTTTACACCACGAATTGAAAACAAATTGTCTGTATCCCTTTAATGGTCTGATCCTAGACGGCATCGCCGTGAGGAGGCCGTTTAATTTGATTGCTGATTGCGAGAGCTCTGTACTTCACCCCATATCCTTGTTCTTTCCCCATACCCGTGCAAATGGTTCCTTTTCATAAGTTAGTAATGAACGTGGTCCGACCAGCCTGCAATGCCCGCTAGATCACAGCAACTCACTCACAAAATACTCTCCTGACTAAAATCACTCGCTGCACAAATGCAGACGCCTCCCTCCGCGAACATATCAAATTTCTGTGCGTGTTCTTGAAGAAAATGTCTGCTTACCCTCGAAAGAAAACTGTGGAAGGCTAGAGACAGCGTACGACAAGAGGCAGATTGGGATAAACGCCTTTAACAACCCCATATTCAGGCAATGCCCCTCTCCTTCCTGTTCGAACTCAGAGCCTTCTACTTCCTCCTCCTGCTGCCTATTAGCAGATGTGAAAGTGGACACAGTTACTGTACTAGTCAGAGTGGAAGTTTACACTTACAGTTTTTTTTCCCAATTGGAGATCGTCAGTGACGAATTGCACAAATTGCGTTTGAGATAAAGTTGTGAAATGAGCACAGTAATAAAACCATGAGATTTCTGTTTCCCATCCTGCAAGTGGTGTGCAGGACACATTACTGCTTCATAATCCTGGCTGCTCTACCAGGTCAACTAACCGTGAGAAATTGGAATTAAACTAACTGCGGGAGATGTGAAAGGGAAAAAATAAATTGCTGAAGAAACTCAGCGGGTCTGGCAGCATCTGTGGAGACAGTAAGCAGACTTAACCTTTCCGGTGACCTTTTGTCAGACCTGAAAACCAGCGGGAAATGGTAATAAGAATGCTTTGGGGAAGAGGGAGGTTGAGGGGTCAAAGAAATAGAGGTGGTGTCCAGAGAGACAGAAAATATGATTGCTGATGAGAAGTGAAAGAGAAATGTTGGGCAGTGGGATAACAGAACAGTGTGAACAGTTGAAAGTGGGGAGGCTGTGCTGGGAGCAACTGGTGCAGATCAGGAACTTGGGGATGTGGGAGGAGGGTATTAATTATGGAGGAGAGAGGACATCCCAGGAGGTTATTAAACTGAATGTTGGATCCTGAGGGCTGTAAGGTACCAAGGTGGAAGATGAGATGACATTCCTCCAACTTGTGTTGAGCTTCACTGGAGAACTGCAGTAGGCCAGAGATAGAAATTTTGGCGTGGGAACACAGTTGCAGTGTTGGAGAAGCAGGCAACAGGAAACTCGGGGCCATTTACACACACACACACACACACAGAGTGATCACCTAGTCTGTGTTTCATTGCCCCAGAGGAGACTACATTGTGAGCAGGGAACATAGTAGACTAGATTGAGGGAAGTGCTCTGCTCCACCTGGAAGGAGTGTCTGGGACCGTCAGTACTGATGAGGAAAGAAGTAAATAGGCAGGTGTTACACCTTCTGCAGTTGTAGGGGATGATACTGTAGGGCTATGGAACTGTGTGGGGGGTTGTTGGGAGTTGTGGGGGTGTGGACCAAGATGTCCCAGAGGGAGCGGTCCCTGTGGAATGCTGACAAGGGAGGGGAGGGGAATGGTAAGACTTGAACCTGGGCCTCCTGGCTCAGAGATAGGGATGCTACCATTGTGCTACAAAACTTGACTCCACTAACATAGCCTTCTGTTTTTTCCTCATGTGCTCATATGGGTTCCAATTAAGTTCAAAAGGACATTGCAACAGGAAGATTTTTGTGAATGTTTTGCTGCAAGAAAATTGCATGACCATGTGTCTCAGAGAGGTCCATCAGCCAATGAATTTGCAGAAACCTAGGGATATCCTTCATGGTTTTCGATGTCTCAATTTAAAAATAACCTGCATCACAGATTTATGTTTTAAACATGACAAAATGTTCATTTTTTACGCAGCTATTTCTGCAAGCTGAAATGTGGCTACTGCTAGATAAGGAGTGGTAATCAGTCTCCTTATTTTCAACCCCTTCTTGGTCAGTCACAATATTTAATTTTTTTTAGCACACAGGTACCAAACTTCATGTTGATGTAGCTAATTAGATTTTAATTGAAGGAGCAAATTAATTGGAAGGTTTTTTTTTGAGTGACAGACAGTGGGGTTTGATTACCTGTTAAACTAACTAAGAAAGAAACGCTAGCCCAGGTAATGAAGCTTACAAAGGAGGGAATGGGAAGGATGTTTAGTGTAGACTGGAAAGTAAAACCAGTGCAAGTTTAATGTTTTCAGTATTCTTGAGTTCTGAGAATGAAACCTGAATCCCAATGGTATAGCTGTTGTCTGATCCACAGGAGGGATAAAGCTTGCAGATAATTGGGATTTAGAAACGTATAAATTAGGAGGGATATAGGCCATTCCACCCTTTGAACCATTCACTGTGGTTATGGCTGATCATCCAGTTTAAGAGCCTGTTCTCACTTTTCACCTATAACCTTTGATCCCTTGAACCATGTCCAACACCTTCTTGAAATCATACAGTGTTTTGACCTTGACTGCTTTCTGTAATAGTGAATCCCACAGGCTCACTACTCTCTGGGCAAAGGAATTTCTCCTCACTCAGTCCTAAATTGTTTACTTGTATCTTGAGTCTGGACTCACCTACAGTGGAGGACATCCTTCTACTATCTTGGAATGTTGTAAGTTTGTAGATCCCTGTCATTCCTCAGAACTCCAGTGAATATAAATTGAACTGATTCAAGGTTTGCTGATGAGTCGGTCCTGCCCATCCCATGAAGCTGTTTGTCTGGTAAACCTTTGTTGCTCCTTGGATAAGGAGACCAAAACTGCACACAGTATTCTAATTATGGTCTCACCAAGGCTCTACATAATTGCATCATCCCTGCCCCTCTAATCAAAATTTATTGGTATTGAAACTAAAAACTCAAAAATTTAGAAACCTGATTTGTCATTGGATGTTGGTGTTTGCAAGTTTCTTTCTCCTCAGTTAATCTTTGAGCTTGAGAGTGATTGAGGCAGGGAGGAGAGAAGAGTTTTCAGTATGTTTCCAATATCAGTCCATGCTACTTTCTCTTTACATTGGTGGTCAAAGCCAACTGTTAATATACCATCCCTTTGCAGAATCTGGTGTCTGTGACCTTGTTTAATTTCACACTGGCTTATTGTATGCATCTGTCAACCTTTCGTCTCTCAACATGTACATTTATCCTACAAATGTGAGCAAAACGAGAGATGCAATTTTCTTAATTTCTCATTGAGTCACGAGGAGTGATTGGACAAACTTGGTTTGTTTTCACTTGAAAATCAAAGAACGAGGGACGACCCATTAGAAGTTTACAAAATTGTGAGAGCCATGGATAGAATGGATAGCCAAAGTCTTTATCTCCCCAGGCTAGACATGTCATTTACTAGGGCCATGTGTTTAAGGTAAAAGTGGGTAAGTTTAAACGAGATGTGAGAAGCAGGGTTTTTTGTAGAGACAGTGATAAGTGTCTGGAATGTGCTGCCAGAGGAGGTGGTGGAACCAGATACAATAGCAATATTTAAGAGGCATCTTGACAGTTTTACAAATAGGCAGGGGATAGAGGGATTCGGACGTGCAAGAGGCAAAAGATTTTACTGAGGCCCATGAAATCATTGTCGATTGTCTGGTTCATTAATGTCCTTCAGGGAAGGAAATCTGCCATCTTCACCTGGTCTGGCCTGTGTGTGACTCCAAGCCCACAGCAGTGTGATCGACTCTCAGGTGCCCTCTAAAGTAGCTTAGCAAGCCCTTCAGTTGTAACAATCACTACATAGTTTCAAAGAAATGAAACCAGACAGGTCTCCAGGCATTGACCTCTGCATCAGCAAAGACAATGGCAGAAACAGCCCTGCTTTTCCTGCGAAAAACTCTTCTTTACTACATCTGCGGGGCCAGTGCAAAATTTGGGAGAGCTGTCTCAGACTAATCAAGCAACATAGCCATACTCACGGAATCATATCTTATAGAAATTGTGCCAGATGCCACCAACACTTAGAGGAAGTGCTGAGGATGACAAGGGCACAAAATGTACTCTGGGTGGGAGATTTCAATGTCCACCACCAAGAGTGGTTTGGCAGCAGTACTACTGATTGATTGAGCTATTCGGACCTTAAAGGACAAAGCTTTTACACCTGGTCTGTGGCAGTTGGTGAGGGAATCAACAAGAGGGAAAATCATACTTGACCTCATCATTACCAATCTGCCAGCTGTAGATGATCTGTCTATGACAGTATTGGTATGAGTGACCGCCACTCAGTCCTTGTGGAGTCAAAGTCCCACCTTCACATTGAGAATACCATCCATCACGTTGTATGGCACTTTCACTGTGCTGAATGGGACAGACTTCATACAGTTCTAGATTCAAGACTGGGCATCCATGAAGCGCCGTGGACCATCAACAGCAGCAGGATTGTACTCCAGCACAATCTGGAACCTCAGGGACCGGCATATCCCCCAATCAAACATTACCATCAAGCCAGGGGATCAACTCTGGTTCAATAGAGAGTGCAGGAGGGCATGCCAGGAGCAGCACCAGGCACACCTGAAGATGAGGTGTGAACCTGGTGAAGCTACCAAACAGGACTAATTGCATGTCAAACAGCATTAGAATTAGAATCCCTACAGTGTGGAAACAGGCCCTTCAGCCCAACAAGTCCACACCGACCCTCTGAGGTGTAACCCATCCAGACCCATTCCCATATCCTGTAACCCCGACTAATAACCTACATTATGGGCAACTTAGTATCAGTCAAGAGTGTGGCACTGGAAAAGCACAGCAGGTCAGGCAGCATCCAAGGAGCAGGAGAATCGATGTTTCAGGCAAAAAAATTCACCTAACCTGCACATCTTTTGGATTGTAGGAGGAAACCGAAGCAGCAAGCGATATACAGAACTGAGCGATCCCACAGCCAATGAATCAGATTGAACTTCTTGAGTCCTGCCACATCCAGGTGCGACGGGTGGTGGATGATTAAACAACTCACTGGAGGAGGAGGCTCCACTAATCTCCCCTTCCTCAATGATGGAAGAGTCCAGCACAACATTGTAAAAGATAAGGCTGAAGCTTTTGCTGCAATCCTCAGCTGAAAGCATGATTAAAATGATCTATCTTGGCCTCCTCAGGTGGTCCCCAGCATTACAGATACCAGTCTTCAGCCAATTCGATTCACTCCACACGCTGTCAAGAAACAGTTGGAGACATTGGACACTGCAAAGGCTACAAGCCCTGACAACATTCTGGAAATAGTACTGATGACTTGGTGTTTCAGAACTTGCCACTCCCCTATCCAAGCTGTTTCAGTACAGTTACAACACTGCCATCTACCCGACAATGTGGAAAATTGCCCAGTGATGTCCTGTAAATAATAAGCAGGACATATCCAACCTGGCCAATTACTGCCTTATCAGTCTACTCTAGATCATCAGTAAAATGATATAAGGTGTCATCAACAGTGCTATCAAGAAGCATCTGCTCAGCAATAAGAATGGTTTTGTGGTCTTCATTACGGCCCGTTCTCTATTCCAGATTTTTTTAGTTCAAATTTCACAATGTGCTATGGTGGGATTTGAACTTAGATCCACAGATCAAATCCAGCTTGGGTTTTTTGATTACTGAGCTAATAACATTATCACAATGCTATCATTTCCCCTTAAAGTAAGGATAAAGGATACCTATTAATTGAAAGTAAGATCAGTCTCTGTGGGATATAGGTAAAGTAGTGTTACTTCTGCAATTATAATTACTTGTGCAAGGTAAATGCACTCACACCAGTGTATAATTGTTTCAACCAAGAGCTGAGTCAACAAGAATGAAAACTATATGGAGGAAATATATAATTGTTTTTGTATTAGCTAAAATGTGAATGCAAGAATGAAACGTGCCTGCAAACAATGGCAGACAAATAGATAAGGTGCTGTGAGGATGTAGGTTAAGCCAGATATGCTTGTACAAGCGGTAGTTATAAGCATCTGTTTCCCACTTTTGCAAAAACACAAAAACAAACCCCAAGTAAAAGGTGATAAGGATCAATATGGTTGGGGAAAGGGAGGAAATGGCACAGGTGGGGGAAGTAGATAATAGTGAAGGGGGATATACCTAACAATGGGCCACAGCAGGATGTGGTGAAATGGCCAAGTAAAACTTGTACTTTGTTATGCACAAGGCCGGATAAGGCAGGAGATACACAATAGTCATGGGCACCAGGTTGGGAGTAGTGAATCCTATATAAGATATGTACTTGCTAAACTCTGTGTGCCTTACTTCAGGCACCACGTTTGCAAGCGTATAATAAACATACTGATTGCTTCAGATCTTGTCTCAGACTGAAATTATTGAAGTGAGTGAGCTTTGTTTCTCACAGTCTCTAACTTGTTGAAAGCCTGTTCTTTGATTGAAAATTCTGTTTCCAAAGTGAATGGACTGATATTTTGAAGTCAGAGTTGATCATCTGTAATTGTTAATGTAGTTGAATAGCTGGAGGCTGCTTCCACAGGACAGACCCTGGAGTAACTACAGGCTCCTTTGTTTCTCATTTCCTGTCCTACATTAAGACCTTGCTGTGGTTCTTGGTATCCTGGTTCAGCACAACAGGCCTGGAATCCTTCCTCTTGTCTCACTGCTGAGAAGCAGCTACAGTTTCAAGGTATATCTTTCATGGCATTTGCATTGAAAAGACTGCTGACCTGTAGCCAGAAATTTTGTGCAGTTCAAATTTCAAATGACTGCTTTCCCAAAACTGTTGCACCATGTTTCCTTGTTAGATAATGGGTTAGCCTCGATGTGGGGACAGATCTGATTGTTATTGCAATTAGTTTTTAGCTGTCTCAGTCTTTAACCTGCATGTCTGTGGTCTTGTCAGGCAATTCATGAGTTAGGAAGAGACCTATCACGCCGTCAGCAAAACCAATGTCAAGTAATTTCTGTTTTTCCTTGGAAATATTGATTCTATTTCAAAAGGTCTCTTCATCGAATCCCTACAGTACAGGAGGAGGCCATTTGTTCCATCGAGTCCTAGGTTATCTAAGATTACAAAGCGATCTTGATCAGTTGGGTCAATGAGGTGATGAGTGGCAGATGGAGTTTAATTTGGATAAATATAAGGTGTTACATTTTGGTAAAACAACAATGAAAAGATTTCGACAATTAAAAGTAGAGCCTTGAGCAGTGTTGGAGGACATAATCCCTTGAAGTTTGCATCACATATAGACAGGGTCATGAAGAAAGCATTCATTGCTCAGACCTTTGAATATAGGAGTTGTAATGTTATTTTGTGGTTGTACAGGATGTTAGTGAGGCCTCTTCTAGAGTAGTCTGTCCAGTTCTGGTCACTCTGTTATAGGAAGGATGTTATTAAGCTGGTGAAGGTTCAGAAGAGATTTACAAGGATGTTGCTGGGAATGGAAGGTTTGAATTATAAGGAGAGGCTGGAGAGCCTGGGATTTTTTTCACTGTCATGTAGGAGGTTGAGAGGTGACCTTATAGAGATCTATCTGAGCGTTATAGAGCCAAGGACTGCTTCAGTAGTGCGAATGATATGGGCCCAGCAGTGAAGAGTGGAGTGACTCTTACATCGGTTGGTCTGGTGTAGGTGCAGTGAGGTGGTAGAGGTCTTCCTTGAGGCTAACTGCTGGCATGGACTCGGTTGGAAAGGCTGATGTTCTCAATTTTTTACTTCCTTATTTTTATTCTGATGATCTATAATGCTGGACTACTTGTTTCTTTACTTTTCTAATTTTATTAGTTTCCTAAGAATTAGATCTTAAATATCTGTACCTAGGTACGTTTGTACCTAAGATTGTGCAATAATGTGGCGACTGTAAACTTTTCACTGTATTCATTTGAGTACATGTGACAATAAAGCAAATTCAATCATTCATTCATTCTCAGTGCTAGTAGTCTTGCACCTGATGCTGAGTATGAGATCTGCCCATATATTCCCTTTCCTATTCTTGGTTAATACATCATAAAATGAGGTTCATTGGGTTTTTAACAGATAAGAGGAGTAATAATCACTGTTAAACATTGGACGTAGCCCTGAAAACTTGATGAAATGTTGTTACATTTCAACACTGTAATTAGTTTATGGATGTTTGCATTTTTCTAAGTTTGTTTGTCATACGTCAACCTCTACTTTAAACCGTGGAGCAATATATGTTGCAACCTTTATTATGCTCTCTGTAAATTATTTAAAAAGTGAATTGAGCCCTGTCTATTAGAATTTTTTAATTGATTAGATGGCTTAATGACCACATTTGAGGCTGAAGACCAGGAATCCATATTAGTCCATATCCATATGACAGGCAACTGCATATTGGGAGACAAAACGTTCTCCCCGCAAAGATCTCATCCAGCTTTCTCCGATGTCACCATTGATTTCCATCACTTCACTACTGACACTAATTTATGGGCCTTGAGATTACAGGAATACTTGGAATTGAATTGGAAGAATCTCGGAACAGATCTGCTGCTTGTGTCCTGCCAGAGAGACACCAAAATCTGAACAGCATTGATAACTCAGATAATTCACCCAGATCTAATAGTGATTTATTGTCACAAAGTAATGAGACTTGCTTTTGGCTACAAATTGGACAAAATCAGAAGTCACACAAAGTGGAGGAACTTCAGAAAATAAAATCCCTGGGAAATATTCAGGCTGAAATTGTCACCCCCCTGCCCCCCCCCCAAGATATCACAAAGCTGAAAGCTTGTCATTTTCTTAAATGGGCCTTTTTACTCTCCATAACTGCCTCATGAATACAATTGAATCCAAATACTTTACAATGATTCAGATATACAAAGAGTACTATATTTGTATAATTTGCACTGAATTCCACACTCTTGAGTGACATATTGAAGCAAGACTATATGTAATTGAGTTATGCTTCCCATTTCCTCCCACTCTGACCATCCTTTAGTAACATTTGATACACATGTCGAATTTGGCTGTCATAGTTTACAGTGATCATTATGTGTCAGTCAGAAACCTACAGCTCATTTTTGTTGTCTCACCTGGCAACTACAGCCTCCCGTGTTTGAGAGTGACAATATGCCAAGCTCAGTAGGCTAGCTACTATTTGGGCTGAGTTTTTGTTTTCAGACCTAATTTTCACCCTGTTCTCGAAATGTATGTCTCAGCCTAACCCCATGAGACTCTGATCTAGTGTATTGCTGCTCAGATCCACAGCCTAGTATCATATATGTTTAGCTCCATTTTGGAACTCTCTTTCAGCATTAATGCCCAGGTTCCACCTTCCTCTCCTTTTTAAAGCTTCTTAGATCCTTTCCACTCTTGTGCTTTCAGTTGCCTTACACAGCTCCAGCCAATCTTTCTGTTCTCACTCACAATATGGTCCTGACACATGGAGCAGTGCGATTGATACAGGTCATTTTGCACTCAATGATTTCAATAGTATTTCACAGAAAGAATACAAGAACAGACCATTCAGCCCATCAAAGCAATCCTGTCAAGCAATTAGATTACCAGAACTTTATCTCAAAGCATTGAATTCATCACACAAATAGATGTAAATGGATATCATATAATTGGGTTTATGGAGACGTAGCTGCATGTCTCCATAATGAGTCCCAGGATGGAACTGAACGTCCAGAGGTATTCAGTATTTAGAAAGGAAGGACAAAAAGGATAAGGTGGTGGAGTTGCACTACTGGTTAATGAGGATACAAACACAATATTGAGGAAAATTATCAGCTCAGACAATAATAATCAGTGTTGGGTAGAATTGAGAAGGGGCAAAAACCTTAGTGGGGGTAGTAGTAGAGACCACCGAACTCGTGGTGATGTTGACAATGGCATGAAGCAGGAAACTAAAGATGCATACAATAAAGGAACATCTGTAATTAAGGGTGACTTTAGTCTGAATATGGATTGGGTAAATCAAATTAGTCATAATTCCATAGAGGAGGAATTCCTTCAATTGACCGATACATTGAGGTTGGGTTTTTTGTAAAGGGAAAGGAATAATTGATGATGTATTTGCAATATTCAATGGGATTGAGTGGCCATAATATGATAGAATTCTTCATCAAGGCAGAAAGTGAGGTTGTTGATTCTAAGATTAGGGTTCTGAATCTGAATAAGGGAAACTATGACAATGTGAGGGTGTGATTTGTTTATGATGGATTGGGAAATGTTACTGAAAAAAATGACAGTGGATAGGGAATGGCAAACATTTCCAGAGCAAATGGATGAACTAGAAAAATGTATTTCTTCAAACATACAAGGAGAACAGGGAGAGAGTGAGGGCTGCAGATGCTGAAGATCAGAGTCAAGAGTGTGGTGCTGGAAATGCACGGCCGGCAACAGCATTCGGGGAGCAGGAGAATCGACGTTTCGGGCATAAGCTCTTCATCAGGAATGTGGGGGAAGCCCGAGGGGGTTGCGAGAGAAATGGGAGGGGGGTGGGGCTGAGGGGAACAGGGACCAAGCTATGGCTTAGGGGGAAAGTTAGAGATAGAATGAAAGGCATAAAAGAGGCATACAAATTGGCATGCAAATCAACAGATCTGAGGATTGGGAAAAGTCAGCAAGGGAGGACCGTGGGATTGACTAAGAAAGGGAGAATATGAGAGTAAGTTTGCAGGGAACGTAAAAACTGATCATAAACATTTCTATTGGTATGTATTAAGGAGGCACTCAGTGAAACTAATGTAGATTGCTTAGTCAGAAACGGCGAATTCATAATGGACAGCAAAAAAAAAGGTTGACAAAGTGTTTAGTGGGAGAGAGGAAGTAAAATAAATCTGTCTCAGTTGCTGATAAGTCACAGGGCCTGATCATCTATATCACGCGTACTTAAGGAAGGTGGCCTTCCAAAATAAAGTATGCTTTGGAGATCAGCTTCCAAGATTCTTTAGATCTGGAACAGAGTTGCTACAGGTTGGAGAGTAGCTTATGTAACCTCATTATTTAAAAGGAGGTAGAGAGAAAACAGGAAATGGTAGAGCAGTGAGTCTGACATCAGTAATGGGGAAAATGCTTGAATCTATTATCAAGGATTTCACAACAGAACAATTAGAAAACTGATGCACTATCAGATAGAGTCAGCATGGATTCACAAAAGGGAAATCATACTTGACAATTGTATGACTAGGTAAAAACAATGACTGCAGATGCTGAAAACCAAATACTGGATTAGTGGTGCTGGAAGAGCACAGCAGTTCAGGCAGCATCCAACGAGCAGCGAAATCGACGTTTCGGGCAAAAGCCCTTCATCAGGAATAAAGGCAGTGAGCCTGAAGCGTGGAGAGATAAGCTAGAGGAGGGGGGGGTGGGGAGAGAGTAGCATAGAGTACAATGGGTGAGTGGGGGAGGAGATGAAGGTGATAGGTCAAGGAGGAGAGGGTGGAGTGGATAGGTGGAAAAGGAGATAGGCAGGTCGGACAAGTCAAGGAGACAGTAACTGAGCTGGAAGTTTGAAACTAGGTTGAGGTGGGGGAAGGGGAAATGAGGAAGCTGTTGAAGTCCACATTGATGCCCTGGGGTTGAAGTGTTCTGAGGCGGAAGATGAGGCGTTCTTCCTCCAGGCGTCTGGTGGTGAGGGAGCGGCGGTGAAGGAGGCCCAGGACCTCCATGTCCTCGGCAGAGTGGGAGGGGGAGTTGAAATGTTGGGCCACGGGGCGGTTTGGTTGATTGGTGCGGGTGTCTCGGAGATGTTCCCTAAAGCGCTCTGCTAGGAGGCGCCCAGTCTCCCCAATGTAGAGGAGACCACATCGGGAGCAACGGATACAATAAATGATATTGGTGGATGTGCAGGTGAAACTTTGATGGATGTGGAAGGCTCCTTTAGGGCCTTGGATAGAGGTGAGGGAGGAGGTGTGGGCACAGGTTTTACAGTTCCTGCGGTGGCAGGGGAAAGTGCCAGAATGCGAGGGTGGGTCGTAGGGGGGTGTGGACCTGACCAGGTCGTCATGGAGGGAACGGTCTTTGCGGAAGGCGGAAAGGGGTGGGGAGGGAAATATATCCCTGGTGGTGGGGTCTTTTTGGAGGTGGCGGAAATGTCAGCGGATGATTTGGTTGATGCGAAGGTTTGTAGGGTGGAAGGTGAGCACCAGGGACGTTCTGTCCTTGTTACGGTTGGAGGGGTGGGGTCTGAGGGCGGAGGTGCGGAATGTGGACGAGATGCGTTGGAGGGCATCTTTAACCACGTGGGAAGGGAAATTGCGGTCTCTAAAGAAGGAGGCCATCTGGTGTGTCCTATGGTGGAACTGGTCCTCCTGGGAGCAGATACGGCGGAGGTGGAGAAATTGGGAATACGGGATGGCATTTTTGCAAGAGGTAGGGTGGGAAGAGGTGTAATCCAGGTAGCTATGGGAGTCGGTGGGTTTGTAAAAAATGTCAGTGTCAAGTCGGTCGTCACTAATGGAGATGGAGAGGTCCAGGAAGGGGAGCAAGGTGTCAGAGATAGTCCAGGTAAATTTAAGGTCAGGGTGGAATGTGTTGGTGAAGTTGATGAATTGCTCAACCTCCTCGCGGGAGCATGAGGTGGCGCCAATGCAGTCATCAATGTAGCGGAGGAAGAGGTGGGGAGTGGTGCTGGTGTAATTACGGAAGATCAACTGTTCTACATAGCCAACAAAGAGACAGGCATAGCTAGGGCCCATACGTGTGCCCATATCTAAGCCTTTGGTCTGGAGGAAGTGGGAGGATTCAAAGGAGAAATTGTTAAGGGTGAGGACCAGTTCGGCCAAACGAATGAGAGTGTCAGTGGAAGGGTACTGTTGGGGATGTCTGGAGAGGTAAAAACGGAGGGCTTGGAGGCCCTGGTCATGGCGAATGGAGGTGTAGAGGGATTGGATATCCATGGTGAAGATAAGGCGTTGGGGGCCGGGAAAACGGAGGTCTTGGAGGAGGTGGAGGGCGTGGGTGGTGTCTCGAACGTATGTGGGGAGTTCCTGGACTAGGGGGGATAGGACAGTGTCAAGGTAGGTAGAGATGAGTTCAGTGGGGCAGGAGCATGCTGAGACAATGGGTCGGCCAGGGTGGTCAGGCTTGTGGATCTTGGGAAGGAGGTAGAACCGGGAACCCTCTGCTCCAATCCCAACCTCACCATTAAGCCAGCGGATAAAGGGGGCGCAGTGGTAGTCTGGCGCACTGACCTCTACACCGCTGAAGCCAAACGCCAACTCGAGGACACCTCTTCCTACTGCTCCCTCGACCATGACCCCACCCCCATCACCAAACCATCATCTCCCAGACCATACAGAACCTCATCACCTCAGGAGATCTCCTACCCACAGCTTCCAACCTCATAGTCCGGGAACCCCGCACTGCCCGGTTCTACCTCCTTCCCAAGATCCACAAGCCTGACCACCCTGGCCGACCCATTGTCTCAGCATGCTCCTGCCCCACTGAACTCATCTCTACCTACCTTGACACTGTCCTATCCCCCCTAGTCCAGGAACTCCCCACATACGTTCGAGACACCACCCACGCCCTCCACCTCCTCCAAGACTTCTGTTTCCCCGGCCCCCAACGCCTTATCTTCACCATGGATATCCAATCCCTCTACACCTCCATTCGCCATGACCAGGGCCTCCAAGCCCTCCGTTTTTTCCTCTCCAGACGTCCCCAACAGTACCCTTCCACTGACACTCTCATTCGTTTGGCCGAACTGGTCCTCACCCTTAACAATTTCTCCTTTGAATCCTCCCACTTCCTCCAGACCAAAGGCGTAGCCATGGGCACACGTATGGGCCCCAGCTATGCCTGTCTCTTTGTTGGCTACGTAGAACAGTTGATCTTCCGTAATTACACCAGCACCACTCCCCACCTCTTCCTCCGCTACATTGATAACTGCATTGGCGCCACCTCGTGCTCCCGCGAGGAGGTTGAGCAATTCATCAACTTCACCAACACATTCCACCCTGACCTTAAATTTACCTGGACTATCTCTGACACCTCGCTCCCCTTCCTGGACCTCTCCATCTCCATTAGTGACGACCGACTTGACACTGACATTTTTTACAAACCCACCGACTCCCATAGCTGCCTGGATTACACCTCTTCCCACCCTATCTCTTGCAAAAATGCCATCCCGTATTCCCAATCTCTCCGCCTCCGCCGTATCTGCTCCCAGGAGGACCAATTCCACCATAGAACACACCAGATGGCCTCCTTCTTTAGAGACCGCAATTTCCCTTCCCACGTGGTTAAAGATGCCCTCCAACACATCTTGTCCACATCCCCCACCTCCGCCCTCAGACCCCATCCCTCCAACTGTAACAAGGACAGAACGCCCCTGGTGCTCACCTTCCACCCTACAAACCTTTGCATCAACCAAATCATCCGCTGACATTTCCGCCACCTCCAAAAAGACCCCACCACCAGGGATATATTTCCCTTCCCACCCCTTTCCGCCTTCTGCAAAGACCGTTCCCTCTGTGACTACCTGGTCAGGTCCACACCCCCCTATGACCCACCCTCCCATCCTGGCACTTTCCCCTGTCACCGCAGGAACTGTAAAACCTGTGCCCACACCTCCTCCCTCACCTCCATCCAAGGCCCTAAAGGAGCCTTCCACATCCATCAAAGTTTTACCTGCACATCCACTAATATCATTTATTGTATCCGTTGCTCCCGATGCGGTCTCCTCTACATTGGGGAGACTGGGCGCCTCCTAGCAGAGCGCTTTAGGGAACATCTCCGAGACACCCGCACCAATCAACCAAACCGCCCCGTGGCCCAACATTTCAACTCCCCCTCCCACTCTGCCGAGGACATGGAGGTCCTGGGCCTCCTTCACCGCCGCTCCCTCACCACCAGACGCCTGGAGGAAGAACGCCTCATCTTCCGCCTCAGAACACTTCAACCCCAGGGCATCAATGTGGACTTCAACAGCTTCCTCATTTCCCCTTCCCCCACCTCAACCTAGTTTCAAACTTCCAGCTCAGTAACTGTCTCCTGTACTTGTCCGACCTGCCTATCTTCTTTTCCACCTATCCACTCCACCCTCTCCTCTTTGACCTATCACCTTCATCCCCTCCCCCACTCACCCATTGTACTCTATGCTACTCTCTCCCCACCCCCCCCCTCCTCTAGCTTATCTCTCCACGCTTCAGGCTCACTGCCTTTATTCCTGATGAAGGGCTTTTGCCCGAAACGTCGATTTCGCTGCTCGTTGGATGCTGCCTGAACTGCTGTGCTCTTCCAGCACCACTAATCCAGTAATTGTATGACTAGTATGCACTTGCCTAGAGACAGGAGACATTTGGTAACCTGAACATTAACTCTACTTTCTCTCCAGAGATGCTGCCAGACCTGTGTTTTTAAAGCAATTTCTCTTGTCGTTTCTGATTTCATGAGGTGGGTTGGTGGTTAGCACTGCTGCCTCACAGCACCAAGGATCCAGGTTCAATTCCACCCTCCAGGGACTGTCTGCTTGGAGTTAGTACACTTTGCCTGTGTCTGTGTGGGTTTCCTCCCACAGTCCAACAATAGGCAGATTAGATAGATTGGCCTTGCGAAATTGTCCATAGTGTCTAGCGATGTGCAAGCTAGGTGGGTTAGCCATGGGAAATGCAGGGTTACAGGGATGTGGTGGGTCTGGATGGTATGCTCTTCAGAGAGTCGGTATGGTATTGATAGGCCAAGTGGCTTGCTTCCACACTGTAGGGATTCTAGGATCTGCAGTTTTCTTTTTGTTGAGGGAAACTGGTAGTTGGTTTTGTTAAAAACTGGGCTAGGTATCAAGAGAATTATACACTGTTACTGAAGGTTGTTCACATTAGGAATATTCCTGACCCAAAGAGATTTGGATTTGAATCCTTACATAAGCATCTGTCATTGCATGAATTTCCAGGAGGAAGGATGACTCTAGCTTCCAACAGTTTATTTAGGTGAGCAAATACAAACTACATTCAGTTCAGGTCTTCCTGCTATAGAAAAGATGTTGTGAAACTTGAAAGGGTTCTGAAAAGATTTACAAGGATGTTGCCAGGTTTGTAAGGTTTGAGCTATAGTGAGAGGCTGAACAGGCTGGAGCTTTTTTGCATGGAGCGTCGGAGACTGGGGGGGTGACCGTACAGAAGTTTATAAAATCATGCGGGGCATGAATAGGGTGAATATTCAAGATCTTTTTCCCAGGGTAGGGGAGTGGAGTCCAAAACTAGACGGTATAGATTTAAGGTGAGAAGGGAAGGATTTAAAAGGAACCTGAGGGGTAATGTTTTCACGCAGAGGGTGATACATGTGTGGAATGAGCTGCCAGAGGAAATAGTGGAGGCTGATGCAATTACATTTATGTAATTGGATGGGTATATGAATAGGAAGGGTTTAGAGGGATATGAGCCAAATGTTGGCACGTGGGTCTAGATTAATTTAGGATATCTGGTCAGCATGGACGAGGTGGATCAAAGGGTTTGTTTCTGTGCTTTCCAGCTATGTGACTGTAAATCTATTGAATTCTCTGAGGATGCAACAAGTAGACTTGCATAGGGGGAGCCAGTGGATGTGATATATTTGGACCTTCAGAAGGCTTTTGACAATGTCAAAAGAAATTAAAAGGGTCATTCACAGAGCTAAATAGAACATTGGTTCACAGACAGGAATCAAAGCATAGGAATAAATGGGTCTTTTTCTGAATGGTAGGCGGTGACTAATGGAGTACCATAGGGATCGGTACGAGGACCATAACTATTCAAAACACGTTTATGATTTAGGTGAGGGAACTAAATGTGATATCTCAAAATTTGCAGATGACAGAAAGCTGGTTGGAAGGGTGAGCTGTGAGGAGGATGCAGAGATATTACAGTGTGATTTACACAGACTGAGTGGGTAAATGCATAGCAAATACACCATGATGTGGGTAAATGTGAGGTTATCCACCTTGGTAGTAAAAATATGAAGGTAGATTATTAGTTGAATGGCTGTAAAGTGAGAGAAGGGAATGCCTAACAAGACCTGGGTGTCCTGTTGCACCAGTCACTGAAGGTAAGCACGCAGGTGCAGCAGGCAGTGATGAAGGGCTTTTGCCCAAAACGTCGATTTTCCTGCTCCTTGGATGCTGTCTGACCTGCTGTGCTTTTCCAGCACCACCCTAATCTAAACTCTGATCTCCAGCATCAGCAGTCCTCACTTTTGCCTAGTAAAGAAGGCAGCCTTTGGAGCTAGAGAATTCGAGTACAGGAACAAGAATGCCTTGCTGTAATTATATAGGGTATTGGTGAGGCTATACCTGGAATATTGTGTGCAGTTTTGCTCTCCCTGTCTGAGGAAGATATTTTGCTGTAAAGAGAGTGCAGCAAAGGTTAACCAGATTGATTTTTGGGATGGCAGAACTGAAGTATGAGTAGAGAATCTTCAGTTAGGTTTGTAATCACTGGATTTGAGAAAATTGTCTATGTCTCATAGAAACTGAGAAGCTTCGAACATGACTAGATAGGTTAGATGCAGAAAGATATTCCCAGTGGTGAGAGAGTCAGTGGGTCATAATCTAAGGACGAGGAGTCAATCTTTTAGGACTGAGTTGAGGAGAAATTTCTTCACCCAGACACTGGTGAGACTGAGGAATTTTCTGCCAAAGGAAGTGAGTGAGGCCAAAACATTGTGTGTTCTTTTAAAGGAGGAGGTAGATATAGCTAAATAGATGAAGGGGATAGATTAGAGCATTGAGCTCAGTGATCAGCCATTATCAGATTAGATTCCCTATAGTGTGGAAACAGGCCCTTCAGCCCAACAAGTCCACACCAACCCTCTGAAGAGTAACCCACACAGACCCATTTCCCTCTGATTAATGCACCTAACACTACGGGCAATTTAGCATGGTCAATTCACCTGACCTGCACATCTTTGGACTGGGGGAGGGAACCTGAGCACCCGGAGGAAACCCACGCAGACACAGGGAGAATGCGTAAACTCCACACAGACTCCACTCCGAGGCTAGAATTGAACCTGGGACCCTGGTGCTGTGAGGCAGCAGTGCTAACCACTGAGCCACCGCGTCACCCCCATTGAATGGTAGAACAGGCCTACTTCTGCTACTATCTTCTATGTGTTTGTGAAATATAGTGTCTGTTTTAAATCACTCATTCATGGGAGAAGCCCACAAGATGTTGGAGCAGACGTAGGCCATTTGGCCCATTAAGTCTGTTCCACCATTCAGTGGGATCATGGCTGATCTGATCATCCTCAATGTTATTTTCCCGCCTTTTCCCCATAACCCTTGATTCCCTTCAATGACTAAAACTCTGTCTCGGTGGGCTTTGAATATTCTTAATGACCTAGCCTCAACAGTCCTCAGCAGTAAGAAATTCCACAGACTCACTATCCACTAATAGAAGAAATTTCTGCTCATCTCTCTCTTAAACGAGCAACCCTTTATTCTGAGATTATGCCCGCTGGTGCTAGACTGTCCAACAAGGGGAAACAGCATCTCTGCATTTACCCTTCAAGTCCCTGAAGGATCTTGTATGCTTCACCTCTCATTTTTCGAAATGGCAATGAGTACAGGCCAAATCCATTCAACCTGTCCTTACAAGACCATCCTCCAGGCCTGTTATCAGATGAGTGAACCTACTCTGGCCTGCCTCCAGTGCCAGTCTATCGTTCCTTTGATAATGAGCCCAAAACTCTTCACAGTATTCCAGCTATGGTCTGACTAGTGCCTTGACTGGCTTTAATAAAACTTTCCCACTTCTATCTTTACTTTGAAATAAAGACCAGCATTCCACTTCCCTTCGCTATTACCTACTGAACTCGGATGTTAGCTTTTTGTGACTCAGGGATGTTTCAATCCCTCTGTGTTGTATCTTTCTGCAGTTTCTCTCCGTTAAAGTAATATTCACCTCCTGTATTATTCCTGCCATAATGTGTAATCTCACATGATATTCCACCTGTCAAATTTTAACTCACTCACTTAACCTGACCATAACCCTCTGCAGACTTATTGTCATCCTCAACATTTGCCTTCCCACGTATTTTTGATACATTCACATTTTGAGAACAAATCCACTCTCCTCATCCAGGTCGTTATTATAGATTGTAAATGATTGAGGCCCTAGCACAGATTCCTCTGACACTGCATCACTTACAGGTTGCCAACCTGAAAATGCCCCTTTATCAGAACTCTCTACACATAGCCACTGTCGGGGAGCCTATAGACCACTCCCAAAAATGCCCTCTTTCCCTTTCTCACCTGTACACATATGGATTCTATATCTTCTGAGCTGGAATTATTTCTTGCTATTATACCTGGATGTAGGCATCACGGGCTAGACCAGTATTTATTGTCCATCCCTAATTCCCTGGTAGGATTCAAGCCCACATCTGCGTATCATTAGTCCAAAGTCCTGGATTACTAGTCCCGTGCCATTCCCACGACATTACTGCCTCCTCCTGACGATGAGTTAAAGGGAGCAGAGGATGAACAGTAACCTGGAGGTGGAGCAATGGTGGGTGAAGACTGGAACAGTAGAAAATTAACTTCAACTCCAACAAAGTAGTATTCAGTTAGAGATGAAAAACTTGAGGTTGATGGAAAGCAATGGCCTCGTTCAGAGTTAATATTAATGGAAGGACTGGCAGGAGGACTCTTGAGAATTCAGTCCCCATGCTGCATATCATACGGATGAAGATTTGGCAGAAGAAAAGATAGAGTAGGGACACCATGCTTCATTTCTAATATTAGAAAAATGGATTAATTTGAAAATGTTTTAATAAGACATATGTGCACCAACTATAAATTCATAACCACAGTCAAGAATCAGCCGTAGATAAACAATGCTTTTTACTGTATCATTCAGTTTAAAAACATTAGATGCTGATATCTATAAAGCCCAGATTCAAGGCAAAGCCATTCTGTTGCCATGACAACTGAGCATTCTGGTTCTGGGATGGTTTGTTAAGTTGAAGCGAGGAGCATCTCTGTGGAGTCAGCATCCACTATAGCAGAGTTTGTCATTCTAAACCTGGGAATCTTATTATGTACATGAATATGTTCCTGGAATTTCTGTTACCGTAGCCCCTCTTTTCTATTATGTACATGCTTATTGAAGTAGAGGGCAGTCTGGGACATGATGCAAAATTCAGATCAGCAAATAACGCACAAACAGTTGTCAAGAATCGCAATAGAGTCTGCAGTGTTTTCCCAGCTGGGGACTGACGCTGAACTCCAACTGCAGTGGTAGGAAGCAATACCTTGCATTTAAATCTTCGCCACAAATCCCACTGCATTATGTCCACCCTGTAATCGTATATCCTCTTCCAGATTTTGTGGCTAAATTTCGTAGCTCTCCAACACTTTTTTCAAGAGCTATAAATTGGTTGTTACTTAAAGAAATTAAAAGTAGTTTTAAGCAACATTTATATGTTTAATTGACAGTAATATCAGGGTAAGTAGAAAATGGTGCAGAAATATTACTAATTCAGAAGATTCATGAAACAATCTACGGGATTTGGGAAAATGCATTGGTTTGCTGAGTGTCATTCACCCATTTAGTCACAGTGTACCAAGGGGTTGTGATCATAAGCCTCTCACATTGTGTCCCTCCACAGGAATAACTATCAAAAAGGTTTTGAGGCACCTCAGAATGAATCATGTTGTACAGAGAACTTAGACGGCACATCCTATAATTTGTCATTTGAAACGTTTTGTCCTCAGACTGCATATGTTACCTGATGTGGAATATTTTTGCAAAACAGAAAACTGTCTGAACATGTATAATTGTGATGTTTGCAAATCCTTTACTATTCAAACCAAAATGATTATGTAATGCCTTTGTGTACAAATTATAAAAGATTATAATCTTTGACAATACAGCACTCTGTCAGTACTGTGCTTATAATGGTGCACCATTCCTTTCATAGTGCACTGTGTTTGTCATCCTAGGTTTTGCGCTCAAGTCTCTGCATTAAGTCTTAAACTTTAAATCTCTGGTTCAGGGTTGAGAGAATGAACCACTGAGTCCCTGACAGTTTCTCATGGTATTTGAAGAATATATGACAGCAACCAGTCACAGTTAACCACATTTTCCCCTCTAAATCTGCCCACAACACCGGGATTTAATATTAATAAAAATTAATCCTGAGGTTTTGGTCAGTCATTTACTGCTTCACTGCAGCTGCACTGTGCCCCACAACACCCCCTCAAGCCAGGATTCTGAGAAATCAATTGACCTGGTTAAAAATGTCCCTTCTGCACTTGCATATCACTGTTCAAAACCCCATAAAAGATTATGCCTTGTTTAATGAATTTTAATTGAAGCATTTTTCACTACAGTCTGAGTAATAGCCACAGCTGAGTGACTGGTCTGGCCTGGAGAAACCTGATGCATGTTTCATTTTTCTATTGTTGTATTTACTACATTTTTTTAAACTTAAGTATTTAAAATAATTAACCATTTTTGAGACAATTTGTAGCTCAGGTTGAAGTTCAAGTTGTAAGATTGCTCCCTGAGCTGGTAAATTTGTTCTCAGCCATTTTGTCACAACGCTAGGTAACATCATCAGTGAGCCTGTGGTGAAGGGCTGGTGTTCCGCCCCACTTTCTATTTATGTGTCTTGGTCTTTTAAGGGCGGGTGATATCAATTCCAGTTCTCTTTCTCAGAGGTTGGTAAGTGGGGTCCAAATTGATGTGTTTATTGATGGGATTCCAGTTTGAATGCCAGGCCTGTAGGAATTCCTGTGTGTGTCTCTGTTTAGTCTGCCCCAGGATGGATGTGTTGTCCCAGGCAAAATGTGTCCTTCTTCATCTGTGTGTAAGGATTGTACTGAGAGTGGGTCATGTCTTTTGATAGATGGTTGGACCTGCTACTGGATGACACCTTTGTCATTATGAAACAGAACAAATTAGAGGAAACCTACTATATCATTAACAACATCCTTACTGGAATAAATTTCACCAAAGAGGAGGAGACCAACTACATACTCCCCTTCCAACAGTAGAATGAAAAGCCAATGGAGAGCTGCAGACCAGCATTTACAGGAAAGCCACATACACTGCCCAGATACTCAACTACAGGAGCAATCATCCCAACACCCACAAATGGAGCTGCATCGGATATTGTTTAAATGGGCCACAACACACTGCAGCACCCAGGGACTATAAGCAGCAGAAGAAGAATACCTGTACGGTGTATTCAAGAACAATGGGTACCCGATAAACACAGTCCACCAATTCATAAACAACAAATCCAAACAAGTCAATATAACATGCCCAGAGACTCTAGCCACACTACCATACATCAAAGACATCTCAGAGATGACCACCAGAATACTCCAACCTCTTGGTGTCGTCCCATTTCCCTATCCCCATATCAGGTGGAGCAATCAGTCAGAGACACAGTATGGCTTTACCTTCTCCATCTTTAATCTGGGCCCTGGAGGGAAACAACGATCAGCCATGTGGACAGTGACATGAGTTCTCAGTCTTCTCTCGAACAGCAGATTCTTAAGGAATTATATCGTCACTTACAGGGAGCAGCCTCCAAATAAAGCAACATCGATATTGATTGGGTGACCATTACAATCAGCGAGCATCAACAGTAAAGATTAAGTCATTTGGCATTACACAATGGAGGCTTTTTACCTTACTAACCTACTACCCTTGCCTCCAGCACCTCATTGTTTACTGCAAGTTCTTACCTGATCAAAGTCATGTCAGCTTAGCCTTTGTCATACAACCCAAAACTTAATCTTTCCCTACCTGCTTATACGTTATACACATTCTCATTGGTATCATGGTAGCCCCCAAATCTATCAACACACTGAAACAGCTCCTGATAAGACCATAACAAATAGGAATGAAAATAAGGCCATTCAGCCATCAAGTTCCCTCCGCCATTTAATCATGGCTGATGGACATTTCAACTCTACTTACCCACACTCTCCCCGTAGCCCTTAATTCCTTACGAGATCAAGAATTTATCAATCTCTGCCTTAAAGACATTTAACGTTCTGCCCTCCACTGTGCTCTATGCCAATGAATTCCACAGGCCCACCACTCTCTGGCTGAAGAAATGTCTCCTCATTTCCGTTCTAAATTGACCCCCTCTAATTCTAACGCTGTGCCCATGGGTCCTAGTATTCCGACCTGATGGAAACAATTTCCCAGCGTCCACCCTTTCTAAGCCATACATTGTCTTGTAAGTTTCCATTAAATCTTCCCTCAACCTTCTGAACTCTAACAAATACAATCCCAGGATCCTCAGCTGTTCATCATATGTTAGACCTACCATTCCAGGGATCATCCATGTGAATCTTCGCTGGACACGCTCCAGGGCCAGTATGTCCTTCCTGAGGTGTGGGACCCAAAACTCGATACAGTATTCTCAAAGGGTCCTAACCAGAGCTTCATAAAATCTCAGTAGCACATCGCTGCTTTTACATTCCAACCCTCTTGAAATAAATGACAACATTATATTTGCTTTCTTAACCACAGATTCAACCCGTAAGTCAACCTTTAGAGATTCCTGTAATCACACTCCCAGATCCCTTTGTACTTTGGCTTTATGAAATTCCTCACCGTTTATGAAATAGTCCGTGCCTGTGTTCTTTTCTCCAAAGTGCAAAACCTCGCACTCGTTCACATTGAATTTCATCAGCCATTTGATGAACCTAAAGGACCCTGTACCAACAACCAGCAAAACAAATGTCATTTACAAAGTACCCTGCAATGACTGCAACAAACATTGCGTTGGACAGACGGGTAGGAATCGAGCCACCAGGATACATGAGCGCTAACCAGCCACCAAAAGACATGACCCACTATCACCAGTATCCTTCCTCATGGATATCACCCACACATAAAAGAGATTGATTGTCAAGAGATATCAGGATATGTGGATGGTTATAAAATGGGAAACTAAAAATCACTGGAAATATTCAGGCTTAAAGTCTTACCACTACATCTCAAGGCATTTTTCAGCAGAAAACTTGTAATTTTCTGAATGGGCCCACTTACTCTGTGCATCTGCCCCTTGAATCCAATTGAAGCTTACAGACTTTACAATGATTCAGATATACAAAAATTAACACTGTCATTAATATGTTCCACACTTGTGTATAAAATACTGAAGTGAGACCATATATGATGGAGAAATGCCTCCCATTTTAATCCATTCAAAATTCTGTTTTTAATTAAATACAACCTATTATTAGCATTCGATACATATGTTGAACTTGTGTGTCACTGCTCGTAGTGATCATTGTGTGACAGTTGGGAAACCCCACAACTCTCTTTTATTGCCTCACCTGGCACCGCAGGGAGAAAGCACAGGGCCCCATGTTTGAGAGGTGATAACGTGCCAAGCTCATCAGAATAGCTATCCTACTGCGTGGCCCTGTCCTTGTTTTCAACCCCACCCTATTCCCTTTGAGAGACAGCTTCTAATTGTATGTTTTGGCTGAGCCTGGTGACACTTCAATCTAGCACATTACTGCTCAAATTTAGTCCTCACATATCAGTATGATTATCCTCAGAATTCCCTTCCAACATCAATGGCTGCTTGCTTTCTGCCTTTGCTCTTATAGAAAGCAGCTAAGAAACCTCCCCTTGCCTCATACTGCTCTTACCAACGCTTTCCTCTTCTGCCTTTGACTAACCCACACAGTGGTCTTGATTGGATCAATGCAAGTCAGTGTTATTTTGGGACTGGGTTCAGATCATCGAGCCTATATTAGTGGAATGACAGGCAGAACAAATACCTGAGATATGAAGCGCATGGCTGAAGAAAGCATTGAAATTGGGTCACATTTTATTTCTAAGAAGAAAAATATATGAATTTAGAAATTAAAACATTTTAACCAGTTATAATTATTTGGAGCGAGCAAAGTTGTTCAAAGTATTTCACAGTCAGCCAAAGATAAACTAAATCTTTAACTGTAACATTGCACAGTCTGATATTTGTAAAGCTCAGATTCAAGGCAGAACCATTCTGTTGCCATGACAACTGAAGATTCTGGTTCTGGGATGGTCTGTTAAGTTGAAAACAAGGGACGTCTCTGTGGAGTCAGCATCTGCTATAGCAGAGTTTGTCATTCTAAACCTGGTATGTACATGAATGTATTCCTGGCATTTCTGTTACCGTAGCCCCTCTTTTCTATTATGTACGTGCTTCATGAAATAGAAGGCAGTCCGGGACATGATGCAAAGTTCAGATCAGCAAATAACACACAAACAGTCGTCAAGGATTGCAATAGACTCTGCAGTGTTTTCCCAGCTGGGGACTGACGCTGAACTCCAACTGCAGTGGTAGGAAGCAATACCTTGCATTTAAATCTTCGCCACAAATCCCACTGCATTATTTAACACACTCGTGACTCCCCTGTAGAAAGAAAGCTTGCTCCAGATTTTGAGGGTGGATTTCTCAGCTGTTTATCCTGGACTTTACTAATGGTTTGTTACTTTCATTATTAAAAAAAAACAAAGAAATATTTATCTTTCATTGAAAATACTGTCGCACTAATGGAAAATGATGCAAAATGCTGCTAATTCAAATGGTTCTTAGTTTCTTGAATCTGTGAAAATGCATTGACTTGCCAAGTATCATGAATCCAAATAAAAATAATCTAACATTGTCCCCTCTTTTCTGAACAGCAGAACCAATGTGTACTCAAATCTCTCAAAGTGGTAAAGGAAACAACAAGTTAGAGTATTATCATCCGTGCCATCTACACCTTGCAGACCTGCAGTGCCCACAGGCCACAGGAGAGAGGTGACTAGTAAATGTGATCATCCCACAGGCCTTGTTCATCCTGGGCCTGTGCGTGGTTGCTTTGGCCAGTTTTAGGAGCATACCCATTAGGAAGTCCTCCAAGTTGTCAGCCTGGTCCTCTGCACAGGGAACATCTCCGGGACACCCGCACCAATCAACCCCACCGCCCCGTGGCCCAACATTTCAACTCCCCCTCCCACTCTGCTGAGGACATGCAGGTCTTGGGTATCCTCCAGCGCCACTCCCTCACCACCCGACGCCTGGCAGAGAAACGCCAGGCCTTGGAGCCCTTCAACCCCATGGCATAAATGTGGACTTCACCAGTTTCCTCATTTCCCCTCCCCCCCCACCTTACCCACTTCCAGCCTTCCAGCTCAGCACCATCCTCATAACCTGTCCTACCCACCAATCTTCCTTCTCACCTATCCACTCCACCCTCCTCTCTGACCTATCACCTTCATCCTCACCCTCATCCACCTATTGTATTCTTGGCTACCTTCTCCCCAGCTCCACCCCCCTCCCATTTATCTCTCCACCCCAGAGGCTCCCTGCCTTCATTCCTGATGAAGGGCTATTGCCCGAAACGTCGATTTTCCTGCTCCTCAGATGCTGCCTGACCTGCTGTGCTTTTCCAGCACCACTCTAATCTTGACTCTGGTCCTCTGCACAGCATAGGAGAAAGTGAGGACTGTAGATCAGAGTCAAAAAGTGTGTTGCTGGAAAAGCACAGCAGGTCAGGCAGCATCCGAGGAGCAGGAGAGTCAAGATTTCAGGCATAAGTTCATTCTTTGGGTGCTGCCTGATCTGCTGTGCATTTCCAGCGTTACACTTTTCGACTCTGCAAAACCTGCCAAAGATTATGAGTATGGGTCTGAAGGTGCTGCTCCTAAAATATTTGATGTGAGATAGATCCTGAGGTTAACAATGAAGAAAAGCTAACATCAGAGATCTTGTACTGCTGTTGCTTAGGAGAGACCTCAATCCCATTATTTACAGAAACAAGAAAGGCCATACAGATGATTTTCTGACTAAGATCTCCTGGGTTCTATGCAGGCATCAAGTTGCAAAGTGAGAACTAGCCTTTGTTGGAGTTGTTGCCCCTATGTAATCGCCAATGAGATTTACAGCCAAAAACAGACTATGAGCCAGGCACAGAATGTTCTGCCACATGTGGAATAGTCTGGTATTACACCTAGAAGGGAAACGAGCATGGACCTTGCTCTAAGTAAATATCCTTTATGTTACAGCTTAGTCATTTTCTATTTTCTTTCATATGTGATCCCATTTTAGTGCTTGGAAATTGATGCAACTCCAGAGGGAGAGTTGGGGGGTGGGGGGGTGGGGGGAGGGGAGGCGGTGACTAGGGCTGTGGGAAAACCTGTGGCGTGGTGACAAATGGTTTTTTTGGGAGTTTTCAGTCTCTGATGGGGCTTTACAGCTGAGATTGCTGCATGGGGCCTTCGTGCTGACCCAGGAATGCCCCACCATTCAACATCCTGCATGAGGCCTTTGAATTACTGAGTAAAGGCCATATAATGGGAACGTAGGAACACAATGATGCAATTCACCTCCCAAACCAGGCCTACAGTTTGGGATTGGATTATGGAGCTGTGAGGTGTCCAACTGCAGACTAGAGTCACTGATAACGTTTTCGACTAAGGAAACAGGAATCAGTCTCTTTTTTGGTTTTGGTGACACCTCCTCATTGAATTTGCCTGCAACGTTTTCACAATCAAGGTGGTGAAATTAATCACTTGTACAGAAATAATTGGTGGGAAATAGCAAGAATGCAAACAAGGGGCAGTTAGTTAAACGTCAGTTGACTACCCTCCATTAGCACTGTAAAACTCAAATACACGCACCAGAGATAGATTGCTTTTTAAATTATAACTTTTCGTTAACACAACAATTATTCTTTAAGGTGGTGGAATTGAGATAATGTTATTGTTTGATATTGAAAGACGTTAGAAACAGGAAATGCAGGAACAGGAGAAAGCTGTCAATCCTTCGAGACTGCTGTGCTATCCAGATAGTTCACGGCTGGTCTACATCTTAACACAACTTATCTGCCTTGATTCTGCAACACTTCCAAAGAGACGGTTATGTGATGCTCTGATAGCCGTCCTTAAAATTCTGTCGGGGTTTGGTCGTACAAACATGAAGGTGTGCCCACTTCTAGAGGATTCAAAAACAATGACTAAGTCAGTCACGAGTGAGTCCAGTGGGGAATTCAGAGAAACCCCTTTATCAGGGGGCAGTGGTGAGATTGTGGGGCTCACATGAGGGGAACAGTGGTGAAAATCTAACAGGTAAACCACACGAGTACATGAGGGGGAAATGATTGGAAGTTGATAGACTGAGACAAAGGAGGTTTGGTAGACGGTCACATGGAACATAATTTGCATTTATATCTTACTTTTATTGTGAAGGAACATCCCAAGCTATATAAATGGTGGCATATTCTCTGTAAGCTGCTGTTAGTTCTGAATTCCCATGCCTAACAAAGAAACCCCTCCCACCTCCATGCAGCCTTTTGTTGAGAGCATTCTGGATTTTCATCACTGTTTGTGTAAAGATATATTTTCTAACAGGGAGAAAGTGAGGACTACAGATGCTGGAGATCAGAGTTAAGAGTGTGGTGCTGGAAAAGCACAGCAGGTCAGGCAGCATCCGAGGAGCAGGAGAACTGATGTTTCAGCAAAAGCCCTTCATCAGGAATGAGGCTTGTAGGCCGGGGCTGAGAGATAAATGGGGGGGGGGAGGGGGGGGAGGGGGGGCTTGCAGGGGGGTAGCTGAGAGTGCAATAAGTGGATGGAGGTGGAAGGGGAAAGGTGATAGGTCAGAGAGGAAGATGGAGTGGATAGGTGGAAGGAAGATGGACAGGTAAGGTAAGTCATGAGGGCAGTGCCGAGTTGGAAAGTTGGACCTGGGATAAGGTGGGGGGAGGTGAAATGAGGGAACTGGTGAAATCCACATTGATGCCCTGGGGTTGGAGGGTCCCAAGGTGGAAGATGATGCGTTCTTCCTCCAGGCGTCAGGTGATTAGGATGTGGTGATGTCGGAGGATCAGGACCTGCATGTTCTTAGCGGACTGGGAGGA
Organism: Chiloscyllium punctatum; assembly: GCF_047496795.1. Classification (NCBI taxonomy): domain Eukaryota; kingdom Metazoa; phylum Chordata; class Chondrichthyes; order Orectolobiformes; family Hemiscylliidae; genus Chiloscyllium; species Chiloscyllium punctatum. The sequence goes on from NC_092786.1 coordinate 58,598,529, forward strand.
GGAGTTGAAGTGTTTGGCCACGTGGCGGTGGGGTTGGTTGATGCGGGTGGCCCATAGACGTTCTCTGAAGTGCTCTGCAAGTAGGCGTCCTGTGTCCCCAACGTAGAGGAGACAGCATCGGGAGCAACGGATACAATAAGTGATGTGTGGAAGTGCAGGTAAAACTCTGATGAATGTGGAAGGCTTCTTTGGGGCCTTGGATGGAGGTGAGGGGGTGGTCTGGGAGTGGGTTTTGCAATTCTTGCAGTGGCAGGGGAAGATGCTGGGGGGGGGTGGGGGTTGTGGGGGTGTATGGACCCGACAAGAGAGTCGCAGAGGGAATGGACTCTCCGAAACCCAGATGGGGTTGGGAGGGAAATATATCTCTGTTTCTGGATATAGGTTTGCTTGCTGAGCTGGAAGGTTCACTTTCAGACATTTTGTCACCATACAAGGTAACGTCATTAGTGAGCCTCCAGATGAAGCACTGGTGGTATGGCCCACTTTACCGTGTATTCAAAAAGAACAGGTACCCAATGAACACAGTCTGCCGATTTCTCAGCAACAAACCCAAATAAGCAGACAAAACACATCCAGAAACCCTAGCCACTGTCCCCTACATCAAAGACATCTCAGAAATGACTGCAAGACTACTCAGACTCCTTGGCATCGTGGTAGCTCACAAAAACCCAGCAACACATTAAAACATCAGCTAATGAACTTGAAAGACCCTATACAGACAACAAGCATAACTGATGTCATTTACAAAATACTATGCAAGGACTGTAACAAATACTACATTGGACAAACAGACAGAAAACTAACCACCAGGACACATGAACACCAACAAGCCACAAAACGACATGACCATCTCTCACTAACATCCTTACATATGGATGAGGAAGGACACCACTTCAACTGGGACAATACATCCATCCTAGGACAAGCCAAATTGAGACACGCATGAGAATTCCTAGAAGCATGGCATTCTAACCGGAACTTGGTCAACAAACACTTTGACTTGGATCCCATTTACTACTCCTGGAGAAAAAGAACAGGAAATGACATCACCACTGGAAATGATGTCTCTGCAAGAAATGGCATCAATAACCCAAGGAAACCTAAACACATAAATAGAAAGTGAGCCATACCACCAGTGCTTCATCCAGAGGCTCACTGAAGATGTTACCTCGCATGGTGATGAAATGTCTAAAAAAAAACCTTCCAGCTCAGTGAGCAAACTTATATCCAGAACCTCAACCTGAGCTACAAATCTTCTCAAAAAAATATATCTCTTGTGGTGGGGTCCGTTTGTAGGTGGCAGATGTTGATGCAATGTATATGGAGGTTTGTGGGGTGGAAGGTGAGGACAAGGCGGGGGGGGGGGGGCTCTGTCCTTGTTGCAGTTGGAGGGGTGAGGTTCAAGGGTGGAGCTGCAGGAAGTGGAGGAGATGTGCTGGAGGGCATCATTGACCACGTGGGAGGAGAAATTGCAGACTTTGAAGGAGGCCGTCTGGTGTGTTCTGTGATGGAATTGGGAGCAGATTCGGTGGAGGTGGAGGAATTGGGAATAAGAGATAGCAATTTTGCAGGAGGCAGGGTGGAAGGAGGAATAGTCCAGGTAGCTGGAGGAGTTGGTGGGTTTGTAGAAAATGTTGGTGTTGAGTCGGTCACTATTGATGGAGGCGGAAATATCCAGGAAGGGAAGGGATGTGCCTGAGATGGTCCAGATGAATTTAAGGTCGGGGTGGAATATGTTGGTGAAGTTGATGAACTGTTCAATCTTCTCTTGGGAGCACAAGGTGGCACTGATACAGTCATTGATGTAGTGGAGGAAAAGGTGGGGAATAGTGCCAATGTAACTGCGGAAGATGAACTGTTCCACATAACTGACAAAGAGACAGGCATAGCTGGGGCCCTTGTGGGTGCCCAAGGCTACCCCTTTCGTCTGGAGGAAGTGGGAGGATTCAAAGGAGAAATTATTGAGGGTGAGGACCAGTTCAACTAAACAAGTGAGAATATCAGTGGAAGGGTACTGGTGGGGATGTGGCGAGAGGAAGAAACGGAGGGCTTGGAAGCCCTGGTCATGGCAGATGGAGGTGTAGAGGGATTGGATATCCATGGTGAAGATGAGGTGTTGGGGGCTGGGGAAACAGAAGTCTTGGAGGAGGTGGAGGGCAGGGTGGCGTTTTGAACATATGTGGGGAGTTCTTAGACTGGGGGGGGGTAGGACAGCATTGAGGTAGGTTGAGATGAGTTTGGTTGGGCAGGACCATGCTGAGACGGTGGGTCGGCCAGGTGGTCAAGCTTGTGGATCTTGGGTAGGAGGTGGAACCGGACAGTGTGGGGCTCCCGAACTATGAGGTTGGAAGCTGTGGGTGATGATATTGTGTATGGTCTGGGAGATGATGGTTTGGTGATGGGGTGTGAGGTCATGGTTGAGGGGACAGTAGGAGGAGGTGTCTTCGAGTTGGCGCCTGGCTTCAGCAGTGTAGAGGTCAGTTTAACAAACTACCACTGCACCTCCTTTGTCTGCTGGTTTGATGGTGAGGTCGGGATTGGAGCAGAGGGAGTGAAGGGGCTGCGTGTTGTGAGGGTGAGATGTTGGAGTTGGGGAAGGGGTAGTCAGATTAAGGTGGTCGATGTCACGTCGGCAGTTGGAAATGAAGAATCGAGGGCAGGTAGTGGGCCAGCATGGGGTGTCCAAGTGGATGGAGTGTGTTAGAGGTGGGCGAAGGGGTCCTCGGTGGGAGGGCGGGAGTCTTGATTGAAAAAATAAGCCCAGAGGCGGAGGCAGTGGAAGAGGTATTCGATGTCATGTTGACTTTGTTGATCTGGAAGGGGATGAAGGTAAGGCTTTTGCTGAGGACAGATCATTCGTCCTAGTGAGGGGGAGGTCGGGAGGATGGTGAAAACTCAGCAAGGGTGGGAGCTAGGACCTGGTGTTGGGCTGAAGCTGGGAGTGGGGGCGGAGCCTGTAACTGGAGTGGGTGTGGTATGAGAGAGACCGAGGGTGACGCTCACCCCAGGCATCAGTTGGGGGTGTGTGGGGAGGGGGGGAGGTTGTGGTTGGAGGGATGGAGGAGGTGGTGACTGTGGGATCAGCGGGGGCAGAAGTTGTGTAAAATGCGTTGTAGGCTATTCTGTCGGCGGTATTTTCTAACACTCTAACTGAGAAACCTAACTTTATGCAGAACTAACAGTCAGTCTGGAAAAAGCAACGTGATGCCTAGACCTGGTACTCCCTTGTCAGAGGCAGTGGTAGTTACAGAAGGCACATTGTGACAAATCAATGGTAAGGCCTGTCGGAGAGCTGTGGGTGCTGTGGATGACACTAACAGGGAATAACACAGCCAGAGTCTTATGTTGATAGTGAGCAGAGTGGACCTTTCACTCAATACTATTTGTACACATACACTAACCAGACCATAAGTAAACAGTTCAAAAAAATACAACTTCTGAGAAATTATTAACAGATTTGTGAAAAATGCCTTTACTCATAAAATAATGTCCAATACACAGAGAGCAAAGCTCTGGGCTTAGCTTCACAGTTCTCATCTCTGCTTAGGGGTCTCGAACAAGTGAGTCAAAGCCTCCGCAGAGTTTACACAACAAATCTCATCCAACACAACAGGGGCACAGGGTATCTTGTTCCAGTCAAACAGCTCCTGTGAAACTTTAAGCAGCTTTGAGATCTACAGAGAAGCATTGGCCTGGAGATGAGCTTCAACATAATTTTGATTCCAGAATTATTTCTAGAGAAGCTTTGTTTGGGGACAAGGTAGCAAATTTTATTTGTGCTCATAAAAATGAGGATTAATAGAGCTGAGAATTGTTAGTGTTCAGTGTTCTACAATTAAGTACAGCATGGTGTAGGTGCAGGTTAATGTGCTGTCTACACCATTTTAATAATTAACCTCCAAAGGGACTCCCCACAGCATCGGTGTGACATCTCCAGCTCCCACACTATTGATGGATGCTAACTGATCATAGATGTCATTTCTAGAGGATGTATATTGTGTAGACATATGTCCACCAACACTAGATTGTGATGGCCCAAACTCATTTGATTTCAGATCCTCAACGTTCAGGAAAAGGGTAAGCATGGACAGGATCCAAACCAAGGACCTGAAGTGTGAACCCAACCTTTGCCACAAAAAGGAGACATTTCATGGATTAGTATGAACTTAATTTGAACCCTGAGGTGGAGGTTTAGGGAGTGACATGTCACTGGTTGGAGAGGGAAAAAACATTCACCTAATCATTCTGGGATATTCTGGGATATTCTCAGACTCTCGTAGGAAAGGATGGTGTGCTGCTCAGTGACACCGTACTGCCCTTCATCAGTGCGAGGGAACATCCACATCACCACTTTTTTACCCATGAGTGAGTAAAAGGAGAGTGTGCAGGTGACTATATCACACAATCTTTCATCAACAAGATAGCACATTAACCTCCCACAGCCGCGAGAAGAGGCAGACACGTGATCTTTCAGCGATAGGAGTTCAGGTCCCAGTGATGAAGGGAGTCTGCTGCCCATCTACAACACACAACCCTTTGCCCGGGAGAAGTCTTCTATCCCCAGTATTCCAGACTGCATTGGAAACCAGGTTTTAGAAGTGAAAGACTCTGTCCCATTTACCTTCCATTCTTCAACATTTTTCAAGATTTTTTTCTTGGATTTTCTAAAGATTGTTAAAATGACTCAATTGGTACCACAAAAACCCTACTACTGCTGCACTGTGTTTTGTTTTTGGAAAAGGTTTGCTCTGCAGTAAACGTACAGCAGCCAGTTAGTGTCAAATTCCCCAGTGGAGCAGACAGATGGTTGATGCACTCCTTGGGTTACTTTTTGGTCGTGTCTACTCTTCAGCGATGGCACCATGCACAGCACGTTGGAGGAGAGCAGTGATATTATCATTTATGCAAGGTTTCTGATGCAAGGGATGGTGGGATTCAGGTTAGAAGCTTTGGTTCTATCCTCAGGGATGCTTCATAAAGAGTTTCTTCATCCATGACATTTGACTGGACCAGTAAATAGCGTGCCACCTGGTTGAAGCAAAACAAGAAGGAACCTGTAAGGATCTGGTGATTTTGAAATGGCATGTTGTTGATCATAGCAGTTAACAAGGGTGTGGATGAAGTATTGCATTCGTCTACAACCTGACCACATTCACATTCAGCATAGCAGTTTGGCTCAAATTGAAAGCAAATAACTTGGTTAGTGAAGATGCTGCAACCTGAACCCAATGTCATTGTCTGCCTCAGATCCCCCAACATTGTTACATCTGTTGTGATTCTGTTCGCCGAGCTGGGAATTTCGTCCCCTGTCTAGGTGACATCCTCAGTACTTGGGAGCCTCCTGTGAAGCGCTTCTGTGATCTTTCCTCTGGCATTTGTTGTGGTTTGAATCTGCCGCTTCCGGTTGTCAGTTCCAGCTGTCCGTTGCAGTGGTCGGTATATTGGGTCCAGGTCGATGTGCTTATTGATTGAATCTGTGGATGAGTGCCACGCCTCTCAGAATTCCCCGGCTGTTCTCTGTTTGGCTTGTCCTATAATAGTAGTGTTGTCCCAGTCGAATTCATGTTGCTTGTCATCTGCATGTGTGGCTACTAAGGATAGCTAGTCGTGTCGTTTCGTGGCTAGTTGGTGTTCATGGATGCGGATCATTAGCTGTCTTCCTGTTTGTCCGATATAGTGTTTTGTGCAGTCCTTGCATGGGACTTTGTACACTACATTGGTTTTGCTCATGTTGGGTATCAGGTCCTTCGTTCTAGTGAGTTGTTGTCTGAGAGTGGCTGTTGGTTTGTGTGCTGTTATGAGTCCTAGTGGTCGCAGTAGTCTACCAGACTAGACCAGACTACTGCGACCACTAGGACTCATAACAGCACACAAATCAACAGCCACTCTCAGACAACAACTCACCAGAACGACGGACCCGATACCCAACATGAGCAAAACCAATGTAGTGTACAAAGTCCCATGCAAGGACTACACAAAACACTACATAGGACAAACAGGAAGACAGTTAACGATCCGCATCCATGAACACCAACTAGCCACGAAACGACACGACCAGCTATCCTTAGTAGCCACACCCGCAGATGACAAGCAACATGAGTTTGACTGGGACAACACTACTATTATAGGACAAGCCAAACAGAGAACAGCCAGAGAATTCTGAGAGGCGTGGCACTCATCCATAGAGTCAATCAATAAGCACATCGACCTGGACCCAATATACCGACCACTACAACAGACAGCTCAAACTGACAACTGGAAGCGGCAGATTCAAACCACTACAAATGCCGGAGGAAAGATCACAGAAGCGCTTCACAGGAGGCTCCCAGGCACTGAGGATGTCACCGAGACAGGGGACGAAACGTCTGCAACACAAATTCCCAGCTCAGCGAACAGAACCACAACAATGAGTACCCGAGCTACAAATCTTCTCACAAACTTTGAATTGTTACATCTTCTGTTGGAAATACATCGATACTGAGATCACTTTCTATCATTTTCCGTCTTCGTGCAGACTAGTTAGGCGTTAGGAGTTAGTTAACCATATCAGTCCCATACTGGATGAGAATGGGTGGCACCGTGGCTCAGTGGTTAGCACTGCTGCCTCACAGCACCAGAGACCTGGATTCAATTCCCACCTCAGGCAACTGTCTGTGTGGGTTTCCTTTGGGTGCTCTAGTTTCCTCCCACAGACCAAAGATGTGCAGTTTAGGGGAATTGGCCATGCTAAATTGCCCATAGTGTTAGGTGGATTAGTCAGGGGTAAATATAGGGGTGTGGGTTTCTCTTTGGAGGGTCAGTGTGGACTTGTTGGGCCGAAGGGCCTGTTTCCACACTGTAGGGAATCTAATCTAATCATATCTAGGTCAGAGACAGGTATCATTCCCTGAGCCACCTCAGCGAAGTAAAGGACTTCAACAATAACAATCAGGGATGAGAGGTTTTAACTCTAAGGTTATGCTGAACAGCTGGGGTTATTCTCTTTGGATCAAAGGAGATTCAGAAATGACTGAATACAGAGGTGCCCAAGACGATGGCAGATTTAGTAAAGACAGACAAAGAAAAGCTGTTCCCAATAACTGACAGAATAAAGTTGAGAGAACACTTATTTAAGATATTGAGCAAGAGACTTATGGGATGGTGTGAGGAAGAATAATTTTCCTGGAACATTCTGCCTATGAATATAGTAAATGGAGACAATTGAAAATTAATAACCATAGCAGGTCAGAGGTGAGGAACACTGTGGACAGCAGCTCACCTCTGGACTCCCCAAAACCTGTTCACCATTTACAAGGCACACTTCAGGAGTGTGATGGAATACTCCCCACTTGCCTGGACGGGTGCAGCTCCAACAATATTCAAGAAGCTTGACAGCATCCAGGACAAAGCAGCCCACTTCATTGGCCTCACATCCACTCCCTGCACCAGTGACACTCATTAACAGCAGTGTGTAATATTGATAAGGTGCACTGCAGAAATTCTTTAATGATCCTTTGACAGCACCTTCCAAATCCACAAACACTTCTGTCAGGAAGGACAAGGGCAGCGGATACATGGGAACACCACCATTTACAAGTTCCCCTCCAAGACACTCATCATCTTCCAAGTATCACCATTCCTTCATTGTCACTGGGTCAAACTTTTAGAATTCTCTCCCTAACAGCATTGTGGGTCTACCTACAGATCATGGACGGCAGCAGTTCAAGAAGACAATTCACCACCATCTTCTGAAAGGCAACTAGTGGGCGGCACGGTGGCACAGTGGTTAGCACTGCTGCCTCACAGCGCCAGAGACCCGGGTTCAATTCCCGCCTCAGGTGACTGACTGTGTGGAGTTTGCACGTTCTCCCCGTGTCTGCGTGGGTTTCCTCCTACAGTCCAAAGATGTGCAGGTCAGGTGAATTGGCCATGCTAAATTGCCCGTAGTGTTAGGCAAGGGGTAGATGTAGATGTAGGGGTATGGGTGGGTTACGCTTCGGCGGGTTGGTGTGGACTTGTTGGGCCGAAGGGCCTGTTTCCACACTGTAAGTAATCTAATCTAAAAAAAACGGGCAATAAATGCTGGTTCAGCCACCAATACCCACATCCCATAAATGAACTTTAAAAAATCCTAAAGATTGGATGGGCATTTGAGGGAAACAAAGTTACAAAGTTAATATGGTAGAGTGGGGCAATGCATCCAAACTGGATTTCTTTTCAGAGAATAAGAATGCATTAAATGGGCTGAATATCCTACTTCTGTGCTATAATTACTCTATGACTCCAGCAGTTTCTCAATCTATGTGCTATCCCCTCATGAGAAGATTTATTGAAATCAGTCTCCCATTGTGGATCGATAGGATTTGAACTCAGGACCCTGTTGTTTGCTAATCCACCCTCTAGCCAGGTTTGCAGCTCAATATTCTTCATTGCTACTTCTCCTAACCCATGTACTTGGTGATGAGTCACCTTCTTGAATTAATGTGGCTCGTGTGATGAAGTTACATCCACAATGATATTATGCGGAGAGAGCCTCAGGCTCTTGAGCTAGTGACAATGAAGGAATGGCCAATACATGTTCAGGTTTAGATGGTGTGGAAACTCAGGGAGGAAGCATTGGTTAAGTTGTGAAAAGAGTTAGCATACCTGTCCTTTCTGCAGCAGATGGTGAGAACAAGACCATCTGAATAATGGGAGCTAACTTGAAAAGAAATGACTTTAAAATAAAATCTAAAAATTGGATCAAAACAAATAAACGTGTATTAAAGACAATTGCTCTAGTAGCGCATATGTACTACACTGTCAGAGGTATCAATCCTCGAACAGGACATTAAACCAAAGTCACGTCTGCTTCTCAAATTGATATTAAGGATTCCATGGTTCCATTACAGCCTAAAGCCTTTTCAGAAATATTTTAGTACTATCCACTCTGGAACAATCTTGCAAAACCTTTGAATTTACACAGAACTTAAAATGAACCAACCTTAGTTTGCTGCTCTATCTTGTAGGCAGTCTGCTGGAACTGACGGATTTCTCGGATTATGTGAGATATCTGTTAATGTAAATCCAGGGTGAGAGCAGGCATGACAATGTATTGTGTTGGGAGTTTCCACCATTAGTCAAATACAGATCCATCAGAATTGACACACCATTGCAAGTCTACTCAATGTATTTATATAAAATAACACATGCAATGAGAAGGGTTTTTTGTTTGCCCTATATTTTACCCTGTATAAGAACTGCCTTTATTATTTTCTTTTGCCAAGTATCTAGTGTCCCACTGAGTTAAAATCTGTTTTTCATTTAAATTATAATCTGATACTGAATGATGATTCATTTGCACTTCAGCCTCAGTTATCTACTTCCCACATGTTTGGAAGTTCCTCAGTTTCTCACAACTTCCCTGCTCCTTGAAATCTCTACAAAATTTAGAAAGCTCAGACCATGTCACCCAGTTCATTCCAATTCTGTTTCATCATGCAAAATACTACTGAACCTGATCAACACTGGGATTCTGGACAATAGGAAAAAAATAAAGAAATTGAGTAAAAGCTCTTTTTCATTCCTTGATATTAAAATTTCTGATCCATAGCATCACCCTACAATCAACTAATTAATGGTCAGTCTAAGAGCTTGTCACTTACAGAAGTTCCTAGGTCTGATGGCAGATGGAGTTTAATTCAGGCAAATGTGAGGTGATGCACTTTGGAAGATCAAATTCAGGTGTGAATTATACAATAAATAGGAGCACTGACATACAGAGGATCTGGGCATACAGGTCCACAGACTCCTGAAAGTGGCAACACAGGTGCATAAGGTGGTGAAGAGGGCTTACAGTACGCTGTCATCATTGGTGGAGGCATTGAATATAAAAGTTGGCAATTTATGTTACAGCTGTGTAAAACATTAGTTAGATCACCTTTGGCTCTGGTTGCCACACTACCAGAATAATGTGGATTCTTTGAAGATAGGTTTACCAGGATGGTACATGGTCTGGAGGATTTTAGGTATGAGGAGAAGTTGGATAAACTCGAATTGTTTTCACAGGAAAGACGGAGGCTGAGGGGTGACCTTGTTTTTTATTATTTTCTTTTGCCAAGTATCTAAAGTATCTGAGTTAAAATCTGTTCTTCATTTAAGTTGTGCTCGGATACGGAAAAATGATGCATTTCTACATCAGCCTCGAATATGATGTCAGCCGACAAAATTATGAGAGACAAAGATAGGTTAGTAGAAGGGAGGGTGTGGAGTTTAGGGGAGAGGTGAGGGGAAAGTTCTTCACACAGCGGGTGCTGGCTGCTTGGAACGCACTGCCAGTGGAGTGGTGGAAGTCGGCACATTAGCATTGTTTAAGGCATATCTTTATAGACACACAAATGGGAGATGAACAGAAGGATAGAAACTGCGCGTGGACAATAAGTAATGGGTCTACATAAGGACTAGGAATCGACGCAGACTTGGTGGGCTTAAAGGGCCTGTTCCTGTGCTGTATTGTATCGTATATTGTATTGTATTGATTAAAGCAGGCTGTGCACTGGTTACAATATGTGAGGGTTAAAGAAAAGCTTTTCATGAATACAGTGCACTTTTAGCTCTTAAAGCAAATACAAATAGAATAAATACAAGTTCATCAGCATTTCTAATACAGTTTGATAGACACAGTCAGTGTCACAACTATGGAGGTGCCTCAGTGATACTAGAATTAGCTAGACAAAGGACAGCAAGTATCCCAATACCCTGATCAAGATCACTATCGGGAGGTCACTACAGGAAGTGAGGGTGAGGACAAGATCAGACTTAAACACCATGTCCTAAATGATCAAACAGCCTCCTGCCACGCACTGTCCTGCATTACATAGGAAGATTCACAATTTGGGAGTGAGATACAAATGGATAGTTAATATCCCACCATCAGGAGGGGAAACTTGCAGCAGACACCATGCATCCATCTTGTGTCTATGCCAGTGGTGAATTTCTTTCCCTGCTATCTTGTGGAAATGAAGATTTTGGAAAATCTGGAAATATGTATTGTATTCTTGAGTGATTGAATCTACATGATGAATCAAGCCATATCTTACTGCTCCTTTGTAAGGACGACCCTTTGCAAGCTCTCTGTCAGAAAATGGTACATGGCAAAAGGACAAAAGGTGGTTAAGCAAGGAGAAAAAACAGACCAAACCAGTCTCCATGGACCTACCATTCTCATCTTGGAGAAGTTGACTAAACCATCTTCAGTATAATTTGGTGTTCCCTCCTCGATGAAGGCCAAGTCTGTTAGGTACATCCCCAAATAAGGAACACATGGAGGGTCACAACTTAAGGCAACAAAAAGAGAGAGGTTATTTGTTAAAAGTTGCCTTTTATAACTTTAAATCCAGCCTGGGAATGTGCATCCTGTGTCAGCTGCTGCGTTTGTGAAATTCACGGGTAGGAAGTAGGTTTGGGACCTATTATGGTGAGGAGCCCAGAAGTTTTGCCAATTGTCCAAATTGGATTGATAATGAAAGAAACATGTCACTACATTTTCAGAAGGATATGCAGATCTGAAAAGATGGTGCAGATTTAATGAGAATAGAACAGGAACAAGGATATCCAGATATCTGAAGAGATTGGAGGAGCTGGATTTGTTCCTCTTAAAGCAGAGAAGATTGTGGGCAAGATAGAATCTAGACATTCAGAATCCTGAAGGATTTTAAAAGGTTAAAATAGTTTCCATTGGTAGAAGCAGAGGATATAAATTTTAAATGATTGGCAAAAGGATCAACCAGAAGATGAGGACATTATTTTGTGTAGCGAGTTATGATGATTTAGAATGTACTGCCTGAGAAGCTGTCAGGAACAGGTTACCAAGGGACCTTCAAAAGGGAATTGGATGAAAATCATCCAAGGCTCTTGTTAAATGGTAGTCAGCAGGGCTAACTGGGGGTCTCTTTCCAAAGGTCTGTACAGGCATGATGGACTGACTGGCATTCTCTGTGCTACAGAGCTATAATTCTGTTGCTCTTTTTCATCCAGACCAACCTTGTGAAATGATTTGGCAGCTGAGCTACTCAGGACATGCGTTCCCAGTATAGTCAAGCCAAGCCTAAGATTATATTGACTAAGGTGATCAGGAGTCTGGCCATGTCATATGTCTCACTTGGCAGTATTTTCTTTTTCAACATAAGCAAGTCTAAAACTGAAATTCTCTATGATGAAAACTGTTCCATGCTAGCTGTGTTGTTTGCCATCATAGTTCAGTCCTGTTGCCCCAAGATTCAATGGAGTAGAAGCCAAACTTGGATGGTTGTGCATGGACAGCAAAATCAAACCACTTATCCTTCCAACATAAGAGTCAGTTTCATTGAGGGAAGTGGGTCTGTATTCTCTAAAGTTTTGAAAAATGAGAGGTGATCTCAAAGAATCTGTAAGAAGTTTGTAAATTTCAATGTAAATGGGATGTTTCTGTTGCCAGGTGAGTCTAGGTCCAGGAGACACAGGACGTGTGAGGTGTAACAGGTAACGCAAGAGTTGGCACCCATTTAGTACGACTGCCCAAGACTGAATTCTATTCTTATCATTCTCTACAGTCCCAGTCCTCAACCTTTGCTCAAGGAAATTGACACTTACTTTTTCAAAGCCTCTCGTAGGTTTTTGAACCGTCCTTCTGAAGACACCAGTTTTTGCAACTTGTCGATTAATGCCTTGGTCTGAAACAAAAGGAAGTGTGAACAAATGTGTACCAGGAGTTCAGACCAATGATAGATAAGGGAAGCTGAAGAAACAAGCCAGTACTGGCCACCCGACCTGTTTTGATACTTTCAGCCATGTCTTCTTCAGCCGGAAGATAGCACTTCGGTTCAGGGCGGAGGTTATCACCAGCACAGCGTTGTAGTTGTGCAGACACTTGCAAATGTCTGCCACTGCCACCCATTTCTCGATGGCTGCTGTTCTCACATTAACGTCATCACTCTTCAAAATCTCCGAAGCAATTAAGTTGCTGATCTGGGGGGGACAAATAGAAAATGTCACTTGCCATCCAATTATTAAATCCATTTCTGGACACCACACTTTTCCAGAAGAAACACACTGTCCACAGTCAGTCAGAATTTTGTATGTTTCAAAGAAATCACTTTGAAAGCAGACCTAGTTTTCTCAATCCTTCTTCATAAGGCGATCCTTAGAGCTAGGAGGAGAAAGTGAGGACTGCAGATGCTGGAGATCAGAGCTGAAAATGTGTTGCTGGAAAAGCGCAGCAGGTCAGGCAGCATCGAAGGAGCAGGAGAATCGACGTTTCAGGCATGAGCCCTTCTTCAGGGCTCATTCCTCATTCCTCATTCCTGAAGAAGGGCTCATGCCCGAAACGTCGATTCTCCTGCTCCTTGGATGCTGCCTGACCTGCTGCGCTTTTCCAGCAACACAATCCTTAGAGCAAGTCTGGCAAACATCTGTTGCATTCTGTCTATAACAAGGATTCCTTTCCTATTATTAGGAGACCAAAACTCTAACAATACTCCAGGTGTGGTCTCAGCAAGATTTTTTTTAGTTCTGTAACATAAACAAAGTGCTGGTGAAACTCAACAGGTCTGGCAGCATCTATAGATACACAAGCAAATTTAATATTTTGAGTCCAGTGTCCCTTCATCAGAACTGAAAATAGCTGGGGAAGGATGTATTTACACTGATGACAGGGTTGGGAAAATAGAGTTCAGGGAGATGGTGCCAGAGAAAGAGATAAAGAAACAGAGAGAGAAATAAAAAAGGGATTACTTAGAAATCTCTCTGTTTGCCTAAGCCTTTCTTTCAGGCTATCTCTGTCCTTCTTTAGATTAGATTAGATTAGATTCCCTACAGTATGGAAACAGGCCCTTCGGCCCACTAAATCCACACCGACCCTCCAAAGAGTCACCCACTCAGACCCATTTCCCTATGAATGATGTACCTAACACTACGGGCAATTTAGTGTGACCGATTCACCTGACCTGCACATCTTTGGACTGTGGGAGGAAACCAGAGCACCCGGAGGAAACCCACACAGACACAGGGAGAATGTGCAAACTCCAAACAGTCACTCGATGCTGGAATCAAACCCAGGACCCTGGTGCTGTGAGATTCTTCTAACTTTAGTATCACATTTACCATCTGCTGTTAATATTTATTCCAATTCGCGCAATCCAATGGTAACAGTTGCAACCTCAAATTTTCTAGATTAATCGAGACTAGGAAGATTTTAAAGTAAGGTGGAAAGTAAGCTGAGGAGCAGACTCCCTGCTGGGTATAGGGTCCAGACAGGGAGAGGCTGTCCAATAAGCTGAGGAGCAGAAATTGGTGCAGGTCAGTGAAAGTGCATTGGGATGGCCTATCCCACAAACTTCAAAGGCTCGGATTCCATTGCTAAACGCTTGAAAACCCATCTCATTCTGGTAGACACAGCCAGGTACGAAAGCCCCTTGAACGTATAAAGTAAAAAGGCTGAAGCACTTCTGAGGAGACCCTTCTGGAACTGTTTAAAATCCTGCCATGCTCACGAGATTTCCTCATCTTCATGTGGCTCCCAAATCAAACTCTCTGTTACTCCATGGCACTCACAATCCTGCTATCCCTCTGATGAAAGCAGGCCAAATCAAACTCTAATGTCCTTTATTTTACTTTATACTGGTTAATGACCCCCATCAAAATAACCAACAAAACTAAGAGGAACCCATGATGCACTCTGGGCAGATTCAGTGCATTGGACTGATTGTCTTGTGGAGTGTATGTTGGGCAGGTGCTGGGCTTGGTGTTCAGTTACATGTTGGAAGCAAAGATGAAGAACAGACCGATCCAAGCTGATCCCCTCCAAAGTGGGAGAACATCAATAAGACACATTATTGGAATCTGATGTGTAAAATGTAACTTGATTGATTTAGAAACTCTTACTTCTCAAATGCTTTAGGAGCAAGACTAAGCAATTCAATCAGTTTCACCACTTATTGCTGATCTATACCTCAACGCTACTGCACACCTTTTGAACCATATACCTGACTAAACAAAAAACCTACTTGTCACAGTCTTGCAAATTGCAATAAAGACTGGGGACACAATAGTTGGTGAAGAAACACAAGTATTACCCTTTAACAAGATGTTCCAAGGTGCTTTTCAGAGCTATTATGAAACAGAACAGGACACTGAGCAACTAGAGTCTGATGAAAGGTCCTGTCTGAAACATCAACTCTTCTGCTCCTCTGATGCTGCTTGACCTGCTCTGCTTTTTCCAGCTCCACATTTTATCCGCTCTGACTTTCCAGCATCTGTAGTCCTTACTATCTCCAAGTTGAGGAAATAGTAAGACAGATGATTAAAATCTTGGATAAAAAGTTGGTTATAAGGGGAGCAAAGTATAAAGGTGGAGAGATTAGAAAAAGTGTTCCAGAGTCCAGAGACTTGACAGATGACGGTAAAGTCAGCAAGGATGGAGGGAGGCTAGAATAGGAAGAGCACAGATTTCTTGTGGGGTTATAGGGCTGGAAGAAATTACACAACATTCATGGTGCCTCATGTTAATAGGATATTAATTTCATTGTGCAAGTTGAAAATATGTGGGTGGAGGGCATTGATTGATCAGGTACTTTGAACACAAATAAAAAGGAGCTTTCTGCAGGACTGGGTATTGGCTGAAGAGGAGGCAGACTGCTGTACTCTGCAAATAAATTGAGGGTTAAGTAAAGTGTTAGCATCCGTTTTCCTACCTCAACACCTGGCTACCATCTTGAGTGGTTTGTACTCACATCGTTGAAGTGTTTGGTGGTTTTCATGATGTATGGGGCTCTCTCATTCTTCTCAGGTTTCATCCAACCCTGGCCGAAGAACTCCCTGTGGGGAGAATAAACCAATCAACGTTTGTCTGTGTGAAAGGATCACTCGCTAACAGCATCTAGACGGGCTGGGATTCCATTTCCTGCCAGCCTCAGAGAGGAGGTTTCCACTTGTCAGAGAGGCTATAACAAAGTTGTAAGATTTTTGGTTAGTTTTATTCACAGGTTCAGGTCATTGCTGGCAATGCCAGCATTTCCTGCCCATCATTAGATGCCCTTTAGAAGTTAAGAGGACAACTGAGTGAACTGAGCAATTTCAGAAGATACCCAGGAACCAAGGGTTGTGGAGTTGGATACAGGTCATGAAGACCAGGCAAGGATGGCAGTTCTCCTTCCCTAGACACATTCATGAACCAATGTGGATATTTCTGACAATCCAACAGTTATATAGTGACTATTACTGAGGCTAGCTGTTTATTCAATTAGCTTAATTTAACATCCTCAGCTGCCACAGTGGGATTTGAACAGATATTTCCAGATATCGTTAGTCTTGTCCTCTCAAATATAACTTCCGTACAAAACCACTAGGCTACCATTTGCATAAGTAACCAATAGATCCAGTAAAGAATTCAGGAGAAACTCTTATATACGGAGTGGCTAAGATGCCAAACTCTTTATCACAGAGTTTTGAGATGAATTGTACTGATACATTTAATGGGAAGCTAAATAAGTAAATGAGGGAGAAAGGAATAGAAGTTTAAGGTCATTGGATGAGATGAAGTAAGATTGACAGGAGGCCTGAGTGGGCCATAAACATATGGACACTGATCTGTTCTGTTTGGTACATTCAGTACCATCCTATGAAAAGCAGATTAAACAATGACTTACTCATATGGAATACACCCGAAGATGAGATGATCCAACAAAGTCAACTCCTCAGCTATCTCCAAAGCCGAGAGGTTTTCAAATGTCTCTTCCTCCACCTTACCAAAAGAGAAGGAAGAAGATGGGTCTTTAAAAAAGAACATTCTTAAGCCACGCCTCCAATTGAAACTTCAAGTAAAAATAGATACCAACCACATTCATTATCTCATCCAAAATTGTTTGATGGTCAACTGAGTCTTCTTGGTTCAAAGTCCTGGAAGTTGGAAACATTTATTCAGCAAATGATACTGAGAGGAAATATGAAGGAGGTCTTTAAAATATTTGAAGTTTAAATAAACTGAAGTAAGCATCTGTGTGACACTCAGCACAGGACTAGAGTATAGAGGTACAATATTCACAGGCAAGGAACAGAACACAATCTGTGTTTTCCAGCACATAGTGATTTATGAACAACTTACTGACCCACATTCAGTTCAGTGATTTCTAAACAGCTTCATGGACTGGGTTCCCATGAGTAATATTAAACAGTGACCTTAAAGACACAGGTATGTAGCGAACTATGTATCATCACCAAGCTCCATACTCACTAAGAAATGGCTATCAGAAGAAACTATACAACCAAGCTCTTGTTTTTCTTGAATGTAGAATGCAGGTGGATGAACCTTTGAGAGGAGTCTGTAAAATTCTGGTAGATTACACGATAGGAAGCTGTTTGCGTGTGTATAGGAATCGCAAACCAGGGGTCATCAACATATATTCAGCACTAGTAACTCTAAAAGAAAATTCAGGAAAAGCCTCTTCACCAGAGAATGGGTTAGAACATGGAACCTGGCTGAGGGGAATAGCACAGATGTATTTAAGGCTAAGCTAGTAAGATGCACAAGGGAGAAAGGAATGGAGGGGAAAACTGATCAAATGAGATGGAGAGCGGTGGGAGAAGGTTTGATTCATAGTCTCAGACAAGGCTATTCAACCCATCATGCCCACGCTAGCCAACAAAGAGCTGACCACATTAATCCCACCTTCCAGCTTTTGGCCCATCATTCTTTTAGCTAGAGAGAAAGCTCCTCAGGAAAACTTGCCTGATGATGTTTGCTGCTGCTTTCCTCTCCTGTGTTAGCAGCTCCGGATCATGAATGACTTCCTCTAGAAAACTAATCACTTGACTCTTCAATTCAGCGTTTGCTTCAAAATCCTGTAGATGAAGAGGGAATAACAATCCTCATTTCCAATAACCCTGTTTGTGTACCTAACATAAACCATGACATTCCCTACATTCTTGGTGGACTGAAGATAAGATGGCCCCTCATTCAAAGGACAGGGTCGCAATGAATCAGATCGTTTGTAACCTTGATGTTAATTTGATGTTGAGTTGAGCTTCCAAACCCACACTCTCCTTTACCATGGACACTGCTTCTCACCTCTGTCCACTGTCCATGTCCCTTACTGCCCACTCACCTACTGCTGAAATTCGTATCCACAACTTTGTTCCTTCCAGAATGTCTCTCCAACACTAGCCTCTCAAGAACCCCAATTACACCACTCCATTAGCAGACCTGACTTCAGCTGCTTCAGCCCTAAGCCCTGGAATTCCTTCCCTAAATTTACTTATCTCTCCGTATCACTGCCTTTCAAAAAAAGGACCCCCCTGAAAACCAACCTCTTTAATCATGATTCTGGTCACCCATCCAATATCTCCTTGTGTTGCTCGGTATCAGTTTGTTGTTCCTATTAAGCACCTTGAGAGATTCATCGAAATTCAAGATGCTCCCTAAGTTCAGGTTTTCGTTATTAACCCTTTCATTTGTATTGCTCAGAGACTCAACTCATTAACGTAACGTGCAACTGATTGCAACTGGTCATCATATTCTGAAAGCACCAGTAAGCGTTTATTAAAAATCTCACATCCATGAGGGTCCCAATGCAATTCTCAACCAATGAAGTACATTAGAAGTTTACTCACTGTTATAAAGCAGGAAATGCAGCATTCAAATTGCACACAGGAGTGTCCCACAATGTTTTGTGGGACTAGCCACACTAATGTTTTGGTGAGACTACTTAAATGATACATTTTAGCCACGATTTACAAATAATGATGAGGACCTTCAACGCTGAAGGAAATGTTACTGAACTGGCAATCTAGAAGCATAAGCTGTAGGGTCACAGGTTCGAATCCCAGTATGGTGTCAAGTGGAATTGAAGTATAATTAATAATATCTAGAGATGAAATCTAGTCTCAGTCATGGTGATCCCAAAACTAACAATGACCCATCTGGTTCACTGAAATCCTTTGGAAAAGGGAATCTACTATCCTTATCTGCTCTGGCCTCCATGTGACCCCAAGCCAAAGCAGAGACTCCTGCCTATTCTCTGAGCCAGCCAATTCACTCAGTTCAAGACCTTTAAAGGATGGACAACAGGTGCCAGTTTGTCAGTGGACACAGCAATATCCCATGAAAGAATAAATCAGTTAAGGAGTTGAGATAACTGAATGGTGTTGCATACAAAATCCTGCCAGTCTGAAATTCCCTCAGACCTGCACTGAAATATCCGCCTAGAGCTAATGATTCTGATCTTGGACTTATACTTGAACCAGAATTCTCAACAGGAGAGACCTGAACCAAGCCAACACCAAAAGAAGCAAATAATCTATGCTTATGGAAGACGAGTAGCAGAAAAGGGCAACAGTCATCATTTGCTCAAGGATCACAGGGCCTATAAACTGAGACTTCCCTCAGCTGTAGTTAGTTCTGTGAGCTACATTATAATCCTCATGGATGCTCAGGAAGGAGCTAGTTTTGTTTAAATCAACCTGTTTGAAAATGCAATAAAACACCTCCAGAGCAGGTTTGACTCAAACCTTGACCTTCTGACTCAGTGTTAGGGACACTACCATTGTACCACACGAGCCCTTGGCAGGATGCAGCTACATTTTCTAATCAACCTGATTGGTGGAATGTATGGCATAGATATGTTCTATATCAGCCTGTTCAGGGATGTTATGACACCCATCTGGAACAGGTGGGATTTGAACTCTAACCTCCTAACTCATGGGTAGAAGCACTACCTCCACACCACAAGACACCTAGATAAGATGGAGCAATGGTTACCTCATGAACTCCCCATGACTAATCTTGACATTTTGTATGGATCCTGCTGGAACTGTAGTAGTTTCCCTGTCTCTGAGCCAGGAGACCTGGGTTCAAGTCCAATCTGCTTGAGAGGTACAGGATAACATCTCTGAACAGGATGATGAGGAAAAAGACGTGGCATGGTATGACCTAAAGAATATGGTGTTGTTCATGACGCTATCAGAAGATTGATCAGCAAGTTAGGGTCCTGCTGCGATTGCTTTGGGGTCTCTTGTGGCAGTGATAGTGTCCCTAGCTCTGAGCCAGGCGGCCTGGGTTCAAGTCTCACCTGCTATAGATGAGTGTCATAACATCTCTGAACAGGCTGATATAGAACATATCTATGCCATACATTCCACCAATCAATTAATCCATCCACCAATCTTTCTTTCTCCAAAAAGTCCATGCAAGAGCTTTGATGTTCCAATTAGCATAATAACAATAACTGATGCATTTTAAATGGGCTACATCAACATAACAATTCAAAAGATTTGGCCACTGGCTCTTTATCTAGGCTACATCATTCTCCTGATGTGGGAAGTATGCTTCAGTGGATGCGATCTGCTGTCAGCTGGACACTTGAAGCAGTAATTGGAATTCCAAATCAATTCATTGTGGCAGCTGCACTGAAACATGAAAGGAGAGTTCTTGTTTGAAGCCTCAGAGCCACTTCTTAATATGAGTTTGCTTTGCAACATAACCTCGAGCTTTTGTCCAATAACCCTGTTTCAGCTTGAATCTCATTGAATCTTCTTTCATGCATCATATCATCAATAATCCCAAGTCTAGAGCTTTGTAGAGAAAAGTTCTGAAATAAATATAGATGAGGAAAGCCATTCTGTCCATTTCAATGGTCTGCTAATCGTTCTCAAATCATATTTCTATGTCTATTCTTTGGATAAAGCTGAAGTGGAAGAGGTCCCATTTACCGTCCATCCTTACAACCCCAGTAAAATGAGGCTAACTCCTTTTCTAGCATTTCCGTATGCTTCCTGACATCACCCTACATTGACCGGCTCGAAACATAGGCTAAGCCCCTTTATTCAAAACTCCCCCTCCATCAGACAGTCCCCAGCTAAAGGAAATATTTTCTTTTCTAGCTATCTCATCACATTCTTTCATCTTTCTAAATAACTCAATTGCACAAACAGCCACATTTATTACTTTTTATTAAGACTATGGCTTATGCCTCATTAGAGTCACCGAGATGTACAGCACGGAAACAGACCCTTCGGTCCAACCCGTCCATGCCGACCAGATATCTCAACCCAATCTAGTCCCACCTGCCAGCACCCAGCCCATATCCCTCCAAACCCTTCCTATTCATATACCCATCCAAATGCCTCTTGAATGTTGCAATTGTACCAGCCTCCACCACTTTCTCTGGCAGCTCATTCCATACCCGTACCACACTCTGCGTGAAAAGGTTGCCCCTTAGGTCTTTTTATATCTTTCCCCTCTCACCCTAAACCTATGCCCTCTAGTTCTGGACTCCCCAACCCTAGGGAAAAGACTTTGCCTATTTATCCTATCCATGCCCCTCATAATTTTGTAAACCTCCATAAGGTCACCCCTCAGCCTCTGACATTCCAGGGAAAACAGGCCCAGCCTATTCAGCCTCTCCCTATATCTCAAATCCTGGCAACATTCTTGTAAATCTTTTCTGAACCCTTTCAAGTTTCACAACATTTTTCCGATAGAAAGGAGATCAGAATTGCACACAATATTCCAACAGTGGCCTAACCAGTGTCCTGTACAGCCGCAACATGACCTCCCAACTCCTGTACTCAATACTCTGACCAATAAAAGAAAGCATACCAAATGCCTTCTTCACTATCCTATCTACCTGTACTCCAAGGTCTCTTTGTTCAGCAACACTCCCTAGGACCTTACCATTAAGTGTATAAGTCCTGCTAAGATTTGCTTTCCCAAAATGCAACACATCGCATTTATCTGAATTAAACTCCATCTGCCACTCCTCAGCCCATTGGCCCATCTGGTCAAGATCCTGTTGTAATCTGAGGTAACCCTCTTCGCTGTCCATTCACCTCCAATTTTGGTGTCATCTGCAAACTTACTAAATGTACCTCTTATGCTTGCATCCAAATCATTTACGTAAATGACAAAAAGTAGAGGACCCAGCACCAATCCTTGTGGCACTCCACTGGTCACAGGCCTCCAGTCTGAAAAACAACCCTCCACCACCACCCTCTGTCTTCTACCTTTGAGCCTCACCATATTTTACCTCACCATATGGTTCAGTTAATGAATTACTGCACAAGTATGGGATCAACCAAGTCATATTGGTGTGGGGCACATCCTATCAGTAGTAGTTAATTTGGGGGACACAGTGAACTGATTATCACATTGACTTGCTGGGTAATAGCTAAACACTACCTGGGAATGCTTTGAGACCCAGTGCCTCAGTACATTGAGTACGCGATTAGTTGCTGCTCTTCGAATGACAAACTCTTTGTCACAAATTCTCTGATCAGCAGGAAAGCCTAGAATCAACAGAAGAAAATTCAGAAATAAGTAAACAGAGAATGGTCCAGTTGTGTTTGACATACAGTGATATATTATCTAATATGTGATTTCTCACACACTCCCTTAAAGAGCTATATACACTGCATTGTTTATGGCACAGATCCCTCAAAATATTACTTTCCAATGAGCTAGCACAGCCACAATGGAACGCTTGGACTGCTTCTATACTGAATATTTTAATTATTCTAATATTGATAGATCACAGTTTCAGATATAATTCTCCATACTACATTAATTAATCGGAAGAAAATATCAAAGTTGGAATTCCTGGGGTTCCTTGACCTATTGGATGAATTGATTAATTTGTTTTGGGCTGTATTCCAATGTTTATTTCCTTCATTTATGCTGTTGCTGCTTGTTTCATAAAATAAAAAGACAATCCATCTGTTGGTCCCCACAGTCCTAACATTGATAAATTAATCTGGCTCAAATACATCATCACATTTAGAGAATCATTTACCAAGAATTATTAGCAATAAGAATCCCTTGGACCAAAATGTGGTGTGTACCTGCGCTGGCCAGGGACATCCGTCGGAACTTCTCCTTGGTGGGAGTGCCCTCATTGGCTCCTGCTGTGGCAATGGCAAAAGCTGAGGTCGCTGAAAGTGCACTGCGGTTATTGTCCATTTCCCGGCTGGATGTGACCACCACTCCATTATTGTAGGAAAACAGGGAGAATTCTGTGGAGTCAAGAAAGATCACGAGAGTAGTCTCAATTCTACAAAGCCTGGTAATTTTCAGATCTGGTGCCGCTTACAGTAGCTGTGACATTTGGTGTAATTTGTTTGTCGCATTTTCTATCTTCTATAGATTGTCATTCTCTATACAGTACAGTATCTGTATAATTTTCTATATTAGTGACATTATCTTTCTATAACAATGTAACTGTATAAAGACTGTCTTTCTGTGTAGTATTATTTTCATGACAAGTTATATAATACAGTGACCGTGTGACCTAAGAAGACTGTGGGAAGGGAGTTGAAGAAAATCAATTGGGTGAAGAAATAGATAAAGAATTGTTCCTGATTCATTCTCCCAATTTCTTAGACATCAGGTGTCTGAATTATCGAACTGTAGAACAGTGATAATGGGATGTGGATAATAAAGGATGATTGTTATTGTACATTATATTGTACATTATGTGCCCTGTAATTTTATGGGCAATATTTACATCGTTATTTTAATCAGCCTATTCTGTCAACAAATAGTAATTTTAATCAACTGAATTAGTGCTCATATATTTATTTCAAGACTTTTATTACTTAAACACAGGATGAAGAAAACTTCAAAAACAAGATCTACATTCTAACCCTAACATTCTAACAGTTTGTTAAAACTCAAAGTAATGCAAAGTGTTCTAAAAAAAGGATTAAGGTACAACACAGAGATATTCTAAGAGATGAAGAAATGTCTGAATATGTTTAGAGTAAATAACAACAGCAGTGCATAGAGAAAGCGTGATGTTGAGACATACATGGAGATATTGTGTTTGAAGGAGCAGTGTAAAGGAGGACAGAATAATAAGGCAGAGAGGTGGAGGGAGGGAATTCCAGATCATAGTTTTAACTGATGGCTCGGCAATCTGGGAGTGAAAACAAAAATCAGGGATGTGAAAGGGAAGAGTGCAGAGATTTCTCAGGGCTGTAGGTGATCACAGAGGTGAGAAGAGTAATTTGTCTGGAGTTGCTCTTCCTTACCTGAGGGATTCTTCCCTTTCAGTTTTTTTGGTGTTGGAGGAGATTTTGGGGGTGAAGTCTCATTCTCAGCCTCATCACTAAGAGCCTGCTCACTCTCAGAATCCTCCTTAACTGTTTTGCCAGCACCTGATTGGAACAAGACATTAATCAAATGTTTGGAAGGTGTAATCCTCTCCATCCATTCAGCTCTTTGGATCAGATTCCTGTTCACATCCAGGTAAAACAAACAATCCTCTTTTCAACTGCGAGTCATCCTGAAATAATTAGCCTCTGATTGTCAGCATTTGTAAGAGAAAGATCATTTTTATTGTACATAAATATGGCACTCAATTTGGCTGCAAATACAAAAAGAATCATAAATATATTTTTTGGATGATAAGTTGTCCATTTTACCTACTGTCTATTTATTTAAAGATATAGGTCAAGAGATTTGCACACGAGCTAATTTAAACTCGTCCTATACAGGGTAAACAGATTGTCTTGTTGTTTGGGAACAGAATATTACCCTAAACTTTACAGATAGTGGACTGGAACCAAAATCACTACCATCTGAAAGTGCACTGCCAGCTGTAATGGTATTGCCATCAATTTCAGAGATGATGTTTGCTGACTGACCTGGAGCAGGTGGGTCTCAAAACTTGTGACTTCTTTCCTGTCCAGAATTATTTGAAGCCGTTGGAGTCTAAATATTTTCTAATCAACCAGTTCAAAAAACTTACAATACATACCTGGAGCAGGTGGGCCCTCCCAGGTCTCCTGGCTCAAAGGTTGGGAGACTACCACTCTACCACAGCAGAGTCTAGCCTGTCAAAGGTAACTCAGTGCAGCTGAGAAGTGAGAGGTGTGGCTTATTACAATGTAGACACATGTCTGTGGGATTGTAATGGAGATAGCAAAATGACCAGGTTCATTCATCATCCACTGGTGTCTGTCCTAATTTCAGGGTCTGATCCTCTGTCTGCTTGCCTGCTCCCACACTGGGCCTTGAGTGTCCCAGGATTCTTTGATTAGTATCATCTCACTTCAATGCTTGGCAACTAGAATAGACTTCAGAATGAATATATTTATTCATTTCTGGTGATTAAATATGAAGGGTGACTTGGCGTCAGTAACTTCAGTCCCAAGGTCACTGCTTAACTATACTTGAGCAAGCTCATCAGAATTCTGGATGTATTTTTCAAATGTAGGAGCACCCAGGTAAATTGCATGTTTGCTAATTTGTCTGCAAATAACCTGCAATGACTAATGTCTGCAACTGCAGTTAACTATTTCCTGTCACCTGATGTTCATTGCATATCAGGTACATGGAACACCACGACCTGCAAGTTCCCTTCAAGGCACTCAACATCCTGACTTGGAATTATATCGTTATGAATTCAGTGTCGTTGGGTCAAATTCCTGAAATTTCTTCTGTAAGAGCATTGTGGGTCTACCTACACAACATAGACTGTAGCAGAACAAGGAGACAGCTCACTGTAATCTTCCCAAAGAGAATTATGGATGGGGCAACAATTGCTTGCCTTGTCACCAACACTCACATCCTAAGAATAATTAACAGTTTAATTCAGGACCTGACCCTGATGTAGCATTGTCCTTTTTACCTGATTTGTATTCATTGAGTTGGTTAGCTCAGTTGGGTGGATGGCTGGTTTGTGATGCAGCGTGAGACTGACAGTGTGGGTTCAATTCATGCACTGGTTGAGGTTACAATGATGATCTTTCCTTCTCAAACTCTCCCCTCACCTGAGGTATTGGTGACCCTCGGGTTAAACCATCACCAGTTGTCTCTCACTAACAAGAGAGTGGTCCTCTGGCAGCTTTACTTTTACTGAGTAACACAATACAATCATGTCAACAGCTCACCTCCTTTGCCAAGACCAATATCTTCATGCTTATCCAATTTGGTTTCTGGCTCATCAGGGAGTTTGTTGGAATAAGTACGCGACACATACAGTTTATTGATATCTAGGGCGGTCTTGCTGAAGGACGATGAGGAAGAGTACATACTTGCATAGCCATTGGCTGAGCAGGTCATCGTGGCAAGATCCAGTGTTTTCCCCCCAGTAATAATGGGAATGTTCAGGGAAAGCTTCCTCCTCCGAATCGGCGACGATGACTTGGAAATAGAGAGAGGTGGTGGGGAGGAAAATTTCCGACTGGCCCGAGGGGATTTCGGGGGTTCCCTGTACAGAAGTTTATTATTCTGACTGCTTGCAAGAAATAGTTCAAGTGACCTAGATTTGAGAGGAAATCAAACATTAATCTGATTGCTGAGGTATAATTCACAGAATCCTTATGGAGCAGATCACTCAGTCCACTGTGTCTGCACTGGCTTTTCAAATAAGCAAAAAAAAAAATGTTATTTGATTCCTACCTCCTCCTTGTAACTCTGCACATTTCACCATTTCATTTAACTATCAGCATAACGCCATGAATAGATTGCTCTGTGGAATGAAAAGCCTCACTTTCCTTAAAAGGGAAATTTCATCCATATTCTCCCTTTTTGGGCTGGATGATAATGAACCTTCCCAATATGGGAACATCACTTGGAAGGATTTACTGAGGCAGAAATTTAAGGTTGCTGCCCCAGGTTTCATTAATGGGAAAAAATACTCGAGTCTGATGGGACCCTGAAAAATGACTCAGTCAAGCTTGGATGGAATCAGTTTGAAGGTCACCCCGAAGTGTTCGGCTCCTCGGTCACACATGACTGGGTTTAGCAGCACGTTGCCAGCTCTGGGGATTTTTAGTTACAAAGGAGAGGGCGGCTTGGTGATTTTCTTTGGAACTGAAACAGGATTAAATTGTGGCCCATACAATTATGAAGGGCCCATTTTCTTCTGCACAGGGGTAAATAAGTAGCGGGCATATATTTAACATAATTGGTAAAAGGATTAGAGAGGAATTGAAGAGAATATTTTCCACCCAGCATTGGGATGCAGGACAGGGAGGGAGTCTGGAACTCAGTGCCTGAAAATAGTGAAGAGGCAGAAATTGTCAGCATGGTTGATATGTAGGTGATGCTATAATCTCCAAGAATATGAAGCAGAAGGCTGAAGCTGGTGTTAAAGGTCAGTAGCCAGTGTGGACATGATAGCCTGAATGGCCACCCTCTGTGTTCAAAACTCTCCTGTTACCAAACGTAAGAGCTGACATATCTTGTGGGCCGCTGTGTGGAAACCTGTTTGTGTGGCAGGGAGCAGGAATGGGCAGCTCTGCCGATCTCAGCCATCTCCATCCAAAGAGAGTCCCAGTTTCACAAGGAGCTCACAAGGCTCAGAGGGGAAGGAGTGGGCAGCCCAGGGCTGCTACCTTCGATTCCCTCGCTGCTCCTTCCATTTCCTGGCACTTTGCTCTGTGTCCCATCCACAAAGTGGACAGTCAAAGATTCAAGCCAGTAGAAAATGAGCTAGCCTTGGCTCACCAACATTTGTGGTGGCTGAGGCATGGTATTGGTCTGGATGCACTTCTGAATTTAATATCTGAAACTGGGCAGCAACCCACTCTGTTCAGGGATGGAAGGAGTTAAAATGGATCAATAATCAGGGTTAGAACAAATCTTTCTGTTTGCAGGCTACCTAAGTGGAATGGCTGTTGCCCATATCTCAGGTGTTCACACAGCTCCCTCACAATCTCAGATTGCTCACCATAAAGCATTTGCTGATTTTAAATCAGAAAATTGTGATAGAAAACCATGCAATTTACAAAGAGAGAAAATATGCTGCAAAACATTATCTTTTATCTTGTTGTACAAGGATGTTGCCAGGGTTGGAGGATCTGAGCTACAGGGAGAGGCTGAACAGGCTGGGCCTGTTTTCCCTGGAGCGTCGGAGGCTGAGGGGTGACCTTACACAGGTTTACAAAATTATGAGGGGCATGGATAGGGATAAATAGACAAAGTCTTTTCCCTGGGGTTGGGGAGTCCAGAACTAGAGGGCATAGGTTTAGGGTGAGAGGGGAAATATACAAAAGAGACCTAAGGGGCAACTTTTTCACGCAGAGGGTGGTACGTGTATGGAATGAGCTGCCAGATGATGTGGTGGAGGCTGGTACAATTGCAACATTTACGAGGCATCTGGATGAGTATATGAATAGGAAGGGTTTGGAGGGATATGGGCCGGGTGTTGGCTGGTGGGACTAGATTGGGTTGGGATATCTGGTCGGCATGGACAGGTTGGACCGAAGGGTCTGTTTCCATGTTGTACATCTCTATGACTCTATACTGTTAGTAAATTTAACAAAAATATTAATGAATGCTGACAATGAAACAAGAAATCAACCACTTTGTCTGAGAAATTGATCAGCAGAAATCTTCACAGAAGTATTGATAAAATTACTCCCAGGTGACCAGAGTAGTCCTGCTGTTTACCATTTGCTGTAGTATGGTGTGCTCTCACACACTCCCTGTCAAAGACAGACAACTAATCCCACACTTCCTCATGGCCCTTCCTACAGTCGCTGTCACACACACGTACACCCTGACAATCACACATTTGCTCTCAGACATATGTGACTTAAAATGCATAACACATGAACAGGGAACTGTCACACAAATGGACACCTTGCAGGTATTGCACTTATCGGCTTCTTGTAGATGGTGATGAGCTTGTCCAGCACCACACCAGCTGTAGTGAAAACTCGATATGAATGCAAGAACGTGTTGAGGAAGTCTATACTCAAGAAGCGGAGATCAGTCAGGCGTTCCAACAAACGTTCCACACTTGCATAACGAATCTGAAGCACTTTACAGGAATTGAGGGTTTTGCTGAATCGTATATCAACATCATCACAGTATAGGCTTGTGTCAGACCTGCCAATCGAGTTATAACAGCATTAGTAACGTGGTCAGGAAAGCATGTTAAGATTATCTGTAGAATTTACAAAGGCATAGCTAGAGTGATAGAGATTGAGGCCCTTTGGCCCATCGTGTTCAGCTCATCATCAAACAGCAATCCATTTGAATTCTATGTCACAGCACTTGGCCCTTGTCTTAGAAGCCCGCGCATTTCAAGTGCTCATCTCAATAGTTTTTAAACATCCACTCTTTTAGGCAGTGAATGTCAGATACCCACAACCCTCTGGGTGTAAAAGCATTTCCTCAAATTCCCTCTCAGCCTCCTGCTCCTCACCTTATCTCTGTGCACCTTGGTTATTGGCCAATGGGAAAATGTTCTCCCTATCCACCCTGTCCATGCCCATCAGAAATTTGTGCACCTCACTTAGATCTCTCCCAGGCCTCAGCCTTCTCTGCTTTAAGGAAAGCAACCCTAGCCTATCTAATTCCTCTTCCTAACTGAATCACTCCAGTGCAGGCAATATCCTGGTGAATCTCCTCTCTAGTTCAATCATATCCTTCCTATTGTGTGGTGATCTGAACTGCACACAGTGTTCCAGTCTAACTTAGCTTATATCCAGCTCCATCATAACCTCCTTGCTCTTCTATTCAAAGCCTTGACTCACGGAGGATAGTTGGAAGATAGGAAATCAATGACTAACGCAGCAAGAAATAGTTATAAACTCATTTTTACAAAGTGAATTGTTGTTTGGTTGTACTGTCCCAAAGAGTGGTGGAAACACATTTGTTGTAACTGTGCAAGTACAAATTCACATAAATAAGGGAAAATATCGGTGCAGACAGGAGAGCAAGAAAAATGGTTTAACTTTCTCAAAGAGGCACAATGGATTGAATGATGTCTTTCTGTGCTGTATGTATCTCTGATCAAAGTGGCACTGGTTTCTGTAGGTCACTATAGCTAAGAACAGTCTGCGATAAATCCACCGTCTGTTGGACCTGAGCTTGCTCAATGCTAACGACAGGGAGGGAAAATAAACGACCATCTCTCAGGAAATGATACATCTCTGCATTTATCAGGGATGGAGATTTTATAATAGAGTTTCTGAGGCCCATGAGGAGTTTATTGGGATAGACTGTTAATCCAATGAGGAGAAGAAACTCTGACTGTTTCCCTTATTTACTGAGGTAAGGGCAAAGCCGGGGAAAAGACACAACAAAAATGCACTTACTTAATCATTTGAGGAACTGTGACTTTTGAGTTTTCTTCAAATGCATTCATCATCAGACCATTGCATCGAATGTTGTCTATGCACTAGGGAGAGTGAAAGAATTCAGTAAGCTGTGCAGAACTCACGGGAGATTTAAAAACATATAATTACTTTTTGCTAATGTTATTATCAGAATACTGTGAAACAGGCTTGAGGGGCTGAATGACCTCCTGCTCTTCCATTGGACTACCACCTCTGCAGCCAAATTCTCTCTGCTCTTTCAATGGAAGTGTTAATCCACCATATGGATTAAAATCTCGAACACACAATATCTTCAACATAGAGTCACAGAGTCATAGAGATGTACAGCATGGAAACAGACCCTTCGGTCCAACCTGTCCATGCCGACCAGATATCCCAACCCAATCTCCCACTTGCCAGCACCCGGCCCATATCCCTCCAAACCCTTCCTATTCTTATACCCATCCAAATGCCTTTTAAATTTTGCAATTGTACCTGACTCCACCACTTCCTCTGGCAGCTCATTCCATACACAAACCACCCTCTGCGTGAAAAGGTTGCCCCATAGGTCTCTTTTATATCTTTCCCCACTCACCCTAAACCTATGCCCTCTATTCTGGATTCCCCAACCCCAGGGAAAAGACTTTGTCTATTTATCCTATCCATGCCCCTCATAATTTTGTAAACCTCAATAAGGTCACCCCTCAGCCTCCGACATTCCAGGGAAAACAGCCCCAGCCTATTCAGCCTCTCCCATATCTCAAATCCTCCAACCCTGGCAACATCCTTGTAAATCTTTTCTGAACCCTTTCAAGTTTCACAACATCTTTCCAATAGAAAGGAGACCAGAATTGCACACAATATTCCAACAGTGGCCTAACCAATGTCCTTTCCAGCCGCAACATGCCCTCCCAACCCCTGTACTCAATACTCTGACCAATAAAGGAAAGCATAACAAAGGTTTTCTTCACTATCCTATCTACCTACGACTCCACTTTCAAGGAGCTATGAACCTGCAATCCAAGGTCTCTTTGTTCAGCAACACTCTCTAGGACCTTACCATTAAGTGTATAAGTCCTGCTAAGATTTGCTTTCCCAAAATGCAGCACCTTGCATTTATCTGAATTAAACTCCATCTGCCACTTCTCAGCCCATTGGCCCATCTGATCAAGATCCTATTGTAATCTGAGGTAACCCTCTTTGCTGTCCACTACACCTCCAATTTTGGTGTCCTCTGCAAACTTGCTAACTGTACCTCTTATGCTCTCCCATGGGAAACCTTGTCGAACGCCTTACTGAAGTCCATATAGATCACATCTACCACTCTGCCCTCATCAATCCTCTTTGTTACTTTTTCAAAAAACTCAATCAAGTTTGTGAGACATGATTTCCCACGGACTAGGCTGTGTTGACTATCCCTAATCAGTCCTTGCCTTTCCAAATACATGTACATCCTGTCCCTCAGGATTCCCTCCAACAACTTGCCCACCACCGAGGTCAGGCTCACTGGTCTATCGTTCCCTGGCTTTTCCTTACCACCCTTCTTAAACAGTGGCACCACGTTGCCAACCTCCAGTCTTCCTGCACCTTATCTGTGACTATCGATGATACAAATATCACAGCAGGAGGCCCAGCAAATTAAAAATTAATTCAGAAGGAGTTCTCCCATTTTCTGTCTCCTTGCTGCTCTGTGCAATAATGATGGAGTGTGAAATCGCCAGAAATGTTTAAATTGAGTTCATGTTTGTGGAGGTGCCAGGACTGGACTGGGGTGGACAAGGTCAGAAGTCACACACACCGGGTTACAGCACCAGCTGCTCTGAAAGCCTGTGATTTCAAATAAACATGTTGGACTGTAACCTGGTGTCATGTGACTTCTGATCTAAATGGAGTTCAGTGAATATACAAGATCCCATGGCAACGCAAAGGCGAGAAGGGAGTCATTGCTCGGTAAACGCTTGCTCAGCCAGTACCGAACAACTGACTGTTCATCTCCTTAGCTCATAATGGGAGATGCTGAGTGAAAATTGGCCATTATGGCTTTTATTCT
The DNA here is from genome assembly GCF_047496795.1 of Chiloscyllium punctatum. Taxonomy (NCBI): domain Eukaryota; kingdom Metazoa; phylum Chordata; class Chondrichthyes; order Orectolobiformes; family Hemiscylliidae; genus Chiloscyllium; species Chiloscyllium punctatum. The sequence continues at coordinate 58,630,615 of NC_092786.1, forward strand.
TCATTCTCAGGTCATGGAGAGTATCAGCATTCAGTAATAATCTCTGCTGATCCTTCCTCACAGGAATGAGGGAGTATACATTTAGAAGAATGAGAGGTGACTGTATTAAAACAAACACGTTTCTTAGGAAGCTTGACAGGTTACAGGAGGAGCTGTTCCTGTTTGTGAGAGAGGACCAGAAACCATCTTCTCAGAATAAGGGGTTATTTGTTTAAAACTGAAACGGGGGAAATTTTTTTTCTCCAAGTGGGTCATGGATCTGTAGAATTCGTTATGGTTGTCGACATTGCGTCACTAAGTGTATTTCAGACAGAAATAGGTAGAATTTTACTCAACAAGGGAATGAGGGGTTATGGGAATAAGGTGAGAAAGTGGAGTTGAGGATTATCAGATCAGCTGTGATCTCATTGAATGGCACAGTAAACTCGATGGGCCGAATGACCTACATTTGCTCCGATGTCTTATGACTGTATGGAGTAACATTGAGAACTGGATAAATACTTGAATGGAGATGTGCAGTATAAATCGAAAAGAACAGGAGGAGTGGTGTCTATTTGAGGAGGTTTCTCATTGTGTTGATATGGGTAAGATGGTGGATGATCTTCTGAACTAGAAGAGTTTATGAGAGTTTATTCACCTGGCTGATGTCACTTGTCCAAGCTGCTTTTTCCTGACGTGATGAAGCCACCAGGATCACGGTGAAGGATGGGGTGTCTTTCGGTTCCACGACAATTTTGAAGTCGAGGTGTTCCAGGTCCTGTCCCAATCCCCGAGCTGGCAGGTTTAAACAAGACAGTCACTGTTTTCCAACAGGAATATTCCTGGTGATCTTGCATTCTGTTCTCATTCAGTTTGGGATCTATCTCCATCATTCACCATCCCAAGGAAAGGGTTAGTACCTGCAGCTTGACAATTGGCTTCGAAATGTTCCCCATCTCCCTGTCAGAAAGATCTCAGATCACACCTCCACACCCCCTTCTCACATGCACACATACCCCTATCCCCCCCACTCACAGTCACATGCACACCCCCATACCCTCCACCCCACACCCTCACACTCCAGTTGTGTTAGCGTCACAGACTAAGGCTCATATTGCACCAACAATCTTATGATGACAATGAGCAATGTGACTATGACCGGATCCTCAGTGGTTAAAGCTGGTGATGGAGGGATAGGAATTGGTCAGAGAAAAACCTGCTCTTCTTCCACATCCTGCAATGGGATTTTTTTAACATCAATCCCAGCAGGCATTGGGACCTTCGCTGTGTCTGAAACATGCCACCTCTAACAGTGCAGTGCTTCTTCAGGACTGCATTAGAGTGTCTGTCACAACTTGGTATGCTCAAGCCCTAGAAAGGACCTGAAGCCAGAAATTTGTGATTCAGAGGCAAGAAAACTACCAAATGAGCATAACAGCACACACACACACACACATAAGCGACACAACTGTATACACACATAGGAGAAAGTAAGGACTGCAGATGCTGGAGATCAGAGCTGAAAATGTGTTGCTGGAAAAGCGCAGCAGGTCAGGCAGCATTCCTGAAGAAGGGCTGATCCCCGAAACGTCGATTCTCCTGCTCCTTGGATGCTGCCTGACTTGCTGCGCTTTTCCAGCAACACATTTTCAGCTCTGTATACACACATATGCAAGTACAGAAGCATATGCACAGAACCCCAGATACATGTACACACACCCAGACACACACACGCACACAGATACTGACACACTCATTCACATACACCATATGCACACAAAATACTAACGCAACTTTATGAGTCTCTAAACATTTTTGACATACCTTCATCTTCTGTGGTTTCTGTGTCTTCCATCAAAGTGCAGTCGATCAGTGAAAGTACTCCATTCTGTAAGGCAGTTCCAAACACATTACAAAGGAAACCAAGTTCTACAAAAACCATTGTTCTGCTCCTTCTCCCACCTGAAATAACGTGTCAGACACATGCCCAGCATTGGAGACACAGCTGGGGAGATGAAATGTTACCGAGATGTGTGAAGTGATGCACTTCAGGAGGAAGAATGGAGAGAGACAATATAAACCAAATGGTGCAATGTTAAAAAGGGCTGCAGCAGGAGGGAGCTCAGCAATCCTGTCTGGAAATTGGTGAAGATAGTGACAAGCCCAATCTCTTTAGTGGGTACATACTTTCTCTGATAAAGAATACAAGTCACAGAAATGAGAAAAGGCTTCAAATTCAATTTGAATCATAGAATCCCCACAGTGTGGATGGGGACCATTCAGCCCATAAAGTCCACACCAACCCTTCAAAGAGCATCCTACCCAAACCCACTCCCCTTACCCTATAACACTGCATTTCCCGTGGCTAACCCACCTAGCCTGCATATCCTTGGACACAATTTAGCATGGCCAATTCACCTAACCTGCACATCTCTGGACCGTGGGAGGAAACTGAGTACCCCCACACAGACACTGGGAGAACGTGCAAACTCCACATTGACAGTCACCCGAGGGTAGTATTGAACCTGGCACTGAGAGGCAGCAGTGCTAATCACTGAGCCATCGTGCCGTCAACTGGTTGTTGGATTACCTGATAGTGAACTAGCAAAACAAAATATGCTGTGGTTAGCTGGAGTTCCCTCTGGTTAAGGAGAAACTCAATCAGTCAGCATTCCTGAGGGATAAACAGCTGACCCCCACTGGTGAGGAGGTGGTTACAGAGGAGGGAACCCAGGAGCTGCACCTCAGTGAGAGTCAGCATCACTAGGGGGAGCCAGGCTGTGTGTCCTCTGTGTAAACTGCAGGGAGACAGTGCCAGGCGTTGGGGTCTGAATGCACCGCACGATGGAAGCAAGTTGTGGACCAAAGAAAATCAAGTCAATATTGAGCTGTGGGACAGAATCCCAGAGGACAGTGCACACTTCCAGAAAAGGGGAGAATGGAAAAGAAATGGGGGAGGGTGAGATGCAACCCTGTGAAGGACAGTCTCTCACACACCCTGCACATATTCCACACAATACAGTGACCAGGAACTCTGTCACAGCCTCTCAATTTCCCTTAAGTCTCCCAACCAGCCTCCCCAATGGTCAGAGACACTTCACCCAGAGAGCCGGTGCTGGATACTCTTTGCTGTTTCTGATATGCTCACAGCTTTACTGTCAAACAGAATTGATAAAGGGAAAACAAAACAACTGTGAGAACAGCACAGTAGACAGATCCCCGAGCAGGGCAAGTGGATGTTTTGCTCACACCAACATCAGAAATTGAGAGGGATTGGTAACCAGAGACCACAGAGCTAAGGCAATTGGCAAAAAGGACCTGAGGCACGATGAAAGAGCTGTGGAAACACCTTGTGTTGTAACTGTCAGAGAGGAATTGGATAAACACTTGCAAAAGGAAAATTGTGTATGGCTGTGGAGAAGGAAACAACAGGGAATGGGGTGTAAGTGGTGGTGTTTTCACAGAGCTTGCCCAGCCATGAAGGAGCTGGATTACCTCTGTCTGCTGTAGCATAGTCTAATTGTCTGAACTGGAATGGTGGAGAAGTGGAAGGTTTGAACTGAGAAGGGCTGAATTGCTTAGTTTGTCTTTGCTGGCTTCTCTCTCTCTCTCTCTCTCTCTCTCTCCTGTCTCTCTCTCTCTCTCTCTCTCCTGTCTCTCTCTCTCTCTCTCTCTCTCCTGTCTCTCTCTCTCTCTCTCCTGTCTGTCTCTCTCCTGTCTCTCTCTCTCTCTCTCTCTCCTGTCTCTCTCTCTCTCTCTCTCTCTCCTGTCTGTCTCTCTCTCTCTCCTGTCTCTCTCTCTCTCTCTCTCTCCTGTCTCTCTCTCTCTCTCTTATTCCAATGTGGAGACTGTCACATCATTTCTAGACTTTTATTAAATGCCTGAAACCGTGGGTCTGAGTGGAACAATGTTGGGGGGGGAGCGGGGGGGGCACTTACTTTTGTTAAATGGAGTTTTCCACCTGATCCTCTGGTGCATATTATCAAGTGTTTGGAGAACAGAAAACATTGCTTTTCTCCTTCCTTTCTCAGGGATAGCGATCCCAATCGGCCTCGGGTAATTTTCCCTTTTTCAGTCATTGGTATTTGGATCAGCGACCCTGGTCAAAGAAGAAAAAAAATCAGGTCGTTATTGGGAGAAAAATGTCATTGTCAAGGTGAGATTGAGTACAAGATTTAGAATTTGCTTTATCACCTCTTCAAACTGTTGAATGTTATCGTAGCAGAATCCCATCAGTAGGTATTCATACGGAATGAGTCTGGAGGAGAGATGGTGTGCTGGGATCTCCACAAACCAAGTCAACAGCAGTTACCCACCCATCATGGAACAAAACCCATCATCAAATCTCACCAAGACACAACCCCAGCAATCTCATGTTACCTTGTCGTACAAAGGTCTGGCTGGTGTCCAGAAGGATCTCACATCCCTCCACTATCATCCGTTCAATGGCAAGGTTCTTGCGAATATTTTCCGTTTCACTTACTTCATCGTGCATTATTCTGAAGGAGAGTGTAAACAGGTGAATCCTCACTGACAAGCTCTCACATCTAACAACACTTCACAACGAGGCAATGTTCAAACTCCATTCACTATCTATTCACTGTCCACAATCATAAAATCCAAACAGGTTTGTGTCAGAATGTGGTCCCTGGTGGGTAAGCGGTTTTCGACAGTCTGGCAGTTTCAGCTTTAATCCCTTGACTCTGCTGAGGTTGGCCATTTCACTCAGAGCTGGGAGAGGCTGCTACAAGGGAATACAGCAACTGCTCCGCTGCAAAGGGGGAAATAGTTTCAGGTTCGTCACCCTGAACATGATCCCCCCGATCTCTGTTTGAGGTGCAGTGAATAAAAGAAGAGATCTTTGTGGAATAGCCAGTCTGCATTCAGCATCACTTCAGAGTGGCAGCTGGCATGTTGGCCTGGCAACCAGAAATGAAGAGGAATCAACTCCCCCTGAGGGAGGGGGAGGTGTGGGGAGGGGTATGGTGATTTGGAGAAAGACTGAAGGCAGGGGAGAGATAGAATCACAGAATCCCTACAGTGCAGAGACAGACCACTGAGCCCACCCATCCATCCATACCAACCCTCCAAAGAGGATCCCACCCCATCACTGTAACCCTACATTTCCCATGGTTAGCCCACCTAGCCTACACATCCATGAACACTATGGGGCAATTTAGCATGGCCTATCCACCTGACCTGCACATCTTTGGACTGTGGGAGGAAACTGGAGCACCTGGAGGAAACCCACGCAGACACGGGGAGAATGTGTAAACTCCACACAGTCAGTCGCCTGGGTCCATGGTGCTGTGAGGCAGCAGTGCTAACCACTGAGCCGCCCTGAACTGTGAAAATTGGTGATGCACTTTTGGGGGGACATGAAGGATATGAGAGGATGCTGAAAATGTTAACAAGAAAGAATTGTGGGATGGAAAACTTCAATTATTCAGATGGTTGGAAACGTTGGGACTATTTTCCTTGGGGAGGGTAAGAGGAAGTGTTCAAATTTGAAGGCTCTGGACAGAGTTGTTTGGGAAGAACCTGTTCCCAATAGTGAAAGGATCAAAACTAAAAGGGCACAAAACTAATACAACTGGCAAAAGAAGCAAAAACAACAAGTAAAATTGTTTGCATGCAGCAGGTGTTCGGGATGGGAATCCACTCTGTGTGCGCGGTGGACTCTGGCTCAGACAAAAAGGGAATTAGCTGGTTGTCAGTAAAAGGAGCAATGTTCAGGGTTACAGGGAGAATGCACATGAATAGCTCAAGGTGAATTGCTCATTCAGATAGAGAAGAGATCATGGGCTGAACATTTTCTTTCTGTATTGTAACAAATCCGTGATTCTGTTATTTGGACTGTTCTTCCCCAGATGCCTTCTCACTCAGTGACAGGTTTCAGAAGTGACTGATGCTGGGGGGGTCAGTTTTCCCTTCATGTCCTGAGCTCTGCTGTGATGGAGCAGTGCGCTGATGTTCAGATTTATCCTGAACTGTCATGAAGAAGGTTCCCCTCATCTGGAGCCACAATAGGAAGGCAGCAGCTCAGCAGCTTCTAGTCTGACTTGTTGCACGTGTACAACAGACAAAGGAAGCAAAACTGATCCATCATCAGGCATCAGAAGGACCATTTCATTAAGTCCTTTACATTCATTCCTCTACAATTCCTTCTCCAAATCTGCCAAACCTGGCATCACATTTGTAATTTCTCTTCTATTGTGTTTTGCTTTACCGTTCTGAATCATTCCAATTGGTTTTGTCCATTTAAACTCCAATTTTTATTTGCAAAGAGACACATTTTGTGCTGCAGGTCTCAGTCTGATGCCATGCATGATTGAAAAGCATAATAAACACGTGATAAACTCTGGGTTTAAAACACCAAGCAGCTCAAGTTGAATCACAGAGATTGGTGATGGACAATGAATTGAAACTCCTAGCAGGGGGCAGCACTACTCCATTCTGCTGTGCTGGGCTACTAACCGTGAAAGTTCCTCCAGTTTTGACTTGGCGTACTCCAAGCTCTTCCTCTCCACGTGTTCATGAGGCGTGTGGGCCAGCAGTTCGTGCAGCGTCAGGATGTACCTGGGAATCTGGCACAGAAAGGAAGAGAAACCAGTTTAGGGATTGGTTTCGAAAAAGCGAGCTCACTTTAAAGGAATGTAAGACCTAGGAGCAGGAGTAGGCCATCTGGCCTATTCAATAAGATCATGGCTGATCTTCTCATAGACTCAGCTCCACTTACCCGCCTGCTCAACATCACCCTTAATTCCTTTTCTGTTCAAAAATCTCTTTGCCCTAAAAACATTCAACAAGGTCGCCTTTCCATGATGAACCAGGTTTTGGAAGTGGACAAGGAAGCTCCAAGGAAGCTTCTCCGACTTTGGGAGTGAAATTGGTCGTAGCACATCACACTTGATAATGAATTAACACCTTAGAATTATTGGGCATAATAAAGTTGCCTGTCCCTAACTTTAACCACTGTTAATTCCACACAAAATCAGACCGGGCGTAAAACTCATGTTGCTGAATCCTACATTGATCTTGTTTCGGCTCTGTGAGGGTTGTGTTCAGTTTTTTGGAAGGATTCTTGCAGCTTAGTGAGCTTTCTCACTGTATCTCACCAAACTCACCTCATTGGTTACCTACCCTGCCCCTCTGACAGCCCTCTCACCAGAGTTTCACCCGATGTTACCATGTGCTAGTGCAACGTGGAACAACATGCAATTCCATGGATACCCACTGAAGGACCAGTACTCCTTGTGAGTGTGCCATCTTTCAAAGGCTAATGGGCACTCAGACAAGTATTGGCAATCTGGGATTGACCCTCACTTCAAGGCCATACATCCCACTGCCCACAGCTGGCATGGCTGACACTCCCTCACACATCCAACCACATCCTCTCTCCCTAGTCACTGTGTAACCATGACACATCGTCTGTTGGTCTGTAGTTACATCTGAAGTGAACACACTCTATCCCAGTGTTACTCTGTCCCCAGTTTCCACTGTAGACCCACCATTTGCCACAGCCTGGTATGGGATCACCACATTCAGGCAAGGGATCTGACAATTACAAACATGAGCTTTATTTACAGGCAGGACAATTAGACACAAATAAAATGAGCAGAGGGTGAAGTTTGCCCCCACCCCCCACCCCCCCTACAGTGCAGACCAAATGTTGGCATTGTGACCAGTGACTGTTTTATAGCCCATTGTTACCTGCTACACCCAGCTCCCATTGACTGGAAGCAGATATCGATGTGGTTTTATCTGGTTGTGATTCTGACATGGTTGAGCTGTGCCCCGGACAAGGAGAGCTTCGTCCTCCCACTGTCCTGATCCCCCTCCTCGGGACACTACTCTCACCACCCTAGTACATCATTGGTTTAGTAATACTGTACCCCACATAAGGGCTAAGCAGATTCCTTGTCCTGACAGAGACACACACAGCACCCTACACCCCTGCCCCTCCATCCAATCCCAATAACCAAGGCCATGTCTCCATCATTCATTCAGCTTCCAGCTCGGTGAAGGGGTGGTGCTGAATGAGCTCCCAACACATCACATCAGAAAGAGATTGAGCCAGCTGTGCTCTTCGCCCTCTCACAATCCAGACCCACGTCAGTCCTTCAGTCTCCCACTGTCTTCAGTGCAAGCCATTGTTAAAATTACAGAACAGGTGATGGAGTGATGGGTCTGCCCCTTCCACAGCACCTCCCCCCCCCCCCCCCCCCCACCCCCCACCCACCTCCGGTTGCATGAATAATGTTTTGGCGTTGGCCAGCATTAACCCCTTTTCAACTCATTGCTACTAACTCGAGCATCTTTGAGATGTTCAATTCACAGCCATCAATGGCCTCTGAGCAGCATCTAACTTGCAAAGCACCTTCTCTCTGCATTCACAGCAAACAGATGAAGAAATGGTTACAGATTAAACCTCGCTGAGTTTTGCAAATAGCTATTTTATGTCTTTGTTGCTTCAGTCTCCCAGCACCCAGCAAACATGGATCTCTCACTTTCAGCCATCAAACTTACATTGATACTAACACCTCCTGCCTGAGCCATTTTCTAATTACTCTTTACGTTAGAGAATAGAAAGTGATGCCAGGGAACACAGCTCACACCTGCCAGCACCTGACTCTGCCTGGTCACTGTTTATCCCCCACCCCAATCACCCATGTCCCCTCTGACCTCACACGACCACGATGCGCATCTCCATCTGTTCCACCCCCTCTGTGAAGACTCACCATATTGAACTTTGCCCCTAACTGTCCTCTCTGCCCCCTGAACCCTGACATTACACCTTTATGATTCCCCCTTGCTGCCTATCACTCTCCTGTGTCCCACTGACATACCAGCTTGCAAGGTACCTGCTCGGATTTCCGTGCTGAGATATTTTCAAGTCCAGCTTGCTTGGTAAGACATTTTAACAAGCAATATTCCCTTTAATTGGCATCTCATTGTTACCATACCAGAAATCGCCACACCACTTAAAAAAACAAACTATTAAAAATTCAGTCATCAAACACGGACATCATTGGCTGGGCCCAGTATTTATTGCCCCTCCCTAGTTGCCCTTGAGAAGGTGGGGGTGAGCTGCCTTCCTGAACTGCTGCAGACCATCTGCTGTGGGTAGACCCACAATGCCCTTAGAGACGGAATTCCAGGATTTTGACCTAGTGACAATGAATATTCCTGGGTCAGAATGGTGAGTAACTTAGAGAGGTAGTTGCATTCCCATGTATCTGCTGCTCTTGTTCATAGAATCCCTACAGTGCAGAAACAGGCCATTCAGCCCAACGAGTCCACACTGACCCTCCGAGGAGGGTCCTACCCAGACGCAATCGCTCACCCTATACTTGTAACCCTGCATTTGCCATGGCTAACAATCTAACGTACACATGCCTGAACACTGTGGGGAATTTAGGATGGCCAATCCACCTAACTTGTATATCTAAATGCAAGTGGCATGGGTTTGGAAGGTGCTGACTGAGGATCTTTGGTGAATTTCTGCAGTGCATCTTGTGGATAGTACACTCTGCTGCTACTGAGCATCGGTGGTGGAGGGAGTGGGTGTTTGTGGATGTGGTGCCAATCAAGTGGACTGCTTTGTCCTGAATGGTGTTAAGCTTCTTGAGTATTGTTGAAGCTGCACTCATCCAGGCAAATGGGGCATATTCAATCATATTTGTGTCTTGTGGATGACAGACAGGCACTAGAAAGTCAGGAGGTGAATTACTTGCTACAGTATTCATAGCCTGTGACCTGCTCTTGTAGCCACTATATTTATACAGCCACTCCAGTTTCTAGTTACAGATAATTCCCAGGATGTTGATAGTAGAGTTTCAATTATGGTAACAACATTGAATTTCAAGGGGTGCTGGTTAGATTGTATCTTTCCAGAGATGGTCATTACCTGGTATTTGTGTGATGTGAATGTTAGAGCATAGAACATAGAACAGTACAGCACAGAACAGGCCCTTCAGCCCACGATGTTGTGCCGACCATTGATCCTCATGTGAGGTAAACCTAATGTACGAACCCTCAAATTTCTGTGACCATATGCATGTCCAGGAGTCTCTTAAATATCCCCAATGACCTCACTTCCACAACTGCTGCTGGCAACACATTCCATGCTCTCACAACTCTCTGTGTAAAGAACCCGCCTCTGACATCCCCTCTATACTTTCCGCCAAAGAGCTTAAAACTATGACCCCTCATGTTAACAATTTCTGCCCTGGGAAATAGTCTCTGGCTATCGACTCTATCTATGCCTCTCATTATCTTGTACACCTCAGTTAGGTCCCCTCTCTTCCTTCTTTTTCCAATGAAATAAGTCCGAGCTCAGTCAACCTCTTTTCTTGCTACTTTTCCAGCTCATGCCTGGATATTGTCTTGGTCATGTTGGTTTTGAACACAGACTGCTTCAGTATCTGAGGAGTCACGAATGGTGCTGAATTAAAGATAGGGTGAGATGCTATTGGTGTGGTCATGGGTCTCACTGCACAATTAGCCCAATCCTGGCACAAATCAAACTAGACCCTACAATGCTCAGACCTCCTGTCAGATTTTGTCCAATTTCACCACCTCCTGGTGTATTAAATTTATTGGTACTGTAAACATGTCTTGTTTCTCTCAACATACATTCTATGTTTTGATGATCAGATGGTCTCATGCAATTCATGGGTCAGGAGGAGTGGTTGGTGTTGCTGGAAATGTCAAGGCTGTTATTGTGTACAAAGGCTGACCTTAACTGTTTCAGGAGTTTGCCAACCATTATTTATCTGGTTAGCATCTCTTTGGCTACAGTTACCATAAACTAGTGCTAGTCCTGACATGGCTATCAAAAGTTAACAATCATACAACAGCAGGTTAAAGTCCAACAGGTTTATTTGGAGGTACAAAATCTTTTGGAGCACTGTTCCTTTGTCAGGTGGCTAGTGCAGCAGGATCATGGGACATAGAATTTATAGCAAAAGATCAACGTGTCATACAGCTGTTACTTTTACTATAAATTCTGTGTCCTATGATCCTGCCCCCACTAGCTACCTGACAAAGGAGTGATCTGAAAGCTCGTGCTTCCAATTAAACCTGTTGAACTATAACCTGGTGTTGGGTGATTTGTAACTTTGTCCACCCCAGTCCAACACCGGCATCACCGGCATGGATATTGAAGGAATGAGACTTTGATTGTCACATTTGATGATAAAGTTGTTACAAGTGTCATTCTACCTGAAAACTCTCCGATTACCTGAGATTTCCATGGACTGAAAATATTTTTAAAAGAAAGAACAGATATTGGTCCCAAATGGTTGCTTGTAATCATCTGACTAGGTTCATCCAAGCTCATGAAATTATCAACAAATAAAGATCAGCCTGGGCTGAAATTAACATCATTATTAAAGGCAATGAAATTCAGGTCTGTATCCCCTGGGTGATTCACACCTTTTTGCAAGTTACATGTTAAAAATAGAAGGTTATCTGTGGAGTATTCAGCCTGGAAAAACAGGCAGCAGACTTCGGAATGTACAAATGGGCCTTAATCAACAATGCTTCAAAGCTGGAGAACACAGATAAAGAAAATATAAGGAAGAACTATTCTCTCTCAAACTAAAATTCAGTGACTGGTAAACAAAAACCATTGTTCATGAACAAAAACAAGATTTCCTGGATGTTTCCATCACTCTGGAAGAAACAGGGTAACATCTCAATTGTTGGGATTCAGGTTCCACACCCACAATTTAAGAACTCTTAAAAAAACAGTTGAACCTGCAACTGCCTGTACCCTCCTGCATGTATACACATCCTCCTCCCTTTTTAAGCTTATTACTTGTTGTGTGTGTGTGTCTGTGTGCGTGTTTGTCTGCGTGCCTGTGTGTGTGCGTGCGCATGTGTCTGTGTGTGTCTGTGTGTGTCTGTGTGCATGCGTGTGTGTGCCTGTGTGCATGCGTGTGTGTGCCTGTGTGCATGCGTGTCTGTGTGTCTGTATGCGTGTGTGTGTCTGTGTGTGTGTTTGTCTGTGTGCCTGTGTGCATGCACGTGTGTCTGTGTGTGTCTGAGTGTGTGTGTTTGTGTGTGTTAGCTATCATATTTTATTACTTTTCAAGAGTTTAAATGAGTAATACAATGCCATGCTCTTTCATTCAAGTAAACGCTGGAATTCGGTCTCCCTTATTGACTGGAGCAACGAGGCTTGTATACCCCTGAGTTTAGAAGACTGAGAGGGGATCTGATTGAGACATATAGGATTATTAAAGGATTGGACACTCTGGAGGCAGGAAACATGTTTCCGCTGATGGGTGAGTGCCGAACCAGAGGACACAGCTTAAAAATACAGGGTAGACCATTTAGGACAGAGATGAGGAGAAACTTCTTCACCCAGAGAGTGGTGGCTGTGTGGAATGCTCTGCCCCAGAGGGCAGTGGAGGCCCAGTCTCTGGATTCATTTAAGAAAGAGTTGGATAGAGCTCTTAAGGATAGTGGAATCAAGGGTTATGGAGATAAGGCAGGAACAGGATACTGATTAAGGATGATCAGCCATGATCATATTAAATGGTGGTGCAGGCTCGAAGGGCAGAATGGCCTACTCCTGCACCTATTGTTTATTGTCTGTTGTCTATTGTGTATTCTGGATTTCGTTAACTACAGTTTGATTGAAGTATTTTGGTTTCATGATAAATGGAGTTAGTAAAATGTAAGAAAATATGTGATCATCCATTTTGTTAAGAAGAATAATTATTATCAAGATGATGAAAAGTTGCAGAGCTCTAGATGCAGAGGGATCTGGGAGTCCTTGTGCATGAAGTACAAACAAGTTAGTATGTATACACAGCATGTAATTAGGAAAACTAATGGAAGTGAACATTTATCATGTTGGGAACTGATCACAAGGTTATGCTTCAATTATACAGGGCACTGGTGAGACCATATCTAGGTTACATTTGGATCAGCTGTGATCTTACTAAATGGCAGTGCAGGTGTGATGGTTCTGAATGGCTTCTCCTGCTTCTGATTTGTATGTTCATGCTTAAAAATGTTTATTGTGACTGACTGAGAGAGGGTTTAAAGAGAAGGGAACCAATGACCCCCTACCTAGTTGTAACCATTTTTCAAAATCTCACTGGTCATAACAAGGAGCATTATAAATACCCGTTATCTATCTGTTCTGAAGAGTCACCCTGGAATATTAACTCTATTTCTCTCTCTACAGAAGCTTCCAGACCTGCTGAGTTTCTCCAGCATTCTGTTTTTATAACACCTACATTTGACTCATCTTTCATTTTGATGAAACAGCGAAAAAAATTAAACCATTCACCAATTAGCATCTTTAAAAAGGTCAGAAATGCAGTCATTTCCTTCTGTTCCTTTTGTCCTGTTTGTGTTATAGTGGCTTCCCTCTGAGGGAGCTGCTGTCCACCTGGAGACAAACCTTCCCCAGTCTTACAACCGAGTCAAGGTTCGACCAACTCACAACTGGTGAACTGGTGGAAGATCAGATCTCTGCTCTATTGCTGACAGAGTTGGGAAATGAAGACCATGCTTAAACACTGATCAACCTCAACAGTAGACAGTAATCCATTCAGAAAGTAGCATTAAGATGTGAACACTCTCCTAAACGTTACTGTGACCCGAATTAAATCTGGAGTCCTGCTGCTTCACCTGAAACATTGGGTAGGTCAGGAAGGTCTCCAGAGTTCTCTCTTCACAGTCCGGCTTCGCTTCGTATTGCTTCAGGAGTTTATCAAAGTCTCTGTTCTGCTTGCAGCTGGCCAGGATCTGCAGGCTGTACTGGTGATTCCTCACAAACTCCTGGTAGATGTTCAACATTGGGAGGAGAATGTCGAACAGGTCAGCTGGAAGAAGGTTCAGAACAAGTAAGGTGAACACCTGGAACTAGCATCTCCACAGGAGGGAAGGGGTTAAAACTCTTATTATGGCTTCCACATAATTACACGTCAGATTAAAAGATTATCTCTGAATTGATAAAAAGAAATAATTGAATTTATATCGCACCTTTCATGATTAAATGGCAGCCCCAAGCTTTTTACAGCCAAAGTATCTTTGGGAGGTAGTTACTGGTTTGATGTGGGGAATGTGACAGCAAATTTGCATACAAGATCCTCCATACAGAGAAAGGGATCAGCTGATCCATCAGAGTGACATTAGTTTTGGAGCTAAATATTGGTGCAAGGAGACTGGGGAAATTCTCCTGTTATCCTTCACATAGACACAAGATCTTCTCCATTCACCTGAGGGGGCAGAGGAGACCTTGCTTTAACCCTTCATCTGAAGTAGGGTGCCTTTGACAGTGTAGCATTCCTGCCTGGTGGGGACAGCTCTTTGTCCGGCCAGGAGGTTAACATTCGTGGGCCGAAGGGCCTGTTCTGTGCTGTATTGTTCCGTTTGAAGTACTCTGCATAAAGACAATTCTTTCTAATCTCTCTCGGATTACGGTAGATGTCAGTGTTTAAAATCAACCTTTGGAGCATTGAAAAATTCTTGTAAAAACTTGACCAACGTTAATTCGGTATAAATAACAAACCACCAGGGTGGGTACATGGTCAGCATTAACATTGTTTGTCAGGTCTAGTCTACAGTGACGGTGCGTCTTGAACTCCCAACCATCTTTGCAACACACCCATATTCCTACCTGGTCTTATGTACCACACCTCCACAAGGTCCGGAGCAGAAAAGCTAATGGGATATTGGTCTTTATATGCAGAGGATTGGAGGACAAGTGATGCAGCAGTTCTACAAAACCCCGGTTCGACCCAACTTGGAGCACCGTGAGCAGATCTGGGCACCACACTTCGGACGGATGGATTGGTCTTGGAGGGAGGACAATGTGGGTTTACAAGAATGAAAACTTGCCCTTGAAGTTCAGGATGAGGAGAGATTATGCAAATTTGGCTTGTTTTCAGTAGAATTTAGAAGGTGAAAGGGTGATCTGATTGACGTCTTCAAGATATTAACAGGAAAAAAACAGGGCAGATAAAGATAAACTAAAGATAAACTAGATTGAAGATAATATTTTTGTTCAGCAAATATTTAAGGGACATGGGCCAAAATTTATCCATCTTCGATTTAACATTAACAACTGATCTAGCCCCCACTGCTGTTTGTGGAAGAGAGTTCCAAACCTCTCCCACCCTTTGTGTGTGCAAGTGCTTCCTAACATCTCTCCTGAACGGTCTGACCCTAATTCTCCCTAGTTCTAGAATCAGCGATACGTTCGCCATGATCTCATTGAATAGTGGAATAGGCTTGAGGGGCTGAATGGCCTCTTCCTGTTCCCATGCACTGCTAGGTATTCCCAGGTGATCCCCATCCAAGTACTAACCAGCCTGAGTTGTTAAATTTCATCAGCTGCCATGGTGGGATCTGAACCTGTGGGGATTCCCAGAGCTTTAGTATGAGCTTCTGAATTACTGGCCCAATCATATTATCACGACACCAATCCATGTGGGCTCCAGGTCATCTTCAACTGCAAACTACAACACTTTAAATTTATCCCGACCTCAGTGGTATTTTCTCTGTTTAGCTGAACTGTAATCCGTCCAGCCTGGTTAATGCTGTAATGAATTCACTTGCAACTTCTCCATTAGTCCCATACTGGTGACAAACACGACACACAGTACTCCAACTGTGGCCTATCTAAGGTTTGGTACAAATTCAACATTACCTCTTGGTTTTGTTTTCTGTGCAAAAACACAAATTGCATTTTTTTAAAAAACATTTTGTCATTTAAAGAGCACTGTTTCCCCAAAACATATGTCAATCTCTATTACTTCAGATTTATTTACAGAGAATTGCAGCTGTCACCCATCACTTATCTCTGTACTTCAGTTCTGATCACTTTGACACTCCCCAGATTTTTAAAAATTCTTTAATGGAATATGAAGATTGCTGACAAGGCCAGCATTCATTATTCACCCAAATAGCCCCTGGGCAGATGTGTAAGCAGGATGTTTTGCTCTATCCTTCATTGTTTCTAAGCCCTAGTCATTTTCATATAGGTAAGCAATCCCAACACGTTGTATCATTGAAGTATCTCAGAACCCCCAAAGTGTGGAAAGAGGGCATTTGGCCCATCGAGGTAGCACTGACCCTTTGAAGAACACCCCACCCAGACCCAGCCCTTCCCATGGCGAATCCACCCTAATCTTGGTGGACTGTGGGAGAAAACTGAACACCCGGCAGAAACCCACGCAGACACGGGGAGAATGTGCAAATTCCACACATTGACTGAGACTGGAATCAAACCCAGGCCCCTAGCGCTGTGAGGCAGCAGTGTTAACCACCGAGCGACCACACTGCCATTGCTTTTGAAGACTTATTGACCAGATCATTCCATTTGGGTAATGCTTCTGTTAAAGCTGCTCTTTGATCTCTCCTCAAAGTTCAGCCTAAATCCATGTGACCACATTCCACCATTCCCTGTACTAATGGTTTCTTAATTGTTACCTCATCTTTGAAATGTAATATCTCAAAGTTTGCAGATGATACCGAGTTGGGTGGGAGGGTAAACTGTGATGAGGATACAGAGATGCTTCAGCATGATCTGAACAGGTTGGCTGAGTGGGCAAATCAATGCAGGTGCAGTATAATTTGGATAAATGTGAGGTTATTCACTTTGGAAGCAAAAATAGGAAGGCAGATTCCTACCTGAATGGGTGTAAATTGGGAGAGGGGAGTGTGCAGTGGGACCTGGGTATCCTTGTGCAGTCACTGAAGGTAAGCGTGCAGGTGCAGCAGGCGGTAATGAAGGGAAATGGTATATTGGCCTTCATTGCAAGGGAGTTGGAGTACAGGAGCAGGGATGTGTTGCAGTTATACAGGGCACACCTGGAATATTGTGTGCAGTTTTGGTCTCCTTTTCTGAGGAAGGATGCTCTTGCTCTCGAGGGAGTGCAGCGAAGGTTTCCCAGGCTGATTCCGGGGATGGTGGACTGATGAATGAGGAGAGATTGACCAGGTTAGGATTGTTTTCACTGGAGTTTGGACGATGAGGGGGGGATCTCATAGAGACTTATAAAATGCTAACAGGACTGGACAGAGGAGATACAGGGAGGATATTCTGGATGGTGGATGCATTCAGAACCAGGGGTCATGGTCTGAGGATTTGGGGTGAACCATTTAGGATGGAGATAAGGAGATATTTCTTCACCCAAAGAGTGGTGAGCCTGTAGAATTCATTACCACAGGAAGGAGCTGATGCCAAAACATTGAATGTATTCAAGAGGGGCTAGATATTGCACTTTGGGCGAATGGAATCAAAGGTCATGGGGAGAAAACACGATGAGGCTATTGAGTTGGACAATCAGCCATAATCATGATGAATGGTGGAGCAGGCTCAAAGGGCTGAATGGCCTCCTCCTGCTCCTATCGTCTGTGTTTCTATAAAGCACATTTCACCCTTGGTGCAGATCTATGTTCAGAAGAACAACTGAGTTCTGATTAAAACGAAGTTGGTGTAAGCTAATCATGGGACATATCCCCTGGACTTTCTTACAAATATGGTGCACCAAAAAACTGAAAGTTTTTATAAGACATGGTAGCCTTGTATGGATTACTTAGACGCAGATTTGTCTGCCATTTTAATTAGGGCTTTTGTGTCGCCATGACGATCTGATTTCACAAACTTGATACCCCGAGAGGAAGATATCTGGATAAATGAGGGTGTAATATTCAATGCTCTTGAAGGTCGGGAGTTATTGTTTTGTGGCACTGAGAAGTGTTATTTATTTATTACTGCTACTGGACTGTTTTTATCTTGTACATGAGTATAGTTTTGTCTTTTTTTATGATGTTGACTTTTCTATATAGTGTACCGCTGTTGGTTTATTGTAAAATAAATCATTTTTCAATAAAAGTTTTTTTTAAAAATGAAGCTTTTTTTGCCAGATAATGACTTGACTTCTGACTCTGAAAAGCATGTGGTTCCATCTTAACAACAGAACAAATGTCAAATAGCTTCCACACCCTTGGAAAGGACCCTCTAACTGACCTTCCTCTGGCTGTACAGTAACTAGTGATGGAGTATTCATACTTTACCTAATACTAACGTGGGCCAGCTGGAAACACGAGCTTTCAGTCCCTGGTAAAATATCTGATGCAAAAACATGATTGTTTCACTGCAAGAGAGAAAACAAAATTAAATATAAAAAGATTGAATAGAACGTGAATTTATATGTATAATTATCTTATACTTGTCCCTTTTCTTACCTGTTCATTCTCAGAATGCATACAGCAATTGTTGCTCATCCTTAACCTCTCCCCCCCCCCGCCCCCCCTTGAACTGAGAACCTTGTTAACCCATTACAGAGGGTGGTTTCGAGTCAACATGGGCCTGATCAGACCATGTAAGGATGGCAGATTTCCTTCCTTCACATTACTGAACCAGATGGGGTTTTTGCAATAATTAATCATTGTCATCATTGAGACTAGCTTTCAATCTCTGACTTATTAACTGTGGTGGATTTGAAACTGTGTCCCCAGAGCACTAGGCCCCTGGATTACTAATTCAGTGGCAGCACAGCACCATCTCCCCCACTGAGCAGTGCCGGTCATTAAAACAGATTTCAAGCTGAGTGAGCTCGATTGAGGAAGATCATTGAACATTAAAGGCAGAACTAAAGAGATTCTTGACCGATGAAGGATTTGAAAGTGTGGGTAGGAATGGGGAGTTGAGGCACAATCAGATCAGGCATGATCTTACCAATTTGATGAAGCAGGCAGTGGGGTCAAAAGCCTCCTCCTCATCTTGTTCACACTCACGTGTTACAGAGTACCTAACTACCCTGTCACAATGTCCCTTGATTCCCTTCATATCCAAATCTCTGTCTTGAACAGAATAAGGAAGTGAAGAAATTGAAAGCCTCGGAAACATAACAGATGCTCAAAATCACGCACAACATTCCAAATGTGACCTATTCAAATAGAAACAAAGAGCTGGAAAAACTCTGTTGTATTGAAATTTAAACTTGATGAAATGATTTTTCTTTGGATTTCCCAGTTGCTCAGTTGGTTGTCTGCTTGACACAATCTTTTCTCACTCATCGGATATGAGTGTCACTGGCTGGGCCAAAAGTTATAGCCAATCGCCAGTTGCCCTGGAGACAGTGTTAGTGAGCTGCCTTTTTGAACTGTTGCAGTCCATGTGCTATGGGCTGACCCACGATGCTGTTGGAAGGAAATTCCAGGATTTTGATCCAGCGAGACTGGAGGAATGGTGATTTATTTCCAAGTCAGGATGGTGACTGACTTAGAGGGGAACTTGCAGGGAGTGGTGTTCTCATTCTTTGTCCTTCTAGAAGGTAGAACTCGCTGAAAGTGCCATTGTGAAGGGATTGCATGTTGAAAATGATGAATGGCGATGCCAATCAAGTGGCCTGCTTTCTCCTGGATGGTTTCAAACATCTCAAGTATTGTTGGAGCTGCAACCATCCCGGCAAGTAGGGCGTATTCCAACACACTCCTGACTTGTGCCTGGTTCAGTGGACAGGCTTTGGAGAGTCAGGAGGGGGGTTACTCACTGCAGGATTTCTCTGACCTGCTCTTGTAGTCTGTGTTTATATGGTGAGGCCAGTTCAGGTTCTGGTCTATGATAATTCCCTGAGTAGTGATTGTATGGGATTCAGTGAAGGTTTTCAGTTAGTTAATCTTACTAAAGGCAGTTAACACACAATTACTATTTTTAATTGGTTTCAATTGATTTTCCTTTCAAGAGCTGTTTGTCAGACACTGCCAGACCTGCTGAATTTCTCCAATATTTTCTGTTTCTATTTCAAATTCCCAGCATAGACCATCGAACTGTACAGCACAGTACAGGCCCTTTGGCCCTCGATGTTGTGCTGGCCTTTTATCCTACTCTAAGATCAGACTAACGTACATACCCTTCATTGTACTGTCATCCATGTGCCTATCCAAGAGTCACTTAAATGTCCCTAATGTCCCTGACTCTACTTTTTTTTAATTTCAAAATATACTTTATTCATGTAAATAAATCTCTGGTACTTGTACAATTTTCCATGTCGTTCATAGTTATATACATTGCATGTCTTAACATTACAAAGAATAAATTGAATTAATCGAATTCACAGTTATCCTATTAACAGTTACCTTTATTAACTATCCAGTCTCTTGGTATTTGGCTGTGGCTTCAGTGGAACCCACCTACTGAGTGGGTGCCCTGTTATATGAAAGCAAATGAAACTTCTTTAACCCCCAGTTTATGGGGTTACCATTGTCCATTTACTGTCCTGTCTCTGGGGTGGCTGTCTACATCCCCATGGTAAGCACGAACTGCTGGACCTTCGCTGGGCTGAGGTAGCTATCCAGCTCCTCACTGGGGTCATTTACCCGCTCTGGTGTCATTGAGCCAAGGCAAGGGTCCTCCCTGTCCAGTTCTGTGTCTGACAATGGGACTGTCCCTGAGTCTACTACCATCGCTGGCAGTGCATTCCACACACTCTGTGTAAAGAGCCCAGCTCTAACATCTCCCCTATACCTTCCTCCAATCACTTTAAAATTATGACCCCTTGTGACAGCCATTTCTGTCCTGGGGAAAAGTCTCTGACTATTCACTCTTATCATGTTATACACCTCTCTCAAGCAACCAGAGGATTTTACCTTTATGACATAATTAAAGTCTGACACATATGTATCTCAGAAATATCTTAAAGTAATTCGCAATGAGAGATGTTACGGTGAATTGGAGTGGCCATGCTATTGGAGGAGGGACCAAGCTGGTGCTAATACCTGTTGAGGAAGATGCTGCTGACATCATCGTGGCCAATGGGAGGTTTCTTGGAGCTGGCTGCCATACGCAGGGGCCGTAGGAAGCAGTTGACCAGGATGTGGAGCTGCTGCACGTACTCTGCTTCAGCCTCCAGCATGCTGAACACCACCTGGTTCCTCTTCCTCATGCTCTCGGCATGAGGGGAGCGGATGTAATCCTGGATTATCGTCTTCCATTTCCTTCGGCACAACCATCCTCGCAAGAAGCTCTGCACCTAGTTTGGGCAAAACTCACACGGTCAGCCAACCTCACAAATTCCCTCTGGACAGGCCCATAGCAAAGCCATTCCCACATTGGGAGGAGACATTGGGTTGTTGGTCATGCCAGTTATCAGAAAGGAGGAGGTGCCCTTAATACCATAGCATTGCCAGCCCCAGCACATGCTAAGGGATCTTACAGCCAATAAAATCATTTTCAAAAGTAGTCACTTCTGTTCTGGTAGCAAACACGGTATTTAATGAGTGCACAACAAGATCCCACAAAAAAGTGTCGAAAGAACCAGAATCCCTGGAAACAGACTGAGGGATAAATACTAGCTAAGACCCTAAAGGAGAACTCCTGTTCAATGAAATAGTTCCCATGGGAACATGCCCCCCTCGCTGTGCACATCTCCCTCTTTAATGACCCCTCCCCGTGCACAGCTCCCTCCTTAATGCCCCCCTCCCCCGTGTACAACTCCCTCCTTACTGCCCCCTCCCTGTGTACAGCTCCCTCCTTACTGCCCCCCTCCCCGAGTACATCTCCCTCCTTTTGCCCCCCTCCCCATGTACAGATCCCTCCTTTCTGCTCCCTCCCTGTGTACAGATCCCTCCTTTTGCCCCCCTCCCCGTGTACAGATCCCTCCTTAATGCCCCCCCTCCCCAAGTACATCTCCCTCCTTACTGCCCCCTCCCTGTGTACAGCTCCCTCCTTACTGCCCCTCTCCCCGTGTACAGCTCCCTCCTTAATACCCCCCTTCCCGTGTACAGCTCCCTCCTTACTGCCCCCCTCCCCGTGTACATCTCCCTCCTTACTGCCCCCCTCCCCGTGTACATCTCCCTCCTTACTGCCCCCCTCCCCGTGTACAGCTCCCTCTTTACTGCCCCCCTCCCTGTGTACATCTCCCTCCTTACTGTCCCCCCTCCCCGTGTACATCTCCCTCCTATTGCCCCCCTCCCCATGAACAGCTCCCTCCTTACTGCCCCCCTCCCCGTGTACAGCTCCCTCCTTACTGCCCCCCTCCCCGTGTACAGATCCCTCCTTACTGCCCCCCTCCCCGTGTACAGCTCCCTCCTTACTGCCCCCCTCCCCGTGTACATCTCCCACCTTACTGCCCCCCTCCCCGTGTACAGCTCCCTCCTTACTGCCCCCCTCCCCGTGTACATCTCCCACCTTACTGCCCCCCTCCCCGTGTACATCTCCCACCTTACTGCCCCCCCTCCCCGTGTACAGCTCCCTCCTTACTGCCCCCTCCCTGTGTACATTTCCCACCTTACTGCCCCCCTCCCCGTGTACAGCTCCCACCTTACTGCCCCCCTCCCCGTGTACAGCTCCCTCCTTCCTGCCCCCCTCCCCGTGTACAGCTCCGTCCTTCCTGCCACCCTTCCTGTGCCCAGGTCCCTCCTTGTTGCCCACACTGTGCAGAAATTACTGATTCCAGCGCCAATGACTGAGTGGGCAGTGCAGTGGTTAGCAATGCTGTCTCATAGTGCCACGGACCCAGGTTCGATTCCTGGCTCGGGCAACTGCGTATGGGGATTGCACATTCTTCTGGTGTCTGTGTGGTTTCCTCCCCCAATCCAAAGATGAGCAGGTTATGTGACTTGCCCATGGTGTTCTGTGCCCTTGTCAGGGGTAACTGTAGGGGAATGGGTCAGTATGGACTTGTTGGGCCGAAGAACCTGTTTCCATACTGAAGGTAATCTAATCTAGGTTTTAATTAAAATTGCATTCATTTTGAAAGTGCTTTTCTTGTTTCAATTCAGTTGTTTATTCTGAAGCAGAATGTGCAATAAACCAGCATAATGGGAAAACATTTTAAAACATTATTTTTAGAAATTTAGTCAATGGTCTAAAAGCAGTAATTTGGTAAAGTTTATTTAAAATTGCTGAAAATGGTTTGTCTCACAAACACGTCAGTCCAAACCCTACTTTTAAATTTAAGTTTAATAAAACAAATTATTTGTTGGTTATATTGTAGTATATTAACTAGTTGGGTTATTTCAAAGATCATATTTAAATCTATGAAAGTATACAGTACCATCTAGTGCCCTTGTGCCCGAAGGAACCAGTCTAATACAGGCTGTCTCCAGGCTGTGAACATGGTCCACCAGTCCATTCACAAATTGAATTGCATGCTTCTGAGAACACAATGCAGGAGAATATAAAGCAGCAGTTTGTAAGTACAGTAGCGCCTCGACATACGAACGACCCCGTTCACGTACAAATCGGTTTACGAACAGGATTGTACGTAAGATTTTGCTTTGATGTATGTACGAAATTCAAGGTACGAACGCTAAAAGCCCGTGTGCGACCACGTGGTTTCATTGTTCTGCTTTGCTACGCGCTTGTTGAACGCAAAAGCTCTCAGGCCCCGCGTGATCTCATTCAGTTAGTCTTTGGCGCGTGCGCTGTGAACAGCCATCCAAGCATTCTTACGCTATCCGAACAATGGGAAAAATTGATTCAGTTCGCAAACTTTTCGGTTCGTGAACGGGGTCCCGGAATGGACTAAGTTCATAAGTCAAGGCGCTACTGTACAGGAGATGTTCCTATGACAGATCGTTAAAATTACAGCCCTGTCTGGGATTGTGTTTGTAAGTCAGGCATTTGTATGTCAGGGTCCCCTGTGTGGACGCTCCCTAAATGATGCAAACAAGTGCAATCAGTGTTAAACTCCCAGAGTTTAGGAATTCAGATCGAGAGTTTGTGGTTAGGATCTGTTTGTTTATTAACTGGCCCAAAAGATCATGGAAACCAGAGTTTGCACTGAACATTGGAAGGTGCCCCCATCTTTTGCACGAGGCGCAACAGTTTTACCCAAAGGGATGCAAAGGAAAGACCAGGTTTATCAGCTCTGGGAAGCCCAGGCCTGGGTGTCTCAGTGCTGCTATTGACTCATCTGCATGTTGACTTTACCTTTTTGATTTTCCTTATGTCAACGTCTTCATCGTTTTGTGCTGCAGGCTGTGTTAATTGGATACGTTCGTTATTTTTCAGCAGTGAAGCAATCTGTTTAAAATAAAGAGGATATCTTCAGTGCCCCGTTCTGCTGACACAGAGATGCATTCAGAGAGAGTGGAGTGAGCCCACGGGAGTCACAGTTACACAGCTCTACACTGATTGGTGTTATTTACAGGTCAGACTGGGTATAGCCAGTAACCTCCATTCCTGGGAAGGGATTCGGGAACTGGTTCAGTTTTAAAAGACAATGCAACAGCTTCCAGGACTTGCTTTCAATTTCACTCAAAACCCTTCGGCTGACTCACCAAGTGTTTGTGCAGTGCCATCAAGCTGACCCTTAGAACCTTCTGAAATTGATCTTCCTGGCACCTCACTGGGTGCCTGCGATCTCGGGGAAAGAAGCTGAATAGTTCCTCTCATTGCTGTCTGACGCACGTCAGGCAAATGCCCACAGCATTAAGCGACAAATGTGGCAGGCCCTTCCAAAGGCAGAGCTTCCAATGGGGGTTGGCTGGCTCTGGGGATTTGGACACACCCAGAGAGTGGAAAGCAGTCACACCCTGTCCTTCTGGGTGAAGACAGGCAACTGGAGCCAGGTGACAGGGTGGGGTTGGAGGGGGTAGGGAAGAGTACCCAAGGACACGTGCAAGCCTGCCAGGAAGGCCAGAAATACCGACTCACATGGTCCTGGGAGTTACTTGCTGATGAAAGTGGGAAATGGTGAAGCTTGCCTGACATCCACTACCATGGCAACCAGGAGCGACAGCAATTTAACCAAGGCCATAAACAGCAAACTGTGAAGTCAGTCGACAACTTCCCGAGTAAGACTATGGCTCTCCTAGACAGGCCTCCACAGCGACAGAGCAGCTTGAGAAGACTCCATGTCTTCATGTCCATCTCCAAGGAGTGGGTGCTGTGGGCCCGTTGTTTCTTGTGGATGGGAGAATGTCAACAAAACCACCCAAAACAATCAGCAATCCATCCCTGGGAATGCAGCTAGGACGGAAACACTCATCCACCAGCATCGGAGTTTTACAATCTAGAGTTCCTTAAAGTGGGAAACAACAGGTTTACAATGGACAGCCCTCCCGGGGGGAGGGCAGGGGTAGTGCAGGGTTCCTGGGTGGAGTGCTCAGGACAGTGAAGTCGATTCTAGAATAGTCTCTGTTTGGATGGAGTAGAGTTGGTGAGACAAATCGCCCTTTCATGTCCCAGAGGTCCCCACTTCCTTATGAATATTAATGAATAAAAGGTAAACGATGATAAGAGCTCTTTGCAATTTGAGTCCCTTTCTCATGTCTCTGCTCCCCCTGGGAAGATGCGTTGGGGTGAATTCACGGCCCTCCTAGGCTCGAGGTTAGGAGCCTCACTAGGAGAAGTTCGGAATGGAGCTCGAAGTGCAGGAACTCCCTCTCCCACACAGATTGGTCCCTCTAGTACAGTGCAGGATCACTGAATACATCTTACTGTCCCAGGAATAGATTCCTGATTTCACCTCTGATTGAAACTATTCCCTGCAATTGGGGAGAAATTCTAGTAAATAAACTGTTTTAAATCCCCCTCAGTACAGCCCTGGATTAATGTCCCCACACCCCCTCCCAGGGTGACCTCCTCACTTCAATCTAAATGGAAAGGATCAGACCTGCTTCCCACATTATCCTACCTCAGATTTGAGCCGCTCCACTTCAATTTCCTGGTCTTCAATTTGGTGTCGAAGTCGTTTAGCAACTGTTTTTTCTGTCTCTACAATCTGCAGTAGGTGCAGATATTTCTGCATCAGGGACTCATGTTCTGTTGCCAGGTTCCTGTAACTGTTCCAAAAATATAACTGTTTACCCATCGACTGATTTAAAAAAGCAGAGAGTAGAGCTCGGGTTTCTCATCTCAAACAGAGATGTCAGAACGGCTCAGTGAGGATGCACTAGACACAAAACAAAACAGAAGTCCATTTTGTTTACCTTCTATCACTCGCAAAGTCACAGGGGAGAAAGAAAGACTTGTACTTTCAATAATTTTTTTTTTTACGTCCCCAGTACCACTTCCCCAGCCTTAAAATGCTTTATGGTTAATAAAGGGCTTTCAAAGTGTAGACACTTACAATGTAGGAAACACAGCAACCAAATTCCAATCAGCAAGTTCCCACATACAGCAATGGCGTAGTGGCCTTATCGCTGAATTATTAATCCAGAGACTCAGGTAATGCTCTGGGTACCTGGGTTTGAATCTCTGTTGGAATTTGATTTAAAGAGTCTAATGATGACCATGAATCCATTGTTGATTGTTAGAAAAACCCACCTAGTTCACTAACACCCTTCAGGGAAGGAAACTGCCATCCTTACCTGATCTGGCCTACATGTGACTCCAGACCCACAGCTATGTGGTTGACTGTTAACTGCCCTCTGGGCAATTAGGGATGGGCAATAAATGCTACCCAGCCAGGTTTTCCCTCAACAGGTCATAGAGTCATAGAGATATACAGCACAGAAGCAGACCCTTCGGTCAAATTCATCCATGCCGACCAGATATCCCAACCTAATCTAATCCCGATTTGGAGATGGCGGTATTGGACTGAGGTGTACAAATCTAATCCCATTTACCTGCACTTGGCTCAATTCTCTTGAAACCCTTCCTATTCATATACCCATCCAAATGCCTTTTAAGTGTTGCAATTGTACCAGCCTCCACCACTTCCTCTGGCAGCTCATTCCATACACGTACCACTCTCTGTGTAGAAAAAGTTGCCCCTTAGGTCTTTTTTATATCCCCTCTCACCCTAAACCTATGCCATCTATTTCTGGACTCCCCCACCCCAGGGAAAAGACCTTATATATTTATCCTATCCGTGCCCCTCATGATTTTATAAACCTCTATAAGGTCACCCCTCAGCTTCTGATGCTCCAGGGAAAACAGCCCCAGCCTGTTCAGAATCTCCCAAGAGTTCAACACGCTTGTAAATCTTTTCTGAACTCTTTCAAGTTTCACAACATCTCTCCGATAGGAAGGAGACCAGAATTGTATGCAATATTCCAACAGTGGCCTAACCAATGTCCTGTACATCTGCATTATGACCTCCCAATTCCTGTACTCAATACTCTGACCAATAAAGGAAAGCATACCAAACACCTTCTTCACTATCCTATCTACCTGTAACTCTACTTTCAAGGAGCTATGAACCTGCACTCCAAGGTCTCTTTGTTCAGCAACACTCCCTAGGACCTTAAAGTTAAGTGTATAAGTCCTGCTAAGATTTGCTTTCCCAAAATGCAGCACCTCGCATTTATCTGAATTAAACTCTATCTGCCACTTCTCAGCCCATTGGCCCATCTGGTTCAGATCCCATTATAATCTGAGGGAACCCTCTTTGCTGTCCACTACACCTCCAAATTTGGTGTCATCGGCAAACTTACTAACAATATCTCCAATGTTCACATCCAAGTCATTTATATAAATGATGAAATGTAGTATTTTTAAAATAAAGTGACTGAAGGATAAATATTGTCTGAATAACATAGAGCTGGACAAGCTATGACACCTCGTCTGCAGCAGTTGATCCAGGAGACATGAGCTATTCTCACTGGGGTGGTAACAAAGTGAATCTACAGGAACTTCAATGAGTGGACAGGCCCCATGGGCAGCTGTGAAAGCAGACAGTATTGATCCATTCAAACACTGATTACACTGATTTCTTTCAGGGAATGACACCTTGGAATTTGGTATGAGAGTAATTTGAGATATGAAGTATCTGAGACCAAAAGGTGAGTTTCGGGCCTGGGGTTTTGAAAGCTGTCCATCACTGGGGTGGGGGGCTTTCTCCCTTGTCATGTGTCTGTTATAGATTCACAGAGAAATCGATCATTGTGATCAGTCAACAACTCCATTGTGGCTGTTAGCACATGACGGTCAGGATAGAAACCTACTAAATTCAGCAAGGAGGAGGCCGCTTGGGCACAGTGCCGGTACTGGCTCTATAAAAAAACTATCCAATTAGGATGATAGATGGACTTTGGCTTTTCTTTGACTAGTAATTTCAATGTTGTGTTAAACCAGCAATTACTCTCTATGGCAGGGTACAAACAGCCAAGCAGAAATATGCAGAGCAACACATCACCTCATTATAACACTGCCATCCTCACACTGTCATCTCATTTACACCTACTGGTAGCTGCATTCATAGCTGCTCCCAGGCTAGTAATCAAATTCACACAAATATTAATTGTGCTAATTATAAACCTCATACAGACAGTATTGGCACATTAACGACCCATATGGTGCAATCATCCTGCCACCTGCTGGATTGCTGTCACTGATGCTCAAGAAAGTGTCTTTCCTTTCGAATTACATCCCCTCCTGACGGTGCAGCAGTAAACCCCCCCATGATCATCCTCTCCCCTCACTCGCTGATATCTCCCAGGAGGCAATCAGTCAGTTTTACCTGGTCCAGGTGTGTATGTGACCCCAGTCCCAAATGACCCTGTGAATCATCCTGGCAAGCCAATTCTCACAAGCAGTTCGAGATAATGGCTGAGAATTGGGTTCACCCAGAGAGTGACATGCCTGTGGACCCATCTGTCGCAGAAACAGTTGGGGTCAAAACATTGGATGATTTCAAGAAGGAGTTAGATGTAGATCCTAACAGTAAAGGGGATCAAAGGAAAAAGTGGGAATGGGGAACCAAGTTGGATGATCAGCCATGACCATATTGAATGGGACAGCAGGCTCAATGGGCAGAATGGCCTACCCCTGCTCCTAGTTTCTCTATTTCTGTTTCATGGCTACCTGCTGGGGTCTCTGGGGGTGGATTATGGCAGCCTCACCATTGAAGCTCAAACCCAGAACTCATCTCAATATTTCATTCTTAACACATATTGAAGAATTTGTTTAATGACATTCATCAAGTTAAGGTTTAAGGAACAGAGTTTATGAACACACAGTGTTAAAGTCAAGCCTCAAGGTCAGCTCCAACTTCTCTCTTGGAAATGTACTCGATATAGTCAAGTGGCCAATTATTTTCAGACATGACTAACTATATCCAAAAATGCTTTTAGTAGCTATGGAAACCAGAGGTTATCAAGGTCAGGTCCCCAAGGTAGGTCTTCACAATTTCATAAACACGTCAAGGGGTTTTCTGCCTAAACCAGCAGGCTGGAGCACTCAGCTTTGTGACAGCTTTCTGCAGGGTCTAATGTCTTTCGAGAGGCAGGGCTTAGTGTTGAACTATTGAGATAAAAATTGCAGAGGTTTAAGTGAATTGCTTGACTGACAGCAATAAAAACACAAACACAAAAGGGTTAGAGTGTCAAGCACCTTTTGATTAATTTCACATGGGGCAGAGATGCACCGAAAAGCTTCTCCTTGTCCAGTCTGTTGTCATTTAGAACACCATTGGTCACCTCTCCAGGAAACTTGCACACCAGCCATCTTTAAAGGGGAACAACCCTCCAGTACTACACACTGGGGTCATTGTGAAACACTGGGACAGAGACTATTCATTTCCGGTCACTCTCACATCTGAGCAGGATTGCCACCTCGTTCAAATATCCCAAATGACTGTTGTTATTGTTCTTACTTGTAGTCGATTTTCAGGAGAAGCCAACAAGACATCACTTTTTAAACAAACCAGAATCTTCCCAGAGGCATCTTCTTGAAGTGGAACGAGAGAAAACCTCTCTCTGGTGACTAATGCCCAACTGACTCTGCAAACCCAGGGAATGCCCCGAGAGACATCTCCTTCTGTCTGTTTTGCTAAACATTACAAACTCCTGCATTGGCAAAATGATTGGTGGGTTGAGGGAGAATGAGGAGACAATTGCTTGCACAGCAGGTGGTGGTGATCTGGGACATGCAGCAGGAATGAGCAGTGAAAGCAGATTCAATGGGATCTTTCAAAAGGGGAATTAGATAATTACATGCCCACAGATTATATAGGGGAAGTGGGACTAATTGGACAGCTACAGTATGTGCCAACTGTATACATGGGCAACACATTGTGTCTATTCAACCTAATGGTCACGTCAGAAAGTAAACGGGTTTAGTCCTTAGTCCGGTGAAAGGGAAAGGGGTTCGGGTGGGGGGGAGTTGTGAAGCTGATAGTCAGGAGCTCCTGTTACTGTCAATCACAGGCACAATTTTCAAACCAACCAGCGGCTTCACTGCAGTTAGATGGTAGCTTGGTCCACTCATGGTCAGGGGGATCTGGGGACTGGGCAGTGGTCAGTTGTGCCTGGCCAGCAGAAACAGTGCAGGGACATCGAGTGGGATCATTAGGGACAGTAGTCAGGCTCTGGTCACTCATATCCAGGGGCTACTTGTAATCGGTCAGAGCTGAATACAGTCCTGTGGGAGGAGTGGGGGGGGCCCTCTGTCAATCATGGGGCGGGGAGTGTGCAATGATGGGCAAGAGGTGTATCTCTCGAGGCAAGGGTGGGGGAGGGGGTAGAGGATTGGGTGGAGAAGGAAGAGAAATCACTGTCGAAAGGGGTGAGAGTGTCAAGGTCAGGGGAGGGGAGGGCACATGGGGGTCAGGGAGGGGAGGGCACATGGGGGTCAGGGAGGGGAGGGCACATGGGGGTCAGGGGATGGGAGGGCACATGGGGGTCAGGGAGGGGAGGGCACTTGGGGGTGAGGGGAGGGGAGGGCACATGGGGGTCAGGGAGGGCAATGCAGAGGGAGGTGTAGAGGAAGGCCTCAGGACTGTGATGGGGGTTGAAGAGCATGAAAGAGAGGGACAGGGATAGAGCATGAGGCTCGGTGGGAGGTGGATACAGGAGCAGAGTGAGGGTGAGGTATTGGGGAGAAGATGGTGCCAGTTACCCTGGCAGAGTGGAGAAGGACATTGATCTTCTTCCTGCAGACGCTGGGCATTCCTCCGGACACTGGGGTGTGCGCTGACCCCAGGGGTGAGGGGGGATAGGTAACCTCGGTCCAGGCTGGTTGTGGCCTGGTGTCGGGGTCTCCCCTGGGGGAGAACATCCCACATCAGCCCCACCCCATCCCAGCAGGAGCTCTAGCTCCCTGCCCACACAGAGGGGCACTGATTACCCCCAGTCGCCACATCATGGTCAAATAACAGGAACCAGGCAGGGCAGCCCCGGAACCATGGCACTTGTCTGGGGGCACAATGGCCTTTTAAAAACAGCAAGGGCCCAAAGGATAGCAGTGACTTTCAGGATATCTGTCGAATTGCTCTGGGAACAGTCTGTGGTAAGATGGTCTGAAATCGGACATGGGCTGGGATGAGGTAGGGAATCAATGCAGTGAATTTGGCAAGACACAGTGAGACAACCCGCTAGGCCTCATAGAGAGAAACCCTCTAAATATCTCGACACAACTCACAAAGGGTGGCACAGTGGCTCAGTGGTTAGCACTGCTACCTCACAGCACCAGGGACCCGGGTTTGTATCCAGCCTCAGGTGACTGTCAGTGTGGAGGTAACACATTCTCCCCGTGTCTGCGTGGGTTTCCTCCGGGTGCTCCGGTTTCCTCCCACAGTCCAAAGATGTGCAGGTCAGGTGGGATAGGCCATGCTAAATTGCCCATAGTGTTCAGAGATGTGCAGGCGAGGTGCATTAGTCAGTGGAAATGTAGGGTCACAGGGACTGGGCAGGGGGATGGGATGCTGTTCAGGTGGGTCAGTTTGGACTAGTTGGGCTGAATGGTCTGTTTCCACACTGTAAGGATTCTATGGAAACAATTCTATGAAAAACTCAGACTTAGTCAGAACCTGAAAGATTTAGCTCTGTATAAACTAATGATTCAACAAAACAAATTCGTGAAAGCTGCATTCCTCAAGAAATAACATGAAACCTCCACAAAATCTTGCATTTATATTGCACTTCCATGTCATTAAACCTCCTGGCAAGGTAGTTAACCAAAGGCTTGGTCTAAAAGGTAAGAGGAGGTGGAGAGGTTTAGGGAGGGGATTACAGACTGGAGTGTTCAGCCAGCTGATAACATGGCGCCAATGGGGGAGCAGTTATAATCAGGGGCTGGTAAGGGGGACAAATTGGAGTGAAGCTGATATCGCCGAGTGTTGTAGGACTGGAGGAGATTGCAGGCATCAGGAGAAACAAAGCCATGGAGGGAATCAGAAACAAGGATGGGAATCGTCAAATCTAAGTGTGTTGAGAATGAAATATTTAGATGAATTCTTGACGTTGGCTCCACTAACAAGGCTAGTATTCATTCTCCATCCCCAGGGTCTCGAGCAGGTAGCAATAAAACATGGAAATGTAGAAAACAGGTGGAGCCATTCAGCCCTTTGATCCTGCTCCACCATTCAATATGGCTGGTCATGGCTGATCATCTAACTCAGCCCCCTGTTGATGGTGTTGCTAGATTGCAGACTAATGTAGATCAATGGGCATGGAAAGGTATGAGTGAATCGGACTCTGTGAAGTCAGGGTACAGACAGCAAAGATTGAGATAAACTCAAGTTTACCAAGAATGTACAATGTGAGGTTTGCTAAAGATGTATTACAATAGTTAAGCCCAGCCTTACCTTGCATGACCAATTGCTGCAACCCAGTCATCACACTCTTTCACATCCTCTGTCCTCAGGTCCAGGGCTTTCTGAGCATCATGGCCAAAGTTTATTGTGAAGTAATACTGTCAAAACATAAAAATCACATAACTCTTAAACGCAGTCATTGTCTACTGCTATTTGTTGGATATATTTGAGGTGATTTCAAAGCATAACCTTCCAACACCATCCCC
Source organism: Chiloscyllium punctatum (assembly GCF_047496795.1). Taxonomy (NCBI): domain Eukaryota; kingdom Metazoa; phylum Chordata; class Chondrichthyes; order Orectolobiformes; family Hemiscylliidae; genus Chiloscyllium; species Chiloscyllium punctatum. The sequence continues at coordinate 58,663,262 of NC_092786.1, forward strand.
ACACACTCACCCTTGGTCACCTGATACACCAATCCCCACAGTCTTACCACAGCCAATCAGAAAGTAGGCAATCTCTTCATAAAGTGATTAGATGATTCTCAACTGTTGGATAGAGCTCTCAAGGATAGTGGAATCAAGGGTTATGGAGATAAGGCAGGAACAGGATACTGATTAAGGATGATCAACCATGATCATATTGAATGGTGGTGCAGGCTCGAAGGGCTGAATGGCCTACTCCTGCACCTATTGTCTCTTGTTGATCATGTGCTTTCTTGTCCCTCCTTTGTTTCTATTTGTTTATGATTAATAAACAAAATTGTTCATTGCAAACATGAAAGGAATTGCTTACAATGTTAGTTAATGCCCCTGCACCTCTTCTGAAGAAGGGTCACTGGATCCAAAACTCTGTGACTGTCTCTTCAGAGATGCGGCCAGACCTGCTGAGTTTCTCCTGCAATTTCTGGTTTTGTCTCAGGGCTATTGCTTACAATATTATCCAAGAACTTAACCTTTCGCTGTGAACTGCAGGTCAGTCCTGGAGGGCTGGGAACACTGGAAGGATCAGCACAGCAATCCAATGAGATCAAAGCAACCAAGGCCGGAACGAGAAGAACGTTTCAGTGGAACTCACCAGGTGGTGGACATGCAAAATAAATTCCCACAGAAATCCATTGAAGCATGCAGTCTTAGTAGGTTCAGGAAACAATTACAACCTTGGAGTGAAGTCAGAGGAAATTCTATTACTAGGTTAACCAAGTCACCCAATGTGGCTCCATTCTCTTAATGATGGTGCTGTTTTGAACTGGTCGAAAGTCGGATCTTATAAAAGTGTTGCTGCCTGAAGCAAACTCTCATCCTCTCTGTCCCCCAGCCTGGATCAGCTCTTCCTGTACAGATGCAATGTGTGTGTTAAAGCAGATATGAAGATAGAGCTCTAAGCCAGGAGAGGAAACTAACTGGGAAATGGAAGCTGACACAAGGTCATTCAATTGGATTTCCCATCATTGCAGAATGACTGAACTGTGGAGATGTACACAAAGAGCCATCCCACACCAAACCCAGTCTCTTTCTATCCTCTGACAGGTCATGGATAAAGGGTTCTATTCTCAGCATTCATCAACACAGATCCATCAGAGGAGACTCTCAGCTACACAGCATGAGGCACCAAAGGTGATCCTAAAACTAACAGCTCTTCGTTGGACAATTTCAGGCACCTGCAAGACCAAAGCATCAATAAACTCTCACCTAAAACCAATCAGACAGAGGGAGAAAGGGACTCTATTAAATCAAACAGAAAGAAATCAATTGAACTGGACAGAGTGGATGTAGAAAGTGGGTTGGTGCTGCAGGATATCAAATAGCTTTATCTGAGAAACGTTTCTGCATAAGTAGTTGTTAGAAAATGTAACCTGGACTTTATGAAATCACCACTTTGTGGATTGAATTGCTTTAAGTTTAGTTAAAGAATGTCATTTGGAGAAAATGGATGCTATCTTATTCTGGAATGGAAGAAAAAATTCAGACTAAGTTGAAAGAAAAACATAATTTGTATTAAACCAAAAATACCGGTCACCCACTATTGACAGTAACATGTTAGGTACTGCAGGAAATCACATGATGGATATGTATTTCATGTCAAAAAGTGTGGCATTGGAAAAGCACAGCCAGTCAGGGAGCATCCGAGGAGCAGGAGAGTCAATGTTTCGGGCATAAGCCCTTCATCAGGAATGTCATGTGAGTAAGAGCACTGATACTCTTACCTCCTCGACCTGCTTATTTCATTCAAGTGACATTATTCCTCGGGGAGTGAGCAGGAGAGTCCTCCTGTCTCCCTAGAAGACGAGTTTTGTTGGTGATTGTCACATTATATGCAAGTGCCCATCATTGTGTTTATTGTGGAGGGAAATCTCCTGGATTTATATAGCAACTTTAGTTGAGTCAAAACATCTCAAGACACATTGCAGCAGTATACGCTGAGAAAATCTGACACCAAGCCACACAAAATGATATTCAGACTGGTGTCTAGAGGTTTGGTCAGAGAGAAACGTTTTAAAGACCAACTTACATGGGGACAGAGGGGTGGGGAGGATTCAGGAGGGAATGCCTTTGGCAAGAAACTACAATTCCCAACAGTGAAGCAATTAAAAATGATGATGCAGAGAAGACCAGGATTGAAAGAATCAGGAATTCTTGAAGCATTATGGGTCTGGAGGAGGTTACAGCAATGGGGAAGAAAGATAATCTGTGGCTGTTTTCATCTACAATTTCAAAGTCTCATGGAGGCTTCCCAATAGTTACCTTGGCACACCTCGACAGAGCTCCTGTTAACCTAGAATTTACATTTTTCCATTCAGCCATCATTGAAATCCATTTAAATAAACTAGGACAAAAAATTCTGCCAATATAATTCTTTCTCCAAGAAAGTCAGCAGACAAGCAGAGAGAGAAGTGTGGGGGGGGAGGAAAAGCATTTCCAAATTTGGAGTGTGAGAAAGTAGAATAGTGCTGCGAGATGAGAATATGTGGGACGCACATTCTTGACGAAACTGTTGGTCTAGCATTCAGAGATGTGTTATTTTCTCATCAACAAAGTGAGCACTACTTCATCGTGGAAATAAAAATGTGAGCACGGCTTTTTACAGAAAGTGATAATAGCAGATTTCAGTCGAGGCAGATCATATTTATAACACAAGGCTACACATCTTGTGAGCTGAAAGTGTACAAAAAGAAAGAAGTTATGAATGGATAAAGTGACTGTTATTGGTTCATATTTCCTCAGCAGCAGCAGCCAAATCTATTACAATAAAAACAGAAATTGCTGGAAAAGCTCTGCAGGTCTGGCAGCATCTGTGGAGAGAAAGCAGAGGTAACATTGCAGGTCGAATGACCCTTCTTCAGAACTGTTCAGAACCTGTTTTGAAGAAGGGTCAATGGACCTGAAACATTAACTCTGTCTTTCTCTTCACAGATGCTGTCAGACCTGCTAAGTTTCTCCAGCAATTTCTGTTTTTGTTTTGGATTTCCAGCATCTGCATTTCTCTGGCTTTTTGACCAGTATCTATTACTCTTATATCATTACAATCATTGCTATAATTTTAAAAATATATTCACTGAACGGATATGGGCATCACTGGCTAGGCCAACATTTATTACCCATTCCTAATTACACGTCGCTGTGGGTCTGAAGTCACATGTAGGCTAGACTAGATTAGATTAGATTACTTACAGTGTGGAAACAGGCCCTTCGGCCCAACAAGTCCACACCGCCCCGTCGAAGCGTAACCCACCCATACCCCTACATCTACATATACCCCTTACCTAACACTATGGGCAATTTAGCATGGCCAATTCACCTGGCCTGCACATCTTTTGGACTGTGGGAGGAAACCGGAGCACCCGGAGGAAACCCACGCAGACACGGGGAGAATGTGCAAACTCCACACAGTCAGTCACCTGAGGCGGGAATTGAACCCGGGTCTCTGGCGCTGTGAGGCAGCAGTGCTAACCACTGTGCCACCGTGCCACCCACAAGGTAAGGACAACAATGTACTTGCCTAAAGGGCATTAGTGAACCAGATAGCATTTTCCTCAATATTGGCAGGAGTTCCATGCTCACTATTAGACTCTTCATTCCAGATTTTTATTGCTTTTAAATTCCACCATCTACCATGTCCCTAAAATATTACCTGAGTCTCTGGATTACTAGTCTAGCAATAATACCATTAAATTAGATTACTTACAGTGTGGAAACAGGCCCTTCGGCCCAACAAGTCTACACAAGACCCTCCGAAGAGTAACCCACCCAGACCCATTCCCCTACATTTACCCCTGACTAATGCACCTAACACTACGGGCAATTTAGCATGGCCAATTCACCTAACCTGCACATTTTTGGATTGTGGGAGGAAACCAGAACACCCAGAGGAAACCCACGCAGACACGGGGAGAATGTGCAAACTCCACACAGACAGTTGCCTGAGGTGGGAATAGGATATTGCCTTTCCATCATTTAACAATAGTCATTTGTGGAAAATTCCATGCAACAATAAATGCTGGCCCAGCCAGTGACGCCCACATCCCAAAATTAATTTTAAAATGTTATAGAAAGTAAAGAGGAATGAGACACTTTGTAAATGCATATGTTGGTCAAGTTTGAGCACCAGAGTTTGGCAGATGAAGGGATGGCTAAATATGCCAGAGCTGTTTGGACAAAGCTATTTGCCCCAATGGGCAACAGCTAAGAATTAACACCAGAGTAACATAGATGCCAGAAGGAGCCACGACGTGAGAAATGTCACCATTATAGAGAGAGCAGGGAAAGCCATTAGCAGACATAAACATTGACTCAATGTACAAGGTGAGAGACATGAGGTAAGAAGCATTGGTTAGCAAATGAAGGTAAAGGTGTGGAAGGCCTGAAAACATTGTACAGGTTCCGAAAATGGACCTGGAAGAGAATATATCCCCAAGGAAAGACTGCAAATCTGTGAAAGGAATTCTTATAGAGACAGGGGAAAGCTTAAAGCAGTATTCCTGAGTATAACCATGTCTCAGAAGGAGATAAGAGGATGACAGGAGCTCATGGTTTGATATGAACAGGAACTGTGCGACAGGTTGGGATTCTAACAAAGTAGAAAAAGCCTTTCTATTGAAGTGAGTTGGCTGCTAGAAAGAAATTAGAAGACAACTCGATAAAAGATGCAAAATAAAATGAGTCTAAGAACTGAAAAGAATTTGGTGTCTTTACTGAGGTACTAGACAGGAACAGGCCCCCCTATTGTACAGATTGGAGAAAGTCCTGCTGGATTTGAAGCATGTGGCTAACACCAGACAAGACAAGGGACTTGAAGAAAAAATTACTCATCAAGATGCAGGAAAAGTGATCATAGAATAGAATCCCTACAGAATGGAAGCAGACCATTCAGCCCATTGAGTCCATACTGACTCTCTAATGAACATCCCACCCAGACCCACTCCATCCCTGTAACCCTGTGTTTCCTATGGCTAACCCACTTAGCCTGCACATCCCTGAACACTATGGGCAATTTAGCGTGGCCAATCCACCCTAACCTACACATCATTCAATTGTGGGAGGAAACCGGAGCACCCCACCCTGGCAGGGGGAGAATGTGCAAACTCCACACAGTCAGTCACCCAAGGCTGGAATCGAACCTGGGTCCCTGATGCTGTGAGGTACTGTGCCACCCATCTGGAAATACTTCTTAGTTCATTTAGAAACATACTCCTGGGAAGGTAAGTGAATGAATATAAAAGCTGCACTTTTCTCAGGATGGAATATTTCAAAGGGAACCACCTTTGAAACCACCTCAAGCAGCAGGTGATATAGAGGTGAAGCCGTGGGAATTATACAAAGATGTTTAAAGATTGAACGATGCAGTCAGAGTTTGGCAATTCTCAATTAGGTCTGACTTATTGAAAACAAGGTGAATTCAGCTTAAAGCTGGCCCTTCAACATTCTACTGGTATCAGAATGAGAAACTGGCAGGATATTTACGATGAATATCAAAGAGTTTCTGTGGGTGGTCCCATTGACTTTGTGACGTGATAATTAAACCAAAAAAGATTGCAATTGAGACTTCAGGGACCCTTAGGTGTAAAGGAAACAAATGTTTACTTTCATCAGTTTTGTTCAAAGATTGTTTGTATATCTTCAGAAGTTTTTATTTTTAAAGAAAAATGGAGAATCTTATTGTAACATAGCAAGCAGTTAAGCAGGAGATTCAGGTTAAATGATTTATGAATTGATTGGGTCAATATTAATGAGGGAAGGGTGGAACTGGTGTGTGTGGAAGGAGCAGAAAGACTGAGGAGGTAATAAACTCTACTCGCAAAGGAAGGGAACTCAACAACTGGCCTGAATCCAAATTGACATTTTCTGCACAAAAATTGTGTACCACATCGATCCTACATTGCAATAGCAGAATTAACTCTGCTTTTGGAAACACTTTGGAATTAATGCTGCTTTTGCATTTTATGAAGTAATTAGAGCACAGGTCAGGCCATTCAGCCCAACCAGACAATGCTGATGTTTATACTCCACCCCAGTGTTCTCCCACAAATGTTCATCTCAACCTACCAGCATATCATCTTAGCACTATCTTCCTCACATATTTATTTGGCTTACCCTTAAATAATTATCTACCATTTACCCATTCACTTCCTGACACCACTCTAGCCTGGCTTACTATACCAATTATTGGAAACAGCTATAATCTTTCCCTGTGTCACTGAATCCTCCGCTATAAACATCCTGGCAGTTATCAGTGACCAGAAACTGAACTGAACTAATCATATAACTACAGCAGCTGCACCAGCAGATCAGAGGTTCGAAATACTGTGGTGAATAACTCATCTCCTGACTCCCCACAGCCTGTCCACCATCTACAAGGCACAACACTCCCCACTTGCCCTGGATGGGGGCAGCTCCAACAACACTGAAGAAGCTCGACATCATCCAGGACAAAGCAGTCACTTGATTGGCACCAAATCCATTCCCTCCACCAACAACGCTTAGTAGCAGCAGAATGTATTTAGTCATAGAGTCCGACAGCACAGACTCAGGCCCTTTGGCCCAACTGGTCCATGCCGACCAAAGTGTCCATCCATCCACGCTAATCCCATTTCCCTCCACTTGGCCCATATCCTTCTAAATCTTTCCTACCCATGTATTTGCCTTTTAAATGTTGTTAATGTACCCACCTCAACCACTTCCGTTGTGCATTCCATATGCATACCACCTTCTGTGTAAAAACCTTGCCCCTCAGGTTCCCTCTTATTCTTTTCCCTCTAACCTCAAACTGATGCCCTCTAGTCCTCGATTCCCCAACTCTTTGAAAAAGACTGAGTGCATTCACCCTATCCATGCCTCTCATGACCTTATACACTTTGATAAGATCCCCCCCCTCAGTCTCCCACACGCTAAAGAAAAGGTCTCAGCTTGTCCAGCCTCTCTCTATAACTCAGACTGTTGAGTTCAGGCAACATCCTTGTAAGTAACTGCTGGACACGTTCCACTTTAATAACAACTTTCCTATAACAAGGTACCCACTGTGGTGTTTCAGTGGTTAGTGCTGCTGCTTCACAGCGCCTGGGTTCGATTCCAGACTCAGGCCACTGTCTGTGTGGAGTTTGCACATTCTCCCCATGTCTTCATGGGTTTCCTCCAGGTGCTCTGATTTCTTCCCACAGTCACAAAGATGTCCAGGCCAGGTGAATTAGCCATGCTAAATTGCCCATAGTGTTCAGGCATGTGTAGGTTATGTGCATTAGTCAGGAGAAATGTAGAGTAATAAGGAATGGGTTTGGGTGGGATATACTTCAGAGGGTCGGTGTGGACTTGTTGGGCCAAATGGTCTGTTTCCACACTGTAGGGATTCTATGAAAACTGAACACAATACTCCCAAGTGCAGCCTCACCAACTTCTATAAGATGTGCTATAGAAACTCATCAAAGATCCTCAGACAGCGCCTTCCAAACCCATGACCACTTCCGTTGTCAAGGATAGCAGATGGATGGGAAGACCACCCCCTTCAAGCCACTCACCATCCTAACAGAAATATATTGCTGTTCCTTCAGTATTGCTGGGTCAGAAGTCTGGAGTTCACTCCTCAGCTCCTCAAGTTGATCTACACATGGACTGCACATGGACTGCAGATGTTCAAGAAGACAGCACAACATCACCATCTCAAAGGCAGCTAGAGATGGACAATAAATGTTGGCCCAGCCAGCAACATCTATGTCCCATAAGTGAATAAAAAGGAAAAGTATAGCTGTTATGTTCTTAACAGCAAAGAACGTGAGTCCAGATGGCTGCGTTCCTACAGGTGCCAGGTTTTTGGGACATTTGCTCAGGGCTGAAGAGGAACTTGCAGTGGGAGAAGGAGAATCCAGTCATCATAGTGAATATAGACACCCATGTCATAGGCATGACAAAGAAAGTGCTTCTATGTAGCTATTATGAGGAGCCAGGCACCAAATTGAGAAGCTGAACTTCAATGATTATAATCTCTGGATTATTACCTGAGCCATGGGGATATTTGCATAGCACAAATCAGATTAGAGAGATGAATGTGTGGTTTAAAGATTGTCATGGGTGAAGTAAGTTCTGGTTTGAGAGACACTGGCCCCAGTAATAGTGACAATGGGATCTATACTGATGGGACAGTGTCTGCCACAATATATAAGGAGCTAGATAGGATTTTAAACTATACTGGAGGCAAGGGATCAAATCTGGAATGATATAGTAAATTGGAGTTAAGACTAAAGAGATAGTTATTCATATGAGAAATGATAAAAAGAATGTGGCAGGAAGCAATAGAAATCTAAGAAAAGGCTAACAGATAAGACTAGAAGTTGCAAAAAGAATAAAAGGATAACTCTAAAGAGTTTGTTTCTGAATGCATGTAACTTTCAAAATCCGACAGATGAGCTGAGATGATTAGATTCTCTACAGTATGGATACAGGCCCTTCAGCCCCACTGACCCTCTGAAGAGTAACCCACCCAGACCCATTTCCCTCTGACTAATGGGCAATTTAGCATGGCCAATTCACCTGACCTGCACATCTTTGGACTGTGGCAGGAAACCCACACAGACACAGGGAGAATGTGCAAACTCCACACAGACAGTTGCTCGAGGCTGGAATTGAACCCAGGTCCCGTGAGGCAGCAGTATTAACTACTAAGTCACCATGATATTTCAAAATATAAAGAGTAGATACATTTCAGAGGGTAAGAAAGATTCCAAGGGACAGTCTTACTATTTGTGGTGAACTAGAAATGGTAAAGATAGTATCAGCGTTAAAGAAAAGGAATATATTGATGCGAAGACAGGTCACAAACCAGAAAATTGGACAGACTGTACAAAACAGCAAAGAATAACCAAAAAACCAGAAAGGAGGGAAACATGAGAGTTTGAGAGAAAACTAACCTGAAATATAAATGCAAATAATGAATTTCTGTTATTGTTTCTAAAATAAATAGAGTTAACAATACAAATGTTTATCCTATAGAAGGTAAGACTGGAGAATGAATAATGGAATGAAATGGCAGATGAATTGAAGAGGTATTTTGTAACAGTCTTCACAGTTGAGAATAAATGTAACTTGCCAGAAGCAGGTGATAATTCAGGGAAAGGGAGAAAGGAACTCGGGAAAATCACAATCATTGGACAAGTGGGACAGAGTAAATTGTTAGACCTGTGGACCAACAAGTGCCTAGGTTCTGCAGGACTTCACCCTCGGGTCTTAAAAGAAGTATCTAGTCAGATCGTTGATGCATTGATGTTAGTTTTTCAAAGCTCCTTCGATTCAGGGTCTCTCCTCTTCAATTAGAATAGAGTGAATGATGGAACTCTTTTATTCAAAAAGAGTACAAGACAGAGAGTAAGCAACCATAGGTCATCTTGTTTAACATCTTTCAGAGGGAGAATATTAACAGGTGCTTTTAAAGAAATTTTGGCAGGCTACTCATAAGTTCAGATAATCAGGCAGATTTGACATCAGTTTGTGAAAAGTAAGTCATATTTGACCAATCTGTTGGAATTCTTTGAGGAAGTAACATGTGCTTTGGATGAAGAGAACCAATGGATGTTCTGGACTTAAATTTCTTTAAATTATTTGACATAACATCACATCAGCGTTTATTGTGAGAAATTAATGTTTACAGTATAGGAGGTAACATATTGGCATTGATAGAAGCTTGGAGAAAGTGAGGACTGCAGATGCTGGAGATCAGAGCTGAAAATGTGTTGCTGGAAAAGCGCAGCAGGTCAGGCAGCATCAAAGGAGCAGGAGAATCGATGTTTCGGGCATGAGCCCTTCTTCAGGAATAGAAGCTTGGCTGCCTAACAGAATGCAAACAATACACAATGGCTCAGTGGTTAGGACTGCTGCCTCACAGTATCAGGGACCTGGATTTAATTCCAATCTCGAGGGACTGTCTGTATGAAGTTTGCATATTCTCCTCGTGTCTGTGTGGGTTTCTTCCGGGTGCTATGGTTTCCTCCCATAGTCCAAAAATGTGCAGATGAAGTAGATTGGCCATGCTAAATTGCTCATAGTGTCCAGGGATGTGTAGGTTGGGCAGATTAGCCATGGGAATCGTAGGAGGGTGGCCCTGGGCAGGATGCTCTTCAGACGGTTGGTGTGGACTTAGTGGGCTGAAGGGCCTGTTTCCACACTGTAGGAGGGAACAATTGGTCATTTTAAGAATGGCAGGATGTAACAATTGGTGTTCCACAGGGGTTGGTGTCAGGGCTTCAACTTGTGCTTCAGGTCAACATTGAGTTCAACAACCTCAGAACATGAACTCTGCCCTCCACGTTGGTTAGACCCTCTCCCACTCTCACCCATCATTGCAATGTTTGAATGAATTTGCTGTCAACAGAGCTGATCTATCTCCTGCTATTAACACCTATTAATAACACCTAGTCTTCCTCTGTATCTGTTTTTTGCTACCATGAACACTCCCTTTGTCTTTTGCTTCAGGCACCCATTCTGGTCCATTTGTTTCTCTTTGTCAACCTTTTGTTTCATATCAAATCCATGAATCTTCCCTCTTTTTTTCAGTTCCAAAGAAGACTCATACTGAAATGTTAACTCTGTTACTTTATCCACAGATGTTACTAGACCTGCTGATTTTCTCCAGCACTTTGTTTTATTTCCAGCCTACTGCATCCACTGTATTTTATGTGTGAGAGTGTGTGTACGTTGAAGTCAGGCCATGTACCAATTCTCAGAGAATCAAGCTTGTCTAACTTCACTCTGCAGGCACGGGTCCATGTATAGTTGATAAGATCAGATGAAGGTTTCTTTAGCTAACGTCTGTCTACCTGAACACAGATAGTCCAACTCCCTTCCATTATCAACTTTAACATTGAGACATACAGCTAGACCAGAACTCTGACAACATTGTTCTCCCTCTATAATACACTCCATTGTGGTGTGACATTGAAACACACACTTCTTGTCCTGGATGTATGTCTGAAACTGAGCTGGGCTAGCATCTCCACACCCCGCGCCTGTGATTCAGCACTCTGATTGTGTCCTGCAATAGGCAAAGCATTCCAGAGACCAAATTCCAAACTGCAACTTCTTCAAGTAATTTCTCCCTATTCTAAAAAAAAAATGTGAAGACTACTTCCTGTAGTTCTGCAAATATTAATGAGCAGGTTGGTTCAAAACAATTTATTTATTTCAGTTTCATGATGTTCTAACTAATTATAGAGCTGATGACTGGTTTCCCTGGTAACCAATTAAAGATTGCTTAAATGTACTTTCTTGTAATGGAGTGTGTTCTTCTGGGTCCTATTAATTGAATAATATTGATAAAATGTTCCACAAAATCAGATAATGATGATTCATTTTCACTGATGGAAGTGGGACATGTTAGGACAGAATACTTTCACTAGACTGAACGGTCCTGACTTTCTCTCATATTGTTCAGACTATGGCGAATTGACATGACATTATTTTTTAAATACATAAGCCAGTATTCATATTCAGCATTTTCTGGATCAAAGCATTAGATTGTCCACAAATCAGCTTTAATCTGACTTATTTAAATGATAGTGTTCACTCGAGCTGCTTAGTCCAAATTCTAGAAGCTTCCATTTACAAAATGGAGACTTGAGTGGGCAATTCAGAGTGACAAAGTACTGTACAGTATTGAGATCACTTCACTGTCAGAGGTCAGGTGGAAATGATGTTTCCACTAGCAGGAGAGACTAGGACCAAAGGGCTCAGCCTTAGAGTGAAAGGATGACCCTTTCAAACTGAGAAGAGGAGGGATTTCTTCAGTTGGAGGGTGGTGAATTTGTGAATGCCAAGTCATTGAGTGTATTTAAGTCAGAGGCAGACAGGTTTTTGATTAGTAGGGGGATAAAAATGATCGGGTTGCTCCTATATCTTCTAGTCTTCTGGTCAGTACTGAGGGAGCACTGCACTATCAGAGGGTTAGTATTGAGGGAACACGGTATTGTCAGACAGGCAGTACTGAAGGAGCTCTGCACTGGTGGGAGGTCAATAGTTAGGGAGTGCTATACTGTATAAGAGTCAGTATTGAGGGAGATGATTGAGGTCATAAATTTGGAAGGTGCTGTCAGAGAAGCCTTGGTGAGTTTCTGCCGTGCATCTTGTCAATGGTACACACTGCTGTAACTAAGCATCAGCAGTGGAGAGAGTGAATGTTTGTGGATGTGGTGCCAATCAAGCCGGCTGCTTTGTTCTGGGTAGTGTTGAGTTTCTTGAATGTTGTTGGAGCGGCCCCCATCCAGGCAGTTGGCAATGTTTCCTTACCTGATGAAGAGTTTATGCTCGAACTGTCGAGTCTCCTGTTCCTCGGATGCTGTCTGAGGGTCAGTACTGAAGGAGTGTCGCACTGTCGGAGGGTCAGTGCTGAGGGAATGCTGCAATGTTGGAGGGTCAGTATGAGGGAGTGCTGCACTGCCTGAGGGTCAGTATGAGGGAGTGCCACACTGTTGGAGGGTCAGTGCTGAGGGAGTGCCGCACTGTCGGAGGGTCAGTGCTGAGGGAGTGCCGCACTGTTGGAGGGTCAGTGCTGAGGGAGTGCCGCACTGTCGGAGAGTCAGTGCTGAGGGAGTGCCGCACTGTCGGAGGGTCAGTGCTGAGGGAGTGCCGCACTGTCGGAGGGTCAGTGCTGAGGGAGTGCCGCACTGTCGGAGGGTCAGTGCAGAGGGAGTGCCGCACTGTCGGAGGGTCAGTGCTGAGGGAGTGCCGCACTGTCGGAGGGTCAGTGCAGAGGGAGTGCCGCACTGTCGGAGGGTCAGTGCTGGGGGAGTGCTGCACTGTAGGATGTCATTTTTTAGGTGAGCTGATAAATTGAGACTCTCTGTAATTGTTCAATATAAACACAGGTGGTAACTCTTTGAAGAGTCACTGAAGCATTCTCCCAGCAGCTTGGCAAATATTTGACCATTACTTAACATCATCAAAAAGTGATTGGTTGGCCATGTTGTTTATGGGATCTTGCCGTGTACAGATTGGTTATCGTGCCTGCCTACGAAACAGCAGCGCAAAAATTTAAGAAATGTAAGAATCGGAGCAAGAGTCAACCACACTCACTCTGCCGTTCGATATGATCATGACCAAGGCCGAACACAGGCTTCTATTCCACTTTCCCACCATCCTGCATATCCCGCGATTCTCTGAGACAGCAAAAATCTGCCAGTAATAAAACCAAGCAGTGCGGATGCTAAAGGTCTGAAACAAACACCAACAGAAATGACTGGAGAAGCATCTGTGGAGAGAGAAACAGAGTTAACATTTCAGATCCCTGAACAAAGAGCCACTGGACCTGAAACGCTAACTCTGCACAGATGCTGCCAGACCAGGAGAGTTCCTTCAGCAATTGCAGTTTTTATTTGTTAAACATCCATCTGTCTTAGCCTTAAATATATTCAGTATAGTGTGGTATATGAATAGGAAGGGTTTGGAGGAATATGGGCTGGGTGCTGGCAGGTGGGACTAGATTGGGTTGGGATATCTGGTCGGCATGTACGGGTTGGACCGAAGGGTCTGTTTCCATGCTGTACTTCTCTATGACTCTATCCACAAAGCTGTGATGTAGAAAATTCCAAAAGGTCACAATCCTCTCACTGAAGAAATTCTCACCACTCTGTAATTGTGAATGCTTCAGCAAAGTGCTGCTCATTCTGCTACATTCCAGGGAATGTCGACCCAAATAATTCAGCCTGTCTTCATAGGACAACAAGAGGTGGCATGGTGGCTCAGTGGTCAGCACTGCTGCCTCACAGCACCAGGGTCCCAGGTTCAATTCCAGCCTCAGGTGACTGTCTGTGTGGAGTTTGCACATTCTCCCCGTGTCTGCGTGGGTTTCTCCGGGTGCTCCCACAATCCAAAGATGTGCAGGTTAGGTGGATTGGCCATGCTAAATTTCCCATAATGTTAGGTGCATTAATCAGAGGGAAATGTGTCTGGGTGGGTTAGTCTTCGGAGGGTCAGTGTGGACTTGTTCGGCCGAAGGGCCTGTTTCTACACTGTAGTTAATCTAACCCTCTCAGTCCAGGGGCCAGCCTTGGAAACCCTGGCAGGAATCAGCCATTGGCTCCTGAGCATTACAGGGCATCCTTGTGAATTTGACCAACTCCTTGGAGATGGCTCACTGTTCTAATAACTACTGGGAAGCAAGGAAAAGCATTTGAGAGTTACCCATGTCCCTGCACTCCTCTCCTTCACACTGAATTTGCTCCTGTATGAGATTTGATCGGCAGTGGGCATTTTGTATTGAAGTTAAGTACAGGAATAGGCCATTTGACCCAACAAGTCAATGCTAGTCCAACTGCTCCACATGAGCTTCTTTGTAAATGAGTTCAACTAACCCAGTATTATATCCTTTAGTCCTTCCTTCTTCATGTGTTTATTTCACCTCCCCCTTCAACACATCATGGATTTGCATATCAGCTGCTTCCTGTGGGAATGTGCTCCACATTGTCACCACTCGCTCACTGGGATTTATTTGTGACCGTTTCATATTGATGCTCTCCCCCACAAATGAAACCATTTCTCTAGTCAAGTCCCATTGTTATTTTGAAGAGCCCTGTTCAGAATGTCATCGAGCTTCTTCTTGAGGTCTGTTTGCAACGGTGCAGTCCCGTGATCTCCACCACAGCAAGGGGAAAAGGCACCAGGGCCTGAACTCTGAGCATATAGAACAGGAACCAAAACCACGCTGTTGCCATCAGTCTGACCGACACCACCAGGTCTGTGGCACTGTGGTGACAAACGCTTTCATTGATGTTATTTATAGACAGCCCATTATCCTGAGACCGTGCCCCCCACCCGTATTCTAGTTTCTTCCAAATGGGGTGATGATCTCTCAGTATCTACTCTGCCATGCACCACTCCATAATCTTGAATGCTTCAATGATGTCTGGAACTCTGGATTATGGAGATAGAAATTCCGATTTCTCACCACCAAACGGCTGACCAAGTTCCTCTCCTATTCTGACTGCCGTGTGTTGGAAGGAATGATATGTCGATACTCAATCAATTTGGTCCACATTACAATGGCACCTTTCTTGGCCATCAAACCCCAGGGCAGAGATGGAATGGGAGCTCCTGGCTCAAAGGCAGAAACACCACTTCCCATTTGCCTGGACGGGTGCAGCTCCAACAATGCTCAAAACGTTTGAACACCATCCAGGACAAAGAAGCCCCCATGATTGGTACCAGATCGACAAATATCCCCTCCCTCCACCACCAACGCTCAGTAGCAGCAGTGTGTACTAGCTACAAGGTGCTCTGCCGAAATTCACCAAAGATCCTTCGACAACACCTTCTAAACTCATGACCACTTCCATCTAGAAGGACAAGGAGAGCAGATACAGGGGAACATCACCATCTCCTTCAAGGCACACCATCCTGATTTGGAAATATATCATTGTTCCTTGAATGTCAGTGGGACAAAATCCAGGAATTTTCTCCCTAAGGCCACTGTGGGTCGATCTGCACTCATGGACTGCAGTGGTTCAAGAAGGCAGCTCACCCTCACCTTCCTGAGGGCAACTAGGGACGGGCAATAAATGCTGGCTAGTGATGTCTACAGACACTTTCACATCTGTTATCAAGAGACAGCCCGTCATCCTGAGACTGTGCCTATCCCACCCTATATTCTGGGTGCCCCAAATGGGGTAATGATCTCTCTGTATCTGTACTATCAAGATGAGGTGATCGTGACTGGAGGAGTTCCTCATCCCTGGGGAGACCCTAAGCTGAGTCCTGCCTGGAGGTGTGGCAAAAAACAAGTTCACTTGACAAGCAGCTAATGAAGGGAGGAGAAATGTCACCTGTTTTCTCCCAATGGTTTGGAGCTCTCTCTTCACTTGCATGTGGTTTTGGCAAAACCAGTCACAACTGCTGATCAAAACAGACTGGTATTCCTGTTCACTTCTGGAGCTGTTGTTAGTGTTTGATAATGAGTACCGAACATTTTATATAGATTTATCGCCAATACCTTCATACTGTCACCCTGTTGATGTGGTTTAGTTTGTTCATTGGCAGCATCAATACGCAATTACAGAACATTCACCCCCAAAGGACTGGGGTCCATCCAGATGTGGAGAAACAGATTTTAATTGTAAGGATATCCAAGGGTATGAAGCAGATCAGCCATGATCTAATTAAACAACAGAGAGGGGTTAAAGGCCCAGAATGAATGGTCTCCACATGTCACTATAACATTAACTCCTGAGGTAAAAGACTGTCTTTGAGAAAGGATTATAAAATAAGCTTAGAGAAAATGAGAGGTGATCTAATTGAAACATACCAGATTCAGAGATCTCCTGACAGTAGATGTCAAGATGTCAGACTGGAGACCTGTAACTAGTGCCTCAGAGGTCGGTGCTGGACCCATTATTGTTTGGTGTTTATATCAATCATATGGACGAAAATGCACAAGGCATGATTAGTAAGTTTGGAGATGACACTAAGATAGGCGATATCGTGGACAGTGAGGAAGGTTCTCAGAAATTGCAGCAGGACCTTGATCAGCTGGGGAAGTGGGCCGAGAAATAGCAAATGGAGCTTAATATAGATAAGTGTCAGTTCTTGCATTTTGGAAAGTCAAATGAAGGTAGGAATTTCATGGTGAATGGTAGGGCCTTAAGGAGTGTAGTAGAACAGAGGGACCTTGGAGTTCAGGTGCACAGTTCTCTGAAAGTGGAGTCCCAGGTAGACAGGGCAGTGAAGAAGGCTTTTGGCACACTGGCCTTCATCAGTCAGGGCACTGAGTATAGAAGTTGGGAAATTATGTTGCAGTTATACAGGACATTGGTGAGGCTGCACTTGGAGCATTGTGTTCAGTTTTGGTCACCTTGTTATAGAAAGGATGTTATTAAACTGGAAAGAGTGCAGTATAAATTTACAAGGATATTGCCTGGATTCAATGGTCTGAGTTACAGGGAGAGGTTGGACAAGCTGGACTTTTTTCTTTTGGGGTAGGAACCTGAAGGGAGACTTATAGAGGAGTATAGGATCATGAGAGGCAGGGATAGGGTGAATGGACTCCGTCTTTTTCCCAGGGTTGGGGAATCGAGGACTAGAGGGCATCAGTTTGAGGTTAGAGGGGAAAGAATAAAAGGGAAGCTGAGGGGAAACGTTTTTACACAGAGGTTGGTACACATATGGAATGAGCTGCCAGCGGAAGTGGTTGAGGCAGGTACATTAACAACATTTAAAAGGCATTTGGACAAATAGATGGAAAGGAAAGAATTAGAAGGATTTGGGCCAAATGCAGGGAAATGGGGTTACCGTGGGCAGACAGTTTGGTCAGCGTGGACCAGTTTGGGCCAAAGGGCGTGTCTCTGTGCTGTAGGACTCCAAGACTCTAAGAGGCTGTCTCCCTGTGTAGGAGGGTCAAGAAGACAGGGCAAAGGTTCAGGAGAAAGGGTCAGTTCTGTAGGACTGAGCTGAGGTTGAGCTTCTTCGCTCAGAGCCTGGTGAATCTGTGAAAGTTGCTACCAGGTGGGTGCTCAGATGTTGAGTAGATTCAAGGCTAGGATTGAAAGGTTTCTGGATGGTCAAAGGGATAGGGCAGGATTGTAGTTTGGAGCCAGGATCTAATCGAATGTTGCAGCCAGCTGGAAGGGCCGAATGGCCTGCTGCTATTCCCCTTACACAGTGAGAAAAGGAGAGGGAACAAACAAATGGCAGCACGTGCTCCCACATCAGGTGGAACATGGATTGGTTCTCTCAGGTCTCCGTGACACCTCCAAACAGAGTTTTATTCTCAGCATCTCCAGGGGCGTTGGGAATGCGATAGTGGAAGGAGGTTAAGGTGAGGGTGATAGGCTGGAGAGGGGGTGGGGGCAGAGAGGTCGGGAAGAAGATTGCAGGTCAAGAAAGTGGTGCTGAGTTTGAGGGTTGGGACTGAGATAAGGTGGGGGAAGGGGAAATGAGGAAGCTGGAGAAATCTACATTCATCCCTTGTGGTTGGAGGGTTCCTAGGTGGAAGATGAGGCACTCTTCCTCCAACCGTTGTGTTGCTATGGTCTGGCGATGGAGGAGTCCAAGGACCTGCATGTCCTTGGTGGGGTGGGAGGGGGAGTTAAAGTGTTCAGCCATGACCCGCACCAACCAACCCAACCGCCCCGTGGCTGAACACTTTAACTCCCCCTCCCACTCCGCCAAGGACATGCAGGTCCTTGGCCTCCTCCATCGCCAGACCATGGCAACACGATGCCTGGAGGAAAAGCGACTCATCTTCTGCCTGGGAACCCTCCAGCCACAAGGGATGAATGCAGATTTCTCCAGCTTCCTCATTTCCCCTCCCCCCCCCACCTTATCTCAGTCCCAACCCTCAAACTCAGCACCACTTTCTCGACCTGCAATCTTCTTCCCGACCTCTCCGCCCCCACCCCTCTCCGACCTATCACCCTCACCTTGACCTCCTTCCACCTATCACATTCCCAACGCCCCTCCCCCAAGTCCCTCCTCCCTACCTTTTATCTTAGCCTGCTTGGCACACCCTCCTCATTCCTGAAGAAGGGCTTATGCCTGAAACGTCGATTCTCCTGCTCCTTTGATGCTGCCTGTGCTTTTCCAGCAACACATTTTTAAGCTACCTCATCTTAGTCCAACCAAACTGTCCCTTTCTCCTGGATCTTTGCCCCTTGTTCTAAACTCTCCTACACAGGAAGAAACAGCCTGCTCTGTCAGGAGATCTCAGAATCTGATATATTTCAATGAGATTACCTCTTATACTGCCCCAGCCTATTCTAGTCAATCCTTCCTCAAAGACTTCCTCTTTTGTCCCAGGAGTTCCAAGATTAAAACACACGTCTCTGGCAATGCAAAGCTGCATTCTTTGCCTTTTATTTATATAAAAACCAGTGGAGTCAAGGAGGGGGAGGGGAGACCTACAGGAACTCCAAACACTGTAATTAATGTGGATTTAAACTGACAGTTACACAAAACGGTCTGTTGTTTTTTTTTGAAGTTCTATCAAGCAAAACTAATTCTTCATAAATAGAATAAAATTCTAATAAATGAGGCAGTAGTTGTTTTTAAGGGACGTTTTTCGGGCGTGTACATGGTGGCCCCTCAGGGGTCTTAACACTGCCCTTTCTGATATATCTTAACTCTTTAGGAAGGGCATCAAGGTCTTGGAGAGGGTGCAGAGGATGTTTTACTGGATTACTAGAAGGTAATGATCTAAGAGGTTTGGAGGGAAGATGATCTGGGACACACTTCCTAAAGGGTTGGTGGAGACAGACCCAGTGAGGACTTTGGATAGATATTTGAAGAGGAAACATCTCTAGGGCTGCCAGGATAGGGCAAAAGATAGGATGTCTTCAAAGAGCTATCACAAGCATGATGGGGTGAATGGCCTCCCACACTGTTTCTCAGTAAACTGCTGTGTGAAATTCAGCAGGTTTTCTTGGAAGGTGAGTACTGCTGTGAAGCACTTTGGGTCATTTTTATTACTGGAAAGGTATTATTGAAATAAAATTGTCATTATCTGCAATTGGAGAGTGCCATTTTTGGCAGTGTTTGATTTTTGGATTGGAAGCAGGAACCCTGGAGACTGCAGGAGGTTGGTGGGACAGACTGACAGCTCTATCAGAGAGTCACAATGGGCTGAATGGCCTCCATCAGAGCTGGAGGATTCCAATCTGAACTCTCCTTTTTGAAAATAGGCTTCAGAGCAAAAAAAAAGGGGAACCTTTTGAATATCTGTCCCCACAGTAATTTCAATCTCATAACCATTGTGCTAACAGAGCAGTATTAACCAGCGCTCCGTGGTGAGAATGTTAATCTGACTAGTTTATTTTAATTACATCCAGTACAGTGAAATCTATGTCATTGTGGTTGCTATGGTGAAACATGTACAGGAACCCTGCATGGCAACAGCCTGATTCAATACAGTGTTGTCCAACTTGATCATTTGGCAGCAAATCAGCAAATTTATTGTAATGGAGTCACTCTGGCCTTTACCTGCCCCACATCATGGGCAGATGATTGCCTCTTGATACCCTTCCAAAGGTCGGTCCAGTCCTAACAATAGCCAGGATTTTCTATTGAACACCCTGTGGTGCAGCTGAGCAAACCCATTCACTACCACATTGCTGCATGTTTCAGGATCTGCTCCCAGACACTCAGGACAGTTGCAGAAGAGATCGAGGAGTTGCTGATCTGGAGTCAGCAGTTAGACAGCTCCAGGAGAAATGCCATTAGACAGATATGGAGCTCAGCACCACACTCACCGGCCTGAGCAATGCTTCTGTCCCTGTCAGCTGTGAGGGACAGAGTTGGAGAAATGTGCACAGGCGATGTGGAAATGGCAGAAAGCATTGACAAACTGTGTCTGTCTTCACAAAATAAGTTTCATTCCAGAAATAGTTGACAACCTGTGGCTGAAAAAGACTGAGGAAATTAAAGGAATTAATAGCAACAGAGCAAAGGTTTTGGAGAAGTGTATGGAGCTAAAATCCCACACATTTCCAGAACCAGGTGAGCTACACCGTGGTGCTCTACAAGAGAGAGCTGCCAAGAGGTTGGGTGCTGCCTGTGATTTCCCAAAATTCCTCAGATTTGAGAATGGTCCTTCCCCAATTTGGAAAATGCCAAATGATACACCATTTTTTTAAGAAGGGAAGAGAGAGAGAGAGAGAAAGAGAACTACAAGCCAATCACCTGTCAACAATCGTGAGGTAAATGCCACAATTTACTGTGAAGGAAATCTTCACAATGCATCAAAAAAATATGTTATGATTACACAAGTCAACTCTGCTCTGATTTCTTATTCTTCTGGGGCTTTGGAAGGTAATAGAGAAAACCATTTGTCCTGAGGAATCCATCACAATAGCTTGGCCATTCTATGAAATCTGAAATGAGGTGTTCTGGAAGCTGTTCAAACTGAGAGCTCTAAGTAAAGGCCAAACTCTCCAGGCTGAGTATTGGAAATTCCTGCTTGCCACTGACCGTGCTGATTTACAGCCAGGTACGAATACAGCATGTGTTTGTTCTTCAATCTGTGTAAGAACTTTAGTCTTTTGACCAGCATAGTGAAAACTAAAGCAATGCACCAGGAAATTCCTACCTCTCACTCAAAGTTTTAGTCCATGACCAGAACAGACAGCACTGGATAAGGCCAGTTATCACAGCAACACATTGTCTCCAGCTGTCTATAGTGATGGCAGGCCATCTGCAAGACTGGCCTTCTGTAGACTTTCATAAAATCAAAAGGTGTCTACAGCAAGAGGCTATTCAGCCCATCAAATCTGCACTGACCTTCTGAACAGCATACCATCCTGACCCATCTCCCTAACCTTTCACATTATTCTACACTAGGACCAATCCACCCTAACCTGGACAGGTTTGGACTGTGGGGGGAAACCGGAGCACCCGGAGGAAACCCACACAGACACGGGGAGAATGTACAAACTCCACACAGACAGTCGCCCGAGGCTGGAATTGAACCCATGCCCCTGGCGCTGTGAGGCAGCAGTGCTAACCACTGAGCCACCGTGATACCCATATCCCATTCAGCATCATCACAAATTGTAATTCCTGTTTGGAGATGTCATTTTCTGAATAATGGCCACTTCACTGATTGATGCTTGTCATGAAGAATAAATATAAAATACCTCTATGTGTTATTTTTATACAGACAACAATTTGTTTCTTCCAGACATTTTATCTCATGTTGCAAAGTGATTTCACTCCCATTAGCAACAAAACCATTGACTATATTTCAGTCATTGATAATTCAAAGAAACAAGACACAGGCACGAATTTGTTTGGGCTGTTTGATAACCTCAGGATGTTCCAAAGCACTTTATAACCAATAAAATACTTTTGATGTGGTCAATGCTGCAATTCAGGAAGCATTAGGCAGCTAACTTTAACACAGCAAGCTCCCACAAACTGTAATGTAATAACGACCAGAGAATCTGCTTTGTGATGTTGGTTATGTTTTGGACCCCTCTTTGAGTTCCACTCAGGAAAAGACTGACACTGTGAAAGCTCCTAATTAAAAAGTTAGGGATCTCTAGTTGGAAATACTGTCCCTGTAACTCTTGCTGGAGAGCCTGTGGGTATAGATGTCATATGCGTTAAGGGCATCTCTTACTGTGCAGAAGTCTTCCCACACTTGCTGTGTTACTTCACAGATGAAAGCTCATCAGGTGATCACAGGGAGCACTTCAATCACCAATTCATAGCCAATGGCCTTCTGCCTCCAGCTCATTCTCCTGCCCAATAGGCTGATCCTCACAGTGACTCTTGGCTACAACCAATTAGAAAGTTAACAGACACTGTTTGAAGTGATTGGAGAACTATTGACTGTCTTATCAGTCTTTTCTCCCTACATCCCTAAATGTTTATAACTAATCAACAAAGGTGTTCAAAGAAAATTGAAAGAAAAACACGACTAATTTTTCATTCTCCTGTGATTTTCTTGCAGTGTTTTCTATGCTAACAGATGCCATCCTAGAGATTTATCTTTAATTTTAAGAGTAATCCTGGAGGTTTGGCAACACTAGCCAACACTTGTGAAGCCATGTCAAAGACTTAGTCTTTAAAAAGGAGAAAGGGGAAGGAGAGAAAGGTCAAAGGAAATGAAGACAGCAAGTGGAGATTTGTGTTCAGTGACAAGCTGTAGGATTGTGTTAATTGAAAACAAGTCCTTTTTAGGAGGAGGAGTAAACAGATTGGGTGAGATTCAGCACTGAAGAGAACACCATCTGGTGGAACAGCAAACAAGTCACACAATGTCTCGTTTAAAGCAGCGATAGCAGTGCACAAACTGCAAATGTAACCCAGTTACAGGCAATATCTGCACTTCCAGGGAATTCTACCTGTAAAATCCAACAGTGATAAGCCTCACCTTTGACCAATTCCTTTACCCAGTGAGGCACAAGGTCAAAAATTGGGAAAGCTGAACCAGTTACTTCCAAATCTGAAAGGTTCACTCTTTTAGTCCCCAGTGAAGGATCTACAGTTGGAATATTTGCTGCATTTTCTCTTTTGAATGTTGATATCCCAGCTGTTTACTCTTGATGATTTTGTTTGCAGTTTCTCTTTTGATTTCCCTATTTGATGGAGGAATGAGAATCTCACCCTTCAAATCACTGATTGCAGAATTAACACACAAACCTTTAAAGTGTCAGTATGACATTTGGAGTCTGTGTTTTTACAGGATTGGAAATTGACTTCATGTCTTTGTCAACGTCAGTGCTATAATTTCTTACCAATTTAACTCTCAATCTCCTCCAGTCTGGGATGAGCATGCCCATCTCCCCACCTTCAGTCTCACTACCTCCTCAGTCCTCAAATTAAATTCTTACATTTCTCCCATTGTTCTGTCAGTTACAACGTTTGATCATTTTCAATCATCTTAAAGTTTAAGCTGGTTACAGTTCTGAAAACTGACCACATCTGGATAGACTCCTGTTTCCTTCACTTAGACAGGATACATGAAAAAGCTGAAGACAAACACTCTTTTACCTGTATTTCCAATCTCTTCCTCAAATTAACTCCACCGAGGCCGGTATCCTGTC
Source organism: Chiloscyllium punctatum (assembly GCF_047496795.1). Classification (NCBI taxonomy): domain Eukaryota; kingdom Metazoa; phylum Chordata; class Chondrichthyes; order Orectolobiformes; family Hemiscylliidae; genus Chiloscyllium; species Chiloscyllium punctatum. The sequence continues at coordinate 58,686,820 of NC_092786.1, forward strand.
ACAAACTCCCCCTTCATTTACACATGGAGAGTCCTTGACAATGATCCAGCCCCCTCAGAGCCAGCTCTCAGAGTGAACAGAACCTCTCTCACTGCTGTTTACTGTGATCTAGTCTCTCAGGCTCCAGCAAGGTTTCACTTCTGGTTGTGATGGCCCTTTCACTTCCCCCATCACCACCAGCCGTTGCAGTTTGGCCAGGACCAGATCTTTCTGCGTCCAAAGTCCGATATTGTCAGCTGTGATTGCAAGTGTGTCCAGAAAATTTAAAACCATCACAGACTCTTCCAGTGGGAGTACCCCCAGAGGTGTATCTGCCAGTGGGAAGTAGCTCAATGCATCTGCTTTAGCTACTTGGTCTCCTGGATGGTGTTCCAACTTGTAATTAAATGCCCAATACTAACTGCAGCCTGACGCTATGGGCAACACTGCCTTGTCCTCTGTAAGTAGACCTAGCAGTGGTTTGTGCTCTGTTATTATTATAAATTTACATCCACAAAGGTATTGGGGGAACTTCCTGACTCCAAATGTGACCGCCAAACCTTCCTTCTCTATCTGGATGCATTTACGTTTTGCATTAGCCAAAGTCCTGGTTGCATATGCTGTTGAGCGTTCCTCTCCATTGGATCACCTATGAGTTAATATTACCCCTACCAGATCTCGCCTTGGATCATAGTGTGTCAACACCTTAGAGGATGATAGATGCTTCTTCAATTCCCAAAAAGTTATGGCTTGGCTACATGACCATTTCCAAGGCTGACCCTTTTTTAGGAGTTAAGGAAAAGGTGCCAGGATGGAGGCCAAGTTCTGCATGAACTTTCCATTGTAATTCACTAATCCAAGGAAAGACCTAAACTCCAGTACAGATGTGAGAGCTGGAGCACCTTTGATCGCCCTCACTTTAGCCTCAGATGGGTATAACCTGGGCTTGTTGACTCGTCCAAATAAATAGTGACCTGGTGTAGACCTTGTAAAATTTTCCCCATCACCTGCTGAAAAATTGCACAGGCTGACGATGCCCTAAATGGCAGTCTTACATATTTGGCACAAACCCTATTGGTATTAATTGTAGCATATTTCAGGGAATCCTCATCTAATCACAATCACAAGTAAATGTGGCTCATCTCCAGCTTCATGAAGGACAGCCCCCTGCCAGCTCGCTGTATAAATCCTCTGTGCAAGGGATTGGGTATTTATCCAGCTGTGATAAACGGTTTGCCATTTGTATAAAATCCCCACAAAGGCGAACCCACCCATAGGGCTTCACAGTTGGGATGAACAGTGCTGCCCATTCCACATACTGGACTGGTTTGATCATTCCTTCACTTTCCAGTCTTGTGGTTTCTGCCTCTACTTCTGCCCATAAGGCAAATGGCACTGGGTGGGCCTTGTAGAACCATGGATTTGCTTCCTGGTCAACACGCCAGGTGGCCTTGGCACATGGATAGTCCTGAGATCTTCATGAAAAACTTTCAGGTATTTAAATTCATAGAAGTCATAGAGCTGTACAGCATGGAAACAGATCATTCGGTCCAACACATCCATGCTGACCAGATATCCTAACCTAATCTAATCCCATCTTCCAGCACTTGGCCCATGTCCCTCTAAGCCCTTCCTATTCATATAGCCATCCAGATGCCTTTTAAATGCTGTAGTTGTACCTTCCTCTGGCAGCTCATTCCATATATGCACCAGCTTCTGTGTGAAAAAGTTGCCCGTTAGGTCCCTTTTAAATCTTTCCCTTCTCACCCTCTAGTTTTGAAACCCCCTAACCTGGGAAAAAACCTTATCTATTCACCCTATCTATGCCACGCCTGATTTTATAAACCTCTATAGGGTAACCCCTCAGCTCCAGGGAAAACAGCCCCAGCCTGTTCAGCCTCTCCCTGTAGCTCAAATTCCCCAACCCTGGCAACATGGTTGTAAATGTGTTGCTTTCCTGTCATGTTATGCATGCAATTGTTGTTGTCCCTAAATTTCCTCATGTACAATTTCTCCTCCCTTCTTCCCTCTTTTCTGAACCCTTTCAAGTTTCACAACATCTTTCCGATAGGAAGGAGACCAGAATTGCACACAATATTCCAACAGTGGCCTAACCAATGTCCTGTACAGCCACAACATGTCCTCCCAACTCCTGTACTCAATACTCTGACCAATAAAGGAAAGCATACCAGACACCTCCTTCACTACCCTATCTACCTGCAACTCCACTTTCAAGGAGCTATGAACCTGCACTCCAAGGTCTCTTTGTTCAGCAACACTCCCCAGGACCTTACCATCAAGTGTATAAGTCCTGCTCTGATTTGCCTTTCCAAAATGCAGCACCTCACATTTATCTAAATTAAACTCCATCTGCCACACCTCGGCCCATTGGCCCATCTGATCAAGTCCCATTGTACTCTGAGGTAACCTTCTTCGCTGTCTATTACAACACCAATTTAATTAAGACTTCACTCAGGCAGCCATTTTCTGATTGAAATGTATTGAGCCAATCGAGGTGAATCTTTCTCAACCAATTTCGCCCCATCAAGTTTAGACCCGAACCTTTTACTAAGTGGGCATTGAACCAGCTGCTTCTCTTAAGAAACCAGGATTGAAGTTGTACCCAGAAATAACTGCACAGAGGCTGGTATCTGACTCCAAATCACCCTTAATTTCCACATGGAGAGTCCTTTACACTGATTTAGTTCCCTCAGAGTAAACAGGATGTCAGCCAGGGCTCCCTAATTGAACCAATGAACAAATGCAGCTGGCTGAGCTCATTACAGTCAGTAAACCTCATGTTGCTTTCCTGTCATGTTATGCATGCAATTGTTGTCGTCCCTAAATTTCCTCATGTACAATTTCTCCTCCCTTCTTCCCTCTTTTTTTAAAAATTTCTATATTACACCACCTTTCTCTTCAATTCCTGGATATCTTTTTTTTAATAATATATTTTTATTAAGAAAAAATAGTATTTTAAATATTACAACAAACACAAAACAATGCAATTCAAAACAGTACAAAAATAGTACAAAACTAAACCCAAATAATAAAACAAATTCCCCAGCCCACCTCCTATACGAATGTATAAACATATATAGAGAAGTATAAAACTAAAAAAAACTTAAACTGGTTATTTAACTAACTAAATAAATACCTAACAACAAACAAATAAATAGTAATAACTCAGCCCAGCCAAACAAAACACTCATACATTCACAGTTCCTCCTCCCTGGATATTGGACTCATGAAACACAATCGTTACAGCTATATAAAAACCCTTGTTAGTGTGGCAGATAAATCTGTGTCCAGGTATTTCAAAAAGGGTTGCCATGTCTTGTAAAAATTCTCAGTTTTGTGGTGTACCATATTTGTGAGAAAATCCAGGGGAATATGCTCCATAACAATCTTCCACCAACCCAAGGGCCTGGGGGGGTTTTCTGATATCCAACCCAGCAAAATATTCTTCCTTGCACAGAATGTAAGAATATTCAAAGGTTTTGCCTTAAGCGAGTCTGTAGGAAATACAATGGGTAGGTCCCAAAGGAGCGAAATCGGGTCCTTCTTCACCCCTACACCTAAAATCCTCTCCATTCCTGGATATCTTAAAACTCTATTTCTTGCTCTGCCTTAACTTTCTGCCTTTCTATCATCTTTGAGCTGAAACTTGCTAAACACAACTTTTCAATCCACTTTGCCTTTGACCCTTTTCAATTTCGCTCTCGGTGATGTTTGAGTGTCCCCCAATTAAAGAAAAAAAGATAAAATGTTATCCAGGTAATTACTGCTGTATATTAATAGATTAAATATTTTACTTTGCCATATTTACCTTGTCAATCTTTTCTATTCTACATGTATATATTTATAAAGGGATCTGTCTATGTAAACAGGTCACACTGTAATTATGCTCTCCCATCCAAGGGATGTGTCTTGGTGGAACCATATGTAAGAGGACATAATTGCAGTGTGATGAGTTTATAAAGCAATTTATATTGTAAAAATATTATTCTGCTTTCAGTTATCTGTGTTTTACTAATGCACAAGTCACTACCATGTGGTCAAAGTGACCACAGTAATCATTTTCTTCAATTATTCTGCCCTAAAAATTGGTCCTTCTTCAAGCAATTGAACTTAACCAATAGTTGACTTCGGGAGTCACGCAGGTCCCAGTTTTAATGCTTTCCAACGGCAAATGCTTCAACAGTGACCTTAAAAGGACAGAACAGTTTAAACTGATGGCCATCATTTTAGCAGTGAAACATAGCGACAATGTTGCAGACAATCTCAGAGCAGTCCATAGCTCATTCTGTTGTACGGTCTGGTTGAGTTAATCCTGTGTCATTACCTGTCCCATTAGAGGCTTTGCTGTTGCCATGAACATCATGAGGCAGCATTGCAAATCAAGTGTCTTTGTCACTTCCCAAGATACTGAGTCTCATTCCAATCAATCGCTTTATATTTAACTCGATCACATCACACAAAACCCCTTGACCCCTCCCCCTTCCCCTCCCTCCTCACCCCACCAGCCTCCAAGATAACTCCATGACATCAGATTCTTGTAAAAACACTGTCTGACACAGTTTTTGTCTCCAACATCTGCCTGACAGAGGGGAAAGCCTTTAATGAACATTTAGTTGCACATGCAACTAATGTGAGGTATGGTTACAATTCACCATTAATCTGTGCTGTGTATAATAGTATATGAGAATGACATTACAATAAGAACACTCCTAACTTCAGACATCTTAAATATCCAAGGGAGGAAACTAATAAGATATGCACACTCTGACTGGACATATTCCTGGAGGTTTCATAACAGGAACTCCCACCTCCAATACCCAAATCAGTAAGACAGCTTTTCCTTTCCCTTTCAATATGTACTAAAACTAATAAACAAAATTGTTCAGAAAAATTGAGGGAACAAATCCCACGCAATTTATTTTAATAACCTTGTGCGTTATCTTCCAGTGACTTTTTTTTGCTCAAAACAGTGTCTTGGAGACTAATCTCTAATTCCTGGAGAGGACAGCACAATCCTGGAGGAGTGGTAATTCCTTTATGTACGAGAGAGTGAAAGAAAGAAAGAAATAGACAAACAGATAGACAGATAGACAGAGAAACTGGAAGAGGTGTAAAGAAGTGCCACGTATTGTTGGGTTTTGTACGGTTGGTTCTGCTGACCATGTTCTGGTCTGAAGGAAATTGTCCTGTCCATGTCAAACATTCAGTCCGAATAATTCTGACTTAGCCAATGAGATAGAACACTCTTCAGCTGTCTGTTTAAACCTCTCTGCAGGACCATTTTTATTAAACATATTATTGCCTAAAGTCAAATTATTGCCATTATCTTTTGTAATTATCTTCCATCTATTAGGAGAGTGTATTGAATAAGAGTCTCGCTTTGCTTCACCCGAGATGTTGTACCTCTGGTGAGTTGTTGATCAGTTTAATTCCCTAAATATAAAGGTGCTCAACACTCCTGTTCTGTTTTTTGATTAGAAGCAATCAGACCACAGAGACTGCAAGCATTTTGAGCAGAGGCTACCTGCAGCCCAGAACCTTGGGGAAACCGCAGGATTCACATTATTCCCAGTTGCATTGATTTCATAAACAGAATTCACATCACGGTCATTGATCATATTCAACGTCATCATTTCTTGAAACTGAAAATAAAACATCTTCATTTGTTTTTTAGTTGCAAGTTAGTCACATTTTACCGTTGATGCAAACACATTGCTGGAAAACTTAAAAGATGTGGGTGCTAATTTGAACTTTTTGTGACTTTGTAAAATGGTCAGTATCAAGTTGGCCACCTGACTTTGTACACCCATATTCAACATTCCTGTGCATCAATTACTGAGTCGATGGGCAGTGTGGCTTTTGATTCCTCCAATCCAGTGTATATCTCCAAATTCTTTCAAAAACTATGATTGAATCTCGGGCCTTTCAGGCACAGAATCTCCAACCTTAATGTTTCCATTCTGGCACTTTTACAATCACTTCAAATCTGAGTCCCACTGGTTACTGACCCTCCTGCCGCTAGACACAGCTTCTCTTTATTCACTTCCTTTAAAGTTCCTGATGATTTTGAACCAAATGAGCAGCTTCCCCAGTCTTGTAGCTAACACAGGTCTCAAATTCCCTGATACCTTCAGGTAAATGTCTCCTGCACTCTGATTCATAATGAAGGAAATGCATTTATAAAAAAATCCCTTCTAAGCTATGAAATGTGTTAACGCACCAGCACATCATAGGTATTGATTCTGATTTTTAAAAGTTCCCTGCAAGCATTGAATATTGAGGGTGGAAACTGGGAGCCTGGAAATATTATGTTTCTCCCACTCCTTGTTGATGCTATTGGAAAGCAAGTTTGTGATGAAGAATTACTTGCCTCTGTGCATTGGTGTATCGTTCCCATTACCTGTTTCAGCAAGTACTACTCTTCTTATTCACTATATTCCATTATAATATTTGCATTTGATTATAATACTACATTAAGTTTCCACATAAATGTAAATTGTTTATTATTTGACAATTCTTACCATGTTTAATTACAAAAATCTAAGAAAGAATTGCATTTCACTGTCACCTTTCCAGACCTCAGAATGTCCCAAATTACTATAAAGCTAATAATGTATTCTTTGAATTGCAGTCACTGTCATTCACTGCAAGAAGCACAGCTGTTGTTTTGTGCACAGCAAGCTGCCACAAATACTGATGTACTTCTGGACATGTCATTTGGTTGAGGTATTTGCTGAGGGCTAACTAATGGCCAGGACACAGGAGAACTCACTCCTCCAAACATTGGTCCCCACCGTTGGTTTGGAGTGTCCCTGGTAACTCTGGATCTATCAGACAAAGCTCAGGCTGGTGCAGATCTGGCTGAGCTCCTGGTCCCAGCTGAAGCAATGTGGGAACTGTAACTGGCCTCAGTGACCATTCTGGGAAGGAGAACAGGGAACAACTGAGCCTTTCACTGACAGCTCCAGGGGGAGGGGGCTGTGCTCAGCATGGGCCCCAGTACAACCCCATGTGTCAGTGAAAGGAGAAGATGCTGTGCAGCCCCGAGAGTATGTTCCATCACCCAGTTAAATCATGGTCGATCTGTCTGTTAACTCCATTTTACTAATTTGGTTCCATCACACGGAAAGTCCTTGCCAATGCAAATCTATCAAGCTCTGTTTTGAAATTTTCAATTAATTTCCAGCTTCAGTTTTTTGGGGATAAGGAATCAGGATTTGGTGTGAAGAAGTGCTTCCTAGTGTTGACTCTGGACGGCCATGCTCTAAGTTAAAGGGTAGCTGTATGGTTCAGGAGTCCCAACAGTTAGTCTCTGTTTACCCTGTCATTCCCTTCAATTATCTTCACACCTTAATTAATTCACCTCCAACAATGTGGATATCTAATCGATGCTATTGGGAAAATGGGGGGAATAATAAACTTCTTTGTAAGCAAATGAAGGACAAGTGGATACATTAGAAATCTCTTGCCACATTAACTTGTTGCATAAATAGACTCAAGTTTATTTTTCAGTAGTCATGCAGGTGTTAGTAAGGGCAAGTCAGAAACAGGAAATCCTGCAGCAAGTAACTTACTGTCTGTTTCCCCAGAGCCTGTCCATCACATACAAGGCACTAGACAGGAGTGTGATGGAATACTCCCTATGTGTCTGGATGGGTGCAGCTGCAACAATGCTCAAGAGGTTCGATGCCATCCAGGACAAAGCAGCCCACTTGATTGGCACAACATCCACCATTGACTTATTGTGGGTACCATCTAGACGATGCATTGCAGAAATTCAGTAAGGTCCTCCAATAGCACCTTTCAAACTGTGACCTCCACAATCTAGAAGGAAGTGGGCTGCAGATAGAGTCATAGAGTCATCCATCCTGACGATGTTCCTAAACTGAACTCACTCCATTTGCCTGTACATAGGAACATCATCCTCCAACTGCTCACCATCCTGACTTGGAAATATTCCCTCACTGGGGTGGGTGCTACTCCAGGGAACTCCTTTGCTAACAGCACTGTGAGTGCACTCTGGACAGCAGTGGTTCAAGAGGATGGCCTCCCAGTATCTTCTCATGGCCATTTAGGGATGGGCAATAAGTACTGGCCTTTCCAGTGGGGCCCACAGAATAAACATAAAGAAAGAATCTACATTAAAGCGGATTCTGTCCGAAGGTCTTCCCTTGATACTGTCCCAGTCACATTCTTGAATTTCATTTCTCAATCCATTACCCTAAGTCCCCATCACCACAAACTCCAAACCCCCACATTCCCAATTCTCAGACTGCAAACACCCACTATCCAGCTCCCAAACTCCATACCCTGACATTCCCAGCTCCCAAACCCCATACCCTGACATTCCCAGCTCCCAAACCCCATACCCTGACATTCCCAGCTCCCAGATCCCACACCCTGACATTCCCAGTCCCCAATTCCCACACGGAGAAAGTGAGAACTGCAGATGCTGGAGATCAGAGCTTAAAAATGTGTTGCTAGAAAAGCGCAGCAGGTCAGGCAGCATCAAATGAGCAGGAGAATCGACATTTCAGGCATAAGCCCTTCTTCAGGAACCTGAAGCATTCCTGAAGAAGGGCTTATGCCCGAAATGTCGATTCTCCTTCTCCCTTGATGCTGCCTGACCTGCTGCACTTTTCCAGCAACGCAGTTTTAAGCCCAATTCCCACACCCTGGCATTCCCAACTCCCAGACCCCACACCTTGATATTACCAACTGCCAGACCAGATGCCCTGACATTCCCAGCTTCCACACCAGACACCCTGACATTCCCAGCTTCCAGACTCCACACCTTGACGTTCTTAGCTCCCAGATCCCAAACTCCTACTTCCTGGCTCCTAGACCCCACACCCTGACATTCCCAGACCCCAGATCCCACACCCTGACATTCCCAGCCCCTAATTCCCACACCCTGACATTCCCAGCTCCCAGATTCCACACCCTGACATTCCCAGCTCCAAGACTGCAAATCCCAGATAATCCCAGCTCCCACTTCCCAAAACCCTGATATTCCCACCTCCCAGACCAGCCCCCCCCCCACTATCCCATGCCCCAGTTCGCACATTCCCGCATCCCATACCCTTGAGCACAGACCCTATACCCACCTCCATATTCCCAGCTCCCATTCCCTACAAGCCCACTTCCCCAGCTCCCATTCCCTACAAGCCCACTTCCCCAGCTCCCATTTCCGACCAGCACATCCTCAGCTCAAGACATTTTTTTCCAGATTTTCAAATTCCGTGTTGTTGCAAAGAAATCCAGTGTTTATTTCTCTGGTACATTTCACACGTTGCAATAATTGGGGAATGTCCTATTTTTCACTCCCAGGATCATGCCCAGGGCCAGTTAGTTCCCTCCCCTCCAAAAATGCAAGGTACTGAGCCCTGACCCTGGAGATAGAAGGACAGACTCGGATAACAGCAACCTGCAGCATTCCTTGTAGCTCAACTGGTTTAATACAGGCCACACAATAGCACCGGGACTGTCCGTGTGTGTGTGTATGTGTGTGTACGTATACATGTCTGAGTGAGTGAGCGTGTATACCTGTCTGAGAGTGTGTGTGTACACATGTTCTCTGTGTATGTGTATAAGTGTGTGTGAGTATGTCTATGAATGCGTGTTTATACCTGTCTGTGAGTTCGATGGGAGTGAATGTGCATGGGTATGTATGGCTTAAAAGTCCCTCGGAGAGGAAGATGTTGCCCTGTTTTGCTGATTATTGTTCAGGACTGTTTCACAGGCAGTGGGACACTCCAGCAGTGACCGGAAGTCTCCCTACAGCCAATTTGCCAGAAATCCTCATGGCCTTTGTTTTTCACATTCAAATATTGCAGTTGGATTTATTTACAAACATGTACAAGTTGAGTCCAGTGGATTTTAAAAAAATCTTGAGTTGTATGAGAGTGACGAGTGAGACAGCGCAGTCGTTGAGTGGCAGATGGTGCAGGAGGCAGTTTGACTATTGCATTGATACTGCAGGACATTAATGGGTCAGATATTGACATAAATGTTGTAGGATGAAATAAGGAGATTATATAAAGAATGATAGACAGCAGAGAAAAGAACGGTTCATTCAGGAAGCCATTTGCACACTTAGTAACATGATGCAAGGGCATCAGTAATATCTAATCTGTGACAAAGGGACTTGCAGCTGGATTTATGGGTATCCGGGGATCGATCCACTTCCATGCAGTGCATATTTTGACATTAAGACATTCCCTCTGCGTAAATAAACCGCAGAAATTCGCCCACTTTTAAAAAAAACAACTGCCTTTGCTTTTGATTTACGTGTTTTCATGTCAGTAAAAAAGACTAGAAACAAAGCAATTGTGGATTCAAAGATAATTAAAGCGTTGAATGTCAGAAATAACTGGAGTGTGGGGTGGGGGGGGGGGGGACTTGCAGATCCCTCTCGATGCGAGGGGGGGAGACACTGAGTACAGAATGTCCTGGAGCAGAGTTTTCTCCACGTTGATAAAAATAACGCGGAGATCTCACCGCTTCACTCACTGCTGTCAGCCCAGCTACACTGTCCACGCAACGGGTTAAATAACTTTATTTAGTTTCACAAACCAATGCATCTGGCATGTTGCATAATTTATTGTTTTGCGACTCCGTGAAATTGACATCTCTGCAAGAAACGACTTTATTACAATGATCTGTTCCAATCTGAGAGGCAGAAATGTGTTTGTTTCTCTCTCGCCCTTTTGTGAAGGTTCCTGCTGTGACTGATTAACTGGTAAAAATAGAATCACACATCGTCTTAATAAACCCAACTACCGACTAATAATTTCAGCATCAACAGATTCCACCAAAATAGGAGAAATATAAGCCAGGTTTGGATCAACATAAAACAGAAGTAGGTTTTAATGGTGACCTCAATAATAATGTGATCACCGCGGGGACTTTACTCCTAGATTCGATTCCTGGTTTCCCAATGCACCAAAAATGTTGCATTTTCCATCGTTTTCCCTCCTGTTTACTTGGTGAGATCGGTCTGTCCTTGCCCTGGGATTTATTAAATACAAACCGTGTGATCAAGATGTTCGAATAGATCAAAGGAAGACCGCTCTTTGATTTACCATTTGAGGATTGGGCGCATTTTAAATTAAAATAACACAGGTCTGCAGCCGGGACAGATCTGGGCGAGCCTTTAGTGTACCCTGGCCGCTGGATATTGGTGACTGGACACTCCGTGCCCTGGCTCTCCTACCTGCTTTTCCAGGGATTCCTTGGCTGTCAGAGACGGTTTGGGGGATGGTGCCCGCTCGCATACGCACCCCTCCAGTAAGTACAGACCAGAAGCTTTGGTGGTACAGTCATTTTCGAAATAAAACAGCATATTGTGGAGCAAGGTGAACCACTTGTTGTGCCATTTGGTGTTGTCCGAGCTTCTCTTGCTCAGGTAACCCTTCCTGGTCCCATCTTTCTTGGCCAGAACCCCCAGGTAGGAAAGGTGCCCATCATTCAGCCGGATTCCTTTCTGCATCTTTGCCGCAGCAACACTCTCGATCCTCACATCTCCCTCTGTCTCCCGGTTCAGCTGCAACAGCAACTTACAGACACAAACTCGGATTCAATCCCCAGCCACTTCCAAAAATCAAGGGGTCTGTCGATCAAGCGCTGCGCTCCCCTCCTCGAAATCCAGTCTCTACATGGTTGTCTTCTCTTGCTCTTCAAGCATTTCGCTGCCCCCCCCCCCCTCCCTCACCCCCACCCTCCCCCGGCCCGGGGCCCTTCCTGCTCCAAGAATAAACGGAACAGAAGCCGCTTTCACTGAAGCGGCTCCAAACTCCAGCTTCAGCCCCTGTCCCCGGGGCTGGCTCGGAGCATCACGTGGCACAGTCTGCAAGTTAATTTCAGCACCATGGACAGAGGGAGAGAGAGGGGGAGAGGGGGAGAGGGAGGGGGGGAGAGGGGAGAGGGAGGGGGGAGAGGGGGAGGGAGGGGGAGAGGGGGGGGAGAGGGGGGGAGAGGGGGAGAGGGAGGGGGGAGAGGGGGAGAGGGGGAGGGGGAGAGGGAGGGGGGGAGAGGGGGGAGAGGGGGGGAGAGAGGGGGAGAGGGAGAGGGATAGGGGGAGGGAGGGGGAGAGGGAGGGGGAGAGGGAGAGGGGGAGGGAGGGGGAGAGGGAGAGGGGGAGAGGGAGGGATGGGGAGAGAGGGAGAGAGGAAGAGATGTGGGGAGAGAGGGATAGAGAGGGAGAGATGGGGGAGAAAGGGATAGAGAGGGAGAGATGGCAGGAGAGAGGGAGGGAGAGAGGGAGAGATGTGGGGAGAGAGGGATAGAGAGGGAGAGATGGGGGAGAAAGGGATAGAGAGGGAGAGATGGCAGGAGAGAGGGAGGGAGAGAGGGAGAGATGTGGATAGAGAGGGAGAGATGGGGGAGAGAGGGATAGAGAGGGAGAGATGGTGGGAGAGAGGGATAGAGAGGGAGGGAGAGGGAGAGAGGAGAGATAGAGGCAGGGAGAGGGGGAGAGGGGTAGGGATGGAGGCAGAGAGGGAGAGATAAAGGGGGTGAGGGATAGAGAGGTAGAGAGAGAGGATAGATAGAAGGGAAAAGGGAGGGGGAGAGGGATAGAGAGGGAAAGATGGAGGCAGAGAGAGAGGGAGGGTGAGAGGGGAGATAAAGGCAGAGGGGGTAAGAGAGGGATAGAGAGGGAGAGATAGAGCAGATGAGGGAAAAATAGAGGGAGAGAGGGATAGAGAGGGAGAGATGGAGGGAGAGGAGAAAGGAGAGATAGAGGGGAGAGAGAGAGAGGGGGATAGAGAGGTAGCGATTGAGACAGTGAGGGATAGAGACGGAGAGATAATAGCATAGGGAGAGGGATAGAGACAGAGAGCTAGAGATGGGGAGAAGGAGAGAGAGGGAGGTGGAGGGGAAGAGGGATAGAGAGGGACAAATAGAGGGAGTGAGGGGTAGAGAATGAGAGATAGATGCATAGGGAGAGGGAGCGGGAGAGATGGGATAGAGAGGGAGAGACACAGACATAGGGAGGGAGAGAGGGCGGGAGAGACAGAGGGAGAAAGAGAAGGAGAGACAAAGAGAGACATAGAGAGAGAGAGAGATGGAGGCAGAGAGAAAGTTAGAAAGGGAGAGAAGGATAGAGAGCAGATAGAGAGGTGGAGAGATAGAGAATTAGAGAGAGAGAGACAGGGAGGAGAATGCAGAGGGAGCGATAGGGGTAGAGAGGGAAAAGTATTTTCTGTCTTTCCCTCTCTATCTCTCTATCTCTCCCTTGAGAGGGAAAGACTAAAAATAAAGGAGAAATAGAGATAGAAAGGTGGGTAGAGAGGGAGAGATAGAGAGGGTGAGAGAGAGAAATGGAGAAAGGACTAAAGAGCAAGAGGTAGACAGAGAGAGAGACAGAGTGAGGAGAGATTAAAAAACATTTTGTGAGCATGATAGTCCATGGAGCCTATGTTACCATTTTAGATCATAGTTGAAACATTTACTTCAAAACTATCTCCTTACACAAACCATCACCCTTAATCTGATTAATTACTAAAATTCCATCAACTTCTGTTTTGAACTCAATGACTGAGTCTCTACAGCCCTCGGGTAAAGACTTCAGGTAAAGACTTGTCAAGATTTAAAAGAATAAATGTAGTAGGGGACTCTCCTGCCAGGGGCACAGGCAGGAGATTCTGCAGCAGTCAGTGTAAATCTAGGATAGCACGTAGCTTTCATAATAACATGGGGAAGGGAGAGGGAGATGCAGAAATATCACTTTGAGAGTGAATATAAGAGGTTAGGTCGAAGGTTAAAAAAACAGAACAAAAATAATGTAACCTCTGGTTTACTCCTGGTACTAACCTCTACTGAAGGAAGGAATAAAAGGACAGGGCAAATAAATTAACAGCTGCAGAGGCAGCACAATGTGTAGGGACTCAGATTCTTGGATCTTTGGGATCTCTTCTGGGGTCAAAAAGTCCTGTGCAAAAGGATAGGTTTCACCTGAACTGGAAAGGGACCAATATCCTGGTAGGGAGATTTGCTATTTCTATTCCTAGAGGATGTAAATTATTAGAGAGGAGTGGGGTGGGGGGATGGGGGGGGGGGATGGGGGGGGTCCTAAGTTTAATTGAAAATAGAAAGATATGGGAAGGATGGTTCGGAATCAGAAAATAACAAGTTCATTAGAAAAGACATACAAAAGCAAATCAGAGATTAAGGTAACTCTGAAGAATTAAACCATTTATTTAAATACAAGGGGTCTAACAGGTAAGGCTGGTGAACTCAGGGCATGTATCAGAACATGGGACTGGGACATCATAGCTTTTTCAGAAACTTGGCTGAAGGCAGGACAGAATTCTGGGTTTTAGATGCTAAAGGAAGGGTAGAACAGGAGGCAAGAGAGAAGGGGGGATTGGCATTTTTGATTAAGGAAAAAAATTCGTACTGTATTTAGAGAGGATATTTCTGAGACATCATCCAGTGAAAATAAATGGGTTGAAATTAGAAATAAGAAAGGGATAATGACTTTGATGACTTGGTGGTATAGGCTCCCCAACAGGCAGAGGGAAATCGCGGAGCAAATATATACAGCGATTTCAGAAAGATGTAAGAATAATAATGTTGTAAAAGTAGGGGATTTTAATTTCACAGTCATTGACTGGGACTGCCATAGCGTTAAATGTTTGGACGGTGAGGAACTTGTTAAATGTATTCAAGAAAATGTTTTTCATTGATATGCAAAAATTCCCAGTAGAGAAGGAGCAAAACTTGACCTTCTTTTGGGAAATGAAACAGGGCAAGTGACTCAAGTGTTAGTATGTGGACACTTGGGCACTAGTGATCAGAATTCTGCTGGTTTTAAAATAGTTATGGAAAAACTCATAATAAAAGTTCTACTTGTTGGTTGGAGTAAGGCAACTTTTAATGGTAGGAGACAAAAACTTTGAAAAGTTGATTGAAGGAGACTGTTCAAAGTTAAAGGGATGACTGACAAATGGGAGGCTTTCAAAAGTGAGATAACAAGAGTTCAGAGGCACTATGTTCCTGTTAGAGTGAAAGGGTAAGGCTGGGAAGAGTAGGGAACAAAGAATGAATAAAGATCTTAAGGTTCTGGTCAAGAATGAAAAAGAATCATATATTCGATATTGACAACTGGGATCTGATAAATCTCTTGAAGAGTCTGAAAAATGTAGGGACATTCTGAAGAGGAAAATCAGGAAGGCAAAGAGGGGATAAGAGATAGCGTTGGCAGATAACATTAAAGATAATCCAGAAAGATTCTACAAGTACATTAAGAGCAAAAGAACAACGAGAGAGAGGAAGGAAGGCCCCTTAAAGGTCAATGAGATTGTCTTTGAACCTCAGGAGATGGCAGAGATATTGAATAAATATTCTGTGTCACTTTTTACTGTTGAGGAAGGAAGAGAGGGAAATAAATATCGATATTTTGAAAACAGTTCATGTTACAGAGGGGGAGTGCTGGAGGCCTGAGAAAACATAAATGTGGATAAATCTCCAGAACTTGATCAAGTGTATCTGAGGACATTTCTGGAAGTTAAGGAGAAAATTGTGGGGCTCCTAGCAGAAATACTTGTATCATCTATAACCACAGTGGAGGTGCTGGAGGACTGGACAGTGTCTAATGTTGTGCCTTTATTTAAGAAAAGATGTAAGAAGAAGCCTGAGAATTGTGAGCCTGATGACGGTGGTGAGCAGGTTGTGGTGATTCTGAAATATAGGATTTACATGCATTTGCAGAAGCAAAGACTGATTTGGGATAATCAGCATGGTTTTGTTTGAGGGGAATTGTGTCTCACAAACTTGATTGAGTTTTTGGAGGAAGTAACCAAAAGATTGATGAGGGCAGAGCGGTAGATGTCGTTTACTTGGACTTCAGAAAAGCCTTTGACAAGGTTCCGCATGATAGACTATTGAATAAAGTTAGTCCACATGGGATTCAGGGTGAGCTTGTCAACTGGATCCAAAATTGGCTTTATGGTAGGAGACAGAGGGTGGTGGGTGCAGGGTTGTTTTTCAGACTGGAGGCCTGTGACCAGCGGTGTGTCACAGGAATCAATGCTGGGTTCACTTTTCTGTGCCATTTATATAACTGATTTGGATGAGAGTATAAGAGGTACGTTTAGTAAGTTTGTGGATGGCACCAAATTGACAGTAAAGAAGGTTATCTAAGACTACTATGAGATCTTGATCAATTGGGTCAAAGGGCTGAGAAGTGGCAGATTAATTTGGATAAATTCAAGGTATTGCATTTTGGTAAAACTAACAAGGGTAGGACTTATACAGTGAATAGTGGGGCCTTGGGTAGTGTTATCAAACAAAGAGACCTAGGGGTTCAGCCACATAATTCTTCAAAATTTGAGTCACATGTAGACAGGGTGGTTAAGAAGGCATTTAGCACGCTTGCCATCATTGCTCAGACCTTTGAATAAAGGAGTTGGGATGTCATGTTGAGGTTATACATGACCTTAGGGAGGCCTCCTCTGGAATACTGTGTGCAGACAGCCTGCTACAGGAAGGGTATTATTACATTGGAGAGGGTTCAGAAACGATTTACCAGGATATTGCTGGGAATGGAGGGTTTGAGTTATAAGGATTGGCTGGATAGACTGGGAGATTTTTCACTGAAGCTTAGGAGGTTGAGGGGTGACTTTATAGAGGTTTTTAAAACCATGAGGGGCATGGAAAAGGTGAATAGCAACGATCTATTCCTGAAGGTGGGGCTGTTCAAAACTAAGGGACATATTTTTAACATGAGAAGGAAAAGATTTAAAAAGGATGAGGGCAACTTTTTTTTTTTAAAAACACAGAGTGTGGTACAGTTCCAACATTTAAAAGACATTTGGACAGGTACGTGAATAGGAAAGGTTTGGAGAAATATGGGCCAAATGTCGGCAGGTGGGACTAGATTAGTTTGGGAACATGGTCAGCGTGGATGAGTTGGATTGAATGGTCTCTTTCCATGCTATGTTACTCTATGACTCAAGACATCAACCTCTGAGTCCCAATCTCAGGTCTAAATGGCTTGCTTACAATCCTGAAACAGTGTTCCCCACGTTCACACAGCTGAGAGGGAACATTACCATTACATCAACAATCCTGGAGGTTTTACCATTGACTCAAACCTCAACTGGACTAATCACGTCAATGTAGATGTTAGGGCAAGTCAGAGACTGGGAATTCAACACTGAATAATTCACTTTCTGAAACGCTCAAACTGTCTTTCTCCATGATGCAAGTCCAAAGTGTGAGGGGATAGTGCCCACTACAACCAAGCTCAGCACTATCCAGGACAAACCACTTGATCTGCACCTCATGAACTAGACTCAGCATCTGTATGCTGGTGTATTATCATACCTACTATTAACAGAGTGCACCATAGTATAAACCCTTAATCTTCAGGTTGGAGGACAAGTTAAAATTGTGAAATTGGGAGTGAGACATAAAGGTATTTCAGGATCTGGGATCACTTCACATATCGTCTGATAGGATTAGGCTCATTAATGTGATCTCCTGGATGGCTTGCTGGAAATTTGAAACAAAAACAGACATTCTTGGAGAACTCAGCAGATCTGATAGCATCTGTGGAGAGAAAAAAAAACAGAGTTAATGTTTCAGGTCCTGTGTCCCATTCTGAAGA